>NC_064859.1:12266459-12566459 GCF_024139225.1 Suncus etruscus
TGCCATTGCCTTATATGACACTCGACTAAGTTCTGGATAATACTTGTGGTCCAGCCCTTCAGGGTCCATGAATCACAGACTCCACGAAGAAGTTATGGAGCCTGTGACAAGTCAGCTGGAGTGGGTTAGAGCACTGGCATCTCCAAGGGTCCTGAGCAGCTTGACTGGACTCCCCATCTCCTAGTTTGACAATCCTGTCCACCCCCTATCCCACTCTGTCCAGCCAACTCACTGCTCCAGCCAGATTATGCCAGCCTTTCAGGATACTTTGTCATTCTTATTGCCTGAGTTACCGCTCCTATCCCCTCACAGCCTCCAAGCTGGGCTTCTGAGGTGCCTCAGGAAACACTCTCTGGGGGTGACTGCTGGTCTGATGCTTTCCTTGGAAGGTGGTTTTTTTTTTTGTTTTTTTTTGTGGTTTTTGGGTCACACCTGGCAGCGCTCAGGGGTTATTTCTGGCTCCAGGCTCAGAAATTGCTCCTGGCAGGCACGGGGGACCATATGGGATGCCGGGATTTGAACCGATGACCTCCTGCATGAAAGGCAAACGCCTTACCTCCATGCTATCTCTCCGGCCCCTTGGAAGGTGGTTTTATGCTGCAGGCTGAGGCCAGCTGCTCTCTGGAATTCTGGCCTCTGTCTGTTTGATGGAGTGTCACCAGAGATTACCTCCCGCAGGCCAAGCTCTTTGTAGTGGGAATCCCAGAAGTGTGGCGAGACTGTCCACACTCTGAAACATCAGAGGGGTTGCTGGAAGTCGGGGTGCAGTGCTATGGGGTGTAGACCTCATGGGCTCATGGGGAACTTGGCTGTGTTGGGGGGTGGGAGCAGAGACAGGCCACTCCTTTGCTCCTCAAACTAGCTTCACCATGGCATGGGATGAGGCCAAGCCCCAAGACACCAGGAGGGAATCCTGTGGAGATAGGGTGAGAGAAAAGTGGCACCCTGAGGAGCTCAGAACTACCCGTAACTGCCTACTTTTCTGGTATAAAGTGAGGGGCTGGACGCTGGACATGAGACACATTTTTGGCTTGGGGTCACACCTGGTGATGCTAAGGGGCTATTGCTGGCTCTGTACTCAAGAATCACTCCTGGTTGTGTTCGAGAAACCCTCTAGGATGCTGGGGATTAAACCCAGGCCAGCTTCATGCAAGGAAAGAGTGTTACACACTGTACTGCCTCTCCAGCCTTTTTCAGCTATTGTAAACAAACACCTGGCCAAGTTTTTAGCAGCCATCGAAACCTGTTGCCCATTTGCCCAGCAGGACTTTGCATGTGTCTCTCAAAATCAGTTTTACTCTCTGAGCTCATTCTTCCCATTTATCCTGTGGATGCTCTAGCCAGCCTCCACCCAAGTGTCTTTCACAGTGTCCCCCAGCACCGAGACCACAGAGGTGGCCAGTCCCTTGCTCAGGCCACAGCCAGAAAGTAAGTGAACGCTCAGGTTTTCACTGTTAAGGTTGCAAAATGGTGATGGCTGCCTGGCACTGGGAGCATCTAAGGCAGGTTGTCTGAAGACTTGGCTTCCTGCCTCATCCTGCCAGCTCTCCTGTGATCTGGACAGGGGGCAGCTCCATTCTCATCATCCCAGTGTCCTTCTTAGCTGAGAATTGTCTGTCCCCATGCTGGGTCGGTCGGGTGAAGGAGCCACACTCAGCTGGAAGCTGTGGGGTTGACTGAGGCCACTGAGAGGTGCCAGGCCTGGCGCTGCTCCTGGAAGCTCATGCAGTACCTGCCAGGGCTTGGGTGCCCTGGTGGGCATGTGCTCCTGTGTGGGATCCCGAAGTCTGTGCTTGGACTCCTGACTGGTCTTTCCTGCCCACCCGACTGCCCAGCTGTTTTCTTCCTTCTTCCTCTGCTGATCAGTCCCTGCTCCTTCCCTCCCTAATCTAGCCAGTTGACTCATTTTGTTTGACTCATTTTGTCCTACTCTGTTAAATTTGCAGTGGATCAACAGGACATTTATGATCTGTCCTCCCTCCTTATAAAGAAGCTTTTCTCCTTTCCGTATCCCCAGATGTACCTGTTGTCCTTACTCTCCAGACACTTCCTTTGAAATCAGTGTAGAATTCTTTTTTTTAAAATTTATTTAAAGGAAATATATCACATAGTTGACACAATTAATCATAATACATTTGTTTCAGGAAGAACAAAGGCAAAGTTATTTAAAAAATAAAAGAACTAGGGGCTGGAGAGATAGCATGGAGGTAAGGCGTTTGCCTTTCATGCAGGAGGTCATCGGTTTGAATCCCGGCATCCCATATGGTCCCCTGTGCCTGCCAGGAGCAATTTCTGAGCCTGGAGCCAGGAATAACCCCTGAGCACTGCCGGGTGTGACCCAAAAACCAAAAAAATAAATAAATAAATAAATAAAAGAACTAATGAGATGGAAGAGAAAGAAAAGATTCAGTAGCAAGTATATTTTTGAAAATCATTGAATCACCAATTAAAGACTTAGCAGAAGGTTTAATAAGCTTTTCTTCTTCTATTTTTTTTTGTTTTGTTTTAAGGATAAGAGTTAAGAAAAAAGTACAGCAAAAACAATGTTAGAGTGGCAACTGTTGTTTGCATAGGCACAGTAAAATATGGAGACATGGAAAGGAAAAGCCTTGGCCTAAATACAAGGAGACCAGTGTAGAATTCTAACAGTAATGGGGAAATAGAAGAAATTCTTAATATAGTTCATGTTCAGGCCCTAAGTTCCCAGGGCAGGAACCATCACACAGAAGGTGTCTAAATCCACAGGCAGCAGCTCCAGCTGGTAATGAATGTTGTTGGATTTTACTGGTGGTTCAGATCCTAAAAAGCCATTTTCCCTGTGATGTGCTCTTTCCTCATGACAAGTAACTCCTGCATTATTTATTAATCTTTGGTTCTGGAGTCATACCTTCAAATGCTCAAGGGTTATTTCTGGCTCTGCTCTCAGGGATTGGTCCTAGAGGAGTTCAGGGGACCCTATAGAATGCCAGGAATTGAACCTGGGCCATCTGTGTCAGACAAACACCCTCCATGCTGTGCTATTACTCTAGCCACCACCCCCCTTTCATTGTTTTGAGCTAAAGAAAGTGCTATCCACCTTTCCCCTGCAGTCTGCACTGAAAACACCTTTCTAGAAAATTCATTAACACTGTAAGATGGGGCTGAAGAGATAATATGCAGGGCAAGGCACTTGCCAGTTTGATCCCCAGCATCGCAGGAGGAGATCCTCCAAGCACTACCAGGAGTGATACCTGAGTATAGAGTCAGGAATCGTCCCTGAGCACTGTTGGGTGTGGTCCTGTCTCCCAACCCCCACCCTTCCAAAAAGCCCTGCACAATCATAGTTTGAGGGGTTTCATTTTCAGAATCAGGTTCTAGATTCAGGTAGATTAAAGTTGAGCTTCTGCACATCAGCATCCAGCACGAGTGGATCTAGTGCCCAGGACTGTCAGTTTACACTGGTGCCCTGGTCAGTGCCAGGACAGCTTCCCCATTCACTGGGGCAATCAGAAACGTCCCCCTAGCAGACTCTGTGCTCCACAGGTCTGCCGTGACAGCTCCCACCACTGCACGGACTTCCCTGCAAGGAGCGTGAAAATATCACAGCCTTAAACCTGCAACAATGCTCTACTTCTTCTTGGGACTTTCTTTCTTTCTTCTTTTGCTTTTTCTCTTTCTTGTTTTAGGGCCATGTGCTCCGGGGCTACTTCCTGCTCTGAACTCCATGGTCACTCTCAGTAAAACATAAGGGTGCCAGGGATCAAACTTGGGGCTCCAGGCTATGGCCAGGCATGTTCTTGGGCCATTGAATTATCTCTGTGACCCTCTTATGATCTTAATAGCAATAGTAGAGCAGGGAGGTATTTATCTTACAGCCAGCCAGGTTCAGTCCTTAGCACCCCTTCTAGTTCTCCAAGCTCACCAGAATTGAACCCTGAGCATTGCCAGATATGAACCTGAAATAAAACAAAACAAAATAAAGAGCATATATGTGTTAATTGACTTGCCAGTAAGACTTCTGACCAACAGCAGGCTATTCAGTGAAGTTTGGGGAGATTTTCAACTTTCAGGGTTCTATCAAGCCCCCAATCCCACTTTGTGGATCAGCTATTCCAGGTGACCTTCGAGAAAGCAGGATCATGTCTCACACAGAACAGACACTGTGGGGGCTCAGTACCTTGTTGCCTGACATTGGTCGGAATAGATGAATGAGGGAGTATTCTAGCAACATAAAATTGGTGCCAAGAAAGTTAGACCAGGCATTTACTGCCTGACATTTACCTTCTCTCTCTGGGCCTCAGAACCACTGCCCTCTGTTTTCATGATAGGGACTTATAATTACAGTTCCAGACCATGTCCAATTTTAGCTCTCAGTCCTTTAAGACAAGGGAAACCATCACACCATGCATAGAAGAAGCCTCTACAGTTGTGGTTTTTTTTTTTCTTTTTTTGGAAAGTCGGCTGTCTGTTAAAGAGCTCCCAACACTTGACCAACTCTCTCATTTATCTTAACATGTGTGTGCTATATTTATCCCCCTTCACAGATGGGGAAGAGAAACTTGCCAGAGGTCCATATTTAGCTAAGTTCTTGATCCTCAGCCTGGTGGGGTCAGCTTAGATAAAACAGAATCCTAAAAGTTGATTTTTATCCAACAGTGGCAACCTCCTCCCACATGAAATCTGTCACTCGGGAGGCTCACCAGAGTAAAAAGTGTTTTTTGAACTTTCTTTTTTTTTTTTTTGGAACCCAAAGGGGTGGCTTTCTCCCTCAGCCCCTCCTTTGAGAGAAAGAAGTGTTTATCATGGTGACATCCTTGGGCCCCAGCAGAGCCAAAACTCAGTTTGTTGGCTTTCTCCACCACACTTTCATTTTATCCTCTTCCTTTCCTTCACTTTAAACAAGAATGATGACTGCTTAGACAGCCAAAGGAAGACAGTGATGAAAAAGAAGACAAAGATTGGATTTATTCATTCTCTAATAATGGCCAGGGAGCCTGCCATTAGAAAATCAAAATACATAGGACAACAGTTGCTAAAAGGAGCTAAACTTTTTATTTCAAGAATTCTTTTCCTCAGAGCTAACTACATTGTTGATAGAGAAATACTGGTGGTTGAAAAAAGGTGGGGAACAAAAAGTTATCTATTAAAAAAGTTTTTGAAGGAAAGCTATCTGTTGGGAATTAATCATATGTTAGAAAGATCTAAGAAAATTCTGAGAGAAATAAAAATTCTCCTTCAATTTTACCTAGTGTAACTATCAATAATCAAGAGATGGGAGATAGAATCAACTTAATTTTTGAGGTGTTTTAAACCAAACATGCCAGGCTGGCGAAGAGAGTGTATATCGTGATGCCCACCAGGGACTGAGAGAGAGGGAAGAGAAGAAACTAAGTACACCTTTTATTCCTCCTGGTATCTGAGGCCTGCCATTACCATGCAGGTATTCCAAAGAGAGTTAGATGGGAATTCACCAGCCAGAGGTGGCCTGGGAGGCCCAGGTTCTAAGAAAATAGAAAAGTAAATAGTTGCAAAGCAGGCAGCACTTCTATGATGCTTTATTTCTGGCCCTCACTAACAAGCCAGCACTGCACTGTTCACTATTCTGGGCCCCCCTTCAATAGACCAAGTTTCTCCTTTTATACCAGCATGACAGGGGGGCGTGCCCAAGGGGCATGTCCAGGGAACATGTCCATATTTTTTTTCCAACTGCCAACCAATTCTCTAGCTGTCTCTTCCAACTATCTCTTTCAACTGCCATAAGTGCAGGGTTAAGTACTGGCCTTAGGAGATGTCAATGCTGGTGTGATCCCTGGTACCACAGGGCCCTCAAACATCTCTGGATGCTGTCCTGGAGACCTCCAAGCACCACCGAGTGTGACCTGGGTTATCACTTTTCTTACTGACTTGGTTGACTGAAAATCACCAGGTGGGCCTCTAGGACTATGAAGCACTCTTTGAGAGCCACCTGCCCCGCCTCCCCAAAATTAAAAAAAAGCAAACCTGAAATAAGCCCAACAAGGAAGCAGCCAAGCTTCCTTAGAAAATAGTTTTGATTTTGGTGCGGAGAAACAAACTCCAGGACCTCATACATGAATCCCCCCACTTTTGTTTTTTGTTTTTGGGGGCCACACCCAGTGACACTCAGGGGTTATTCCTGGCTATGCGCTCAGAAATTGCTCCTGGCTTGGTGGACCATATGGGAGGTCCATCCTGGGTCAGCCGTGTGCAAGGTAAATGCCCTACCTCTGTGGTATTGCTCCAGCCCCATGAAAACTTATTTTTGAGGGGATTAAAAAGTGATCAGAAAACTAAATAAAAATAAACTCAAGAGTGGGCCCCAAGATATTACAGTCTTGCACTGAATCCATTCAGGGATAATCCCTGAGCAAACAGCCAGGAGTCAATCCTGAGTACCACCTGGTGTCCAGCCCCCCCTAAAATAAAAAAGTAACTAAAAAGGCTTGCACAAAATGAATGAAGTTTCATAGGCTACTGTTACCAAGAATTGCTGTAAAACTGTCTCATTTGAGGGGCCAGAATGATAACACAGTGGCAGGGCATTTGCCTTGCACTCTGCCGACCAGTCGGAGGTGGATCCGGGTTTGATTTCTGGCATCCCAAATGGTCCCCCAAGCCTGTCAGGAGCACTTTCTGAGTGCAGAGTCAGGAGTAACCCCTGAGTACCACCGAGTGTGACCCCCCCAAAAAAAAAGTCTGATTGAAACTTTTGACTTTTGACCAAGCCCTTTGCATATTAACATGCTAACAACTTCTATTCAAGTGGACTTCTGGCTTCCTTTGAGCCTTGTTTTTTTTTTTGTTTTTGTTTTTTTTTGTTTTTGTTTGTTTCTTTGTTTTGGCCTCAGTGTTGGGCTGAGCATCCTCCTGAGTGGCCTGGACCCCTGAGCTCTGTAAGGTATGGCTCCGTAGAAAGGAATCACTCAATTATACTTCCAAAAAAATATGGTAGTTGGGGGCGGGATTATTTTGGTTTTGGTTTTGGATATGTTTCTGTTTTACATTCAGATGAAGCTATTTGTAAATTTCTCGAAGAAAGAACCATGTACTGGGCTGTTACCAAGTTTCCCACCTCCAAGGATCTCCATTTCAAGAATGATAAACTGATTCTCTTTGAAACAAAACAAAACAAAAACACAACTCTGACTGGAGTTCAATTTTAAGCTACATATTTTGTTCCGTTCAGAAGGAAGTAGCAGGAAGTTACTGTAACTCAACTTCCCACTCAAGTTGCCCAGCTCACGTTTGTATCCAACGAAGTACCCAAGCAAATGTATGTTGTGTTGCTATGGGCAGCTATTCCAGTGCTCAGGAAAGGCCAACAGACTGGGTTGTGTTGTTCGGTGCATATCACTTACTCGTTGTGGTATTTGTACACACAACTTGTTTGGCTGGTTTGTTTGGCTGGGCTTGATTTCATTTACAATCCAGCTAGGGCACTCGGGAGGAGGCTGCGGGGCTCACACATGTGCATTCCAGAGGTTGCACCCTGACCACAACACCGACACATTTTTCATTGTGTTGCTCACCTGCACTTGAGCAATCCAATTGTGGTGTTCCTGCTCTCTGGGGATCTGTGTGCAGGAAATCACATACACCTTTGCGGTAATGAAAACCTCAGAGCTCAGAGAGATCCCCCTACTCAGCACATATAGGTAGCCCTAGGGGCCTAACTTGCTGCCTCACACTTGCAAGGCAAGTCCTCTTTGTTGTTCAGTCATTCTCCAGAACCTGCAAATAAATATACTTTGTTAATCTTTGTGGTTTAATGATAGGCAAATTGAACTCTGGCTATCCAGAACTCACTGACCTTGACAGACTAGTATGTCCATCGGGCAGCATTGTGAGTGGTTTCCTAGCAGAAATACCCCTATGCATCCCACCTTCGGTGTGTACTGAGTTTCTATTACACTGCCATCACAGTGTCCCACTGCACAGCCTGGAAATGTTCCACTAAACTTCAAATCTTGGTCCTGAGGCCTGGAAAAGCCCCTCATCACTTTCTACTTGGCAGGATCATTGTTTTCTCCATCTCTGTTCACCGGAACTAACCCTTTGCTAACTGGCATGGCCTCCCGAGAGCAAAGTTAGCATCACTTTCTGGGGCGGATCCAAGTTTTGAAAGGGTTCAGTGTGGAAAATGTATAGGATCCTTCTTTGTGCTAGGGAAAGAACTCAGATGGTGAGTGCAGGGTCCAGAAGCCCCCCAGGGGGGGGGCCCGGCCAGCAGGAATTAGCTGGGAAGGCTTCTCAGACGACCGCACTTCTATTTTGCTGAGTAGAAGCACAACCACACTGTAAGAAATTTAAGAGAGGTTAATAATAAATGGCCTAAGACAATATTTCACTGTTCAAAGGCGTTTATTGAAATACAACTCCTTCTTTTATAGTGAAGGAGAAGGGGGCAGTACAAAGGTGCTGTCAATCATACTTTTGGCGCGAAGGCTCATAAGGAAGTGGGCAGTGGGCTAGGGGCTGGATGACCTTTAAGCTATGCTGAACGTGCTGTTTCAATGGAAACTTCTAGTGTCCTTCTAGCTGCATTCCTAATTGCTTGACTATCAGGAAATGGTGCAATATGTGCTTGCCTAAGTGATCTTGAACAGACAATATAGCATATACTTATTGATAACAGCCTAAATTACTCCGGAATGTGGTCTTAAGGAATGGGGCCTAGTTTCTGATAACTGTACCAGGCAGTTTTTACTCTCCTCCGGGCATAGAGCTAAATTATGTCCTGCAGCTGCACATTCTTTTCTCTTAGCTCAAAAATTTACAGCAAGACTGCATATTGCTTTTAGGTGAAAAGCTGGGCTATGGCAGAAAGAACAGCAAAATGTCCTCAAACAAGTCAGTTCCCAACATCTCCCCCTTTCTCTTCTAATAAAAGAAGGAAAGTCGTGAGCGGGTGGAAGAACCGTGTCTTAGGCATACAAGGTTTGACCAGGTCGGACACGGCCAAAGCCGCATTTAAAAGGTGGCTACAAGCGCCGTGGGTGCGCGCAGAGATCCGAATTATGCGTTGTAGCCTTTTTTGGGCCGTGCCCTAACTGGGACCTTGCTAATCCCGTCGTAGGTGTCTCCACAGCCGAGAGCACAAGTGCCGGAGCGAGCTCCGTCTGTTAGCTATGCGCTCTATCTCCTGGAAACTTAGTGGCTGGAAAGGCGGCTTGGTGACTAAAGCCAAGTTTTCACAGGAGTCACGCGGGGTTAGACGCTGGTAGTTAACCTGAATAGAGGTTTTTGCCTTTTCATCTACCTGGTTTTTAATAAAGGCAGTAATTTTGCGGAAAATCCATGGGCCAAGAGAAAAGAGCAGCATGAGGCTAATAAGAGGGCCCACAACGGTGGACAAGTTTGTGTGGAACCAAGGGGAAGAGAAAAACCAATCCTGGTACCAACCTTGTTCTTCATCGAAATGTTTTTCAAAATCTTTTATACCATCACCAATATGTTGAACGCTATCTCTAACTAAACCTGTTTTGTCTTTAAAAATACAACATTGTTCCTTAAGGGCTACACAGACTCCCCCTTTCTTCAAAAAAAAGGAAACCAAATTAAAGCATGGTGGTTTTGCTGCACTATCTTTGCTAGGGATTTAACAATGTGCTTTAAGTGTTGTAAACTTAGTTTAAGTTTGTAAACATTATTAACAACAATTATACTTAAGGCATTGACAGATTTTAGAGTATGAACCAATGAATAAATTATTGTGCTTACAGCGGTAGCACCCAGGCCTATGATTAAGGCTAGGGTGAGAGCAGGTTTGACAGGTAAGTTAGGCATTAAAACAATGAAAACACAGTAGTTTTAGGACTGAAAAAACAAATGTGAAACAATGGGGGAGATAAACCAGTGAAACAGGCAAGAAACGTTAAATTGGGGGCAATTATGAACTGAAAGGAGGAATTAATGACAAGAATTTGATTACAATTTTCAATAGGGGAATTATATTGGGTACCAAAAGGCAAAGTTCAAGTTTCACCACCTGTTTGAAGGTGATGCTGAAGTGAGGCTTGGGGCTGGATTGCAGAGCGAAGGGGTCAGAGACAGGCAGGGGGTTACCAAAGCAGAAGGGCGGTTGAGATGAATAGCAGATAGGCAGGGTCAGTGATGGTGGAGGCGTTGGCCATCTGCAAGATGAGGTTCGAGGTGGGTGAATAGCAGGTACCGAAGGCGTCTGCGTTTGGACGGAGGGCGGAAAGCGTTGATCATGACAAGGATGAGCTGAGAAGAGGAGGGGGGTCCGGAGGACAGCATGGGCAGCAAAGGGTGAAGAGAAGGAACCAGAGGTGTTGTCATCGTCTTGCAAGGGAGAGTGAAGTGGAGCAAACAAATTAATGAAGCCTTGGTGCGAAGGGGGTGGTTGGTGGCAGTGGGCATCAAGGACAGCCAGGCAGAGTACCAATTTCAGCATTTTCTTTAGGCAGAGTCAGTTAGAAACAGGTCCGGCAGGAATGGTGGGCTAGCAGGGGGTGACAGGCTGTTTTGAAGTGGGTGAAGATAGGACTGCAGGAAGCTGTAGGAGGTCTATAAGAAAACAACTTGGCAGGAGGTAAAATGATTATTTTTGAATGCCACAGGAATGCATTTTGAAACCTTTAAACTGAACTTAAATGATTTCTTTTAAACTTCTTAGTTATTATTTTAAAGCTAGATGCTTCTTTTTCTAGCCACATTTGGCCTTATAGTATTGGCCTTAACTACACACAGCAGAAAAACTGGGGATTGCAAAGTCCAGAAATTCTCCAGGAAAAAGTTATTCCTGATGGCCATTTGAGAAATTTTTGGGGTTTACCATCCCCTACCTTTTTTGCCATGCTGATAGAACAAAGCTAGCTGAGCACAGGATTTTTGGCAGGATTTCACAGTTTATAGATGACGAGACTAAGCCAGGTAAAAAAATTATTTGAAATTTTAAAAATGGATAAGGCTTTAAAAATTGTATTTATATGAAATGCAAAAATAACAAATAGACAGACAGAACAAACACGAAACACAACATTGTGGCCACTTTCACGCATAACACACACACATGAACAGACAAGAGGACTTATTCAAAATTTGCATTGGAAAAATTGACAAGCGCTTTTAAATATTTAGCCGGCATGTTTGTAAAAAATTGTTAACGTAGCTGGAGTGGAACTGCTGAAAATAAATTTTAAGGTTTAGCTTTAACACAAAACATTTTTAAAACAATTTTAATTTGAAGTTTAAATCATGAAGGAAAATGTTAGCAATTAAAAAATGAGCGCTGTAGAAGGAGTTTTTACTTTGAAGTATGATATCATTTGCTGTAAAGGAACAGGTTTGTTATAAATTGGTTTTACAGTAGAATAGTAAAACAGCTGTAATAAAGTGTTAAAATTTTTATGATTAAACACAAGAGCATGAACTATGATTATTAAAGGTATAAAAAACTGACTTTAAAAAACAACTGTTTTTACTTTGAAGACTTAAAGTGAATAATTTGTAAAAAATATTAGATACCAAATTAACAAAATGTTTAGACATTATAAAATATAGTTAAAGACATTTGATGCATTTACACATCTAGAGCTTAAGACCAAAATTATTTTTAATACTTGTTAATTTGCTTATAAAATTTAGTTACTTTTATGATACTAATTAACAATATTATTTTAAAAAGGGCTAACCACAACATGAACAGAGACAACTTAAGATTAAACTTGGAAAATGCAAAATTATTTGTACTTACCTTTGAGTTTAAAATTAAGCTTGAAATTAAGAAAAGAAATAAAGCTACTTAAGGTTTAAGTTTATGAACAATAATTTATGAACAAATTTATTTAACTAGTTATTATATTGTTTTTGTTATTGAAATGGCTTTTATGCCACTATTTGAACTGCCTAACCACTTTTAAGGTTTAGATTATTTGGTTTAAGTTTTTCAAATGGCAATGCTATTTTGCTATATTTATATGCATTCAAAAGAGCTTAGGCTTAGCTTAGAGTTTTGGAATGTTTACACATTATTGTTAAGGAAAGCTGACCAACTTATTTTGCTCACTTGTATTATTTTAGTTTTTAAAAAATTAACTTTCTAAACATGTGCAGTAATTTTAACAAAGGAGTTTTGCTTTTTTTCCCAATGCAGAGGTAAGAAAGACACCTGTGTTATATTTACAAATTATTCCTCAAAAACAAAGTTAAAAATGTTACAAAATGTTATTTGACTATTAGATTTGAATAGCAAACCTGGAGAGGAAAGAGCAATTAAAAAGACAAAATATGAGAAACATTTAAACGCAGATTAAGGAGCTTAAACTATTAAAAAATGCCCATGACCTGAACCACTTTACAAACTTCATATACTTTTAAGATTAAAAATAATTTTTTTTTTTTATGTTTTGCACTTAGGTACAGAGAAACTTACAGTTTTAAAAACAGGTACAAAGTATTGCCACACATACGTGACCTTTGCATAGGTTAAAGAACTTTTTATGACATTTTGTAACACATTTAAGACTTTTTAATTTTACCAACTGTGGCCTTTATATTTAGAAAAACATTTTCAACTTAGGCATCCCAACTCAGGAAAAAAGGAACATTTGTAGCACCAGAGAGACAATTATAAAAGCCTGAGGGAAGATAGGCATTTGTATAGTAAGGGATGGGAGGTTTTCGCCCTGCTCGCTGAATTTTGCTGAAGCTGCCGCATGGCCAAGAGGGGGGGGGGGGGGGGGGGGGAGTAGCAAAATTTTTTTGCCACGTGTGGAACCGGGTTTAAGCTGGGATTTGGAAAATGGGCGCTGTCCCTTTAAGGTGAAGCCAGCGATGAGCTCAGAGATTAGAATGTGTTCTTGCTTGCTGGAAGGAAAGATTTTACTGCGGAGAAAAAGTTAACTTTGCAAGAGTTCAGCTTTTCAGCGGGGGAGACAGCGCCGCCCCCAATAGATTTCAAGCAGGAGAGCGTGTAAGGGGCTGGGGTCACACGGCTTGAAACAGCTGTGTGGCTATTTTAATTAAAGGCTTTGTATTGTTGCAATTGCTGGCTAAGGAGGGGAGGGTGGTGAGGGGAGTAAAGGTTTTGGTGGAACAGGGACGGAGCTGAGACTAGGGAAGTGAAGGGCTGTTTAGGATTTTGCACAGAGGGTGCAGCGGCAGAAGTAAAGATGAAGGGTCAGAAGAGGAAGGAAACTGAGAGACAGAGTCAGAGCGAGAGGGAGCCCAGGAACACTAGATTTCTGGCAAACATCATGAACAAACATTAAAAAATTACAAATATCTTTTTTGGTAACCTCTACATGTCTGGCTTTCAACTCAGACTGTATATATTTAATGAATTTAAGTTCAGTACTCAACGAAAACACCCATGGTAGCGTATCCTATGGGTTAAGCCCCAAAAGCCAATCAGGGGCGGCGATCGGAACGACTGGAAAAACTGCAGTTTAAATATTTGATTAAGGCTAACTCGTTTCAACGCTTACCCTGATGAGGTAATTTCCGCGATTTACGAAGGAGCTCTAGACTCGCCGACCTGTAGTCGTTCGGAGTGTGGCGGTGATCTTCGAGCCCAGCGTTGGGCGCCAAAATGCAGGGTCCAGAAGCCCCCCAGGGGGGGGGCCCGGCCAGCAGAAATTAGCTGGGAAGGCTTCTCAGACGACCGCACTTCTATTTTGCTGAGTAGAAGCACAACCACACTGTAAGAAATTTAAGAGAGGTTAATAATAAATGGCCTAAGACAATATTTCACTGTTCAAAGGCGTTTATTGAAATACAACTCCTTCTTTTATAGTGAAGGAGAAGGGGGCAGTACAAAGGTGCTGTCAATCATACTTTTGGCGCGAAGGCTCATAAGGAAGTGGGCAGTGGGCTAGGGGCTGGATGACCTTCAAGCTATGCTGAACGTGCTGTTTCAATGGAAACTTCTAGTGTCCTTCTAGCTGCATTCCTAATTGCTTGACTATCAGGAAATGGTGCAATATGTGCTTGCCTAAGTGATCTTGAACAGACAATATAGCATATACTTATTGATAACAGCCTAAATTACTCCGGAATGTGGTCTTAAGGAATGGGGCCTAGTTTCTGATAACTGTACCAGGCAGTTTTTACTCTCCTCCGGGCATAGAGCTAAATTATGTCCTGCAGCTGCACATTCTTTTCTCTTAGCTCAAAAATTTACAGCAAGACTGCATATTGCTTTTAGGTGAAAAGCTGGGCTATGGCAGAAAGAACAGCAAAATGTCCTCAAACAAGTCAGTTCCCAACAGGTGAGCACATGCTGGGCGTGTTTGCAGCCCTGAGTTCAATCCCCAGCAGGGCAAGGCCCCACCAACGTCACTTGGTGTGGCTCTGGCCTGGCCTGCTGAAACTATGCTGGAGATGTTAGAAAATGGAGGGGATGAGACCAAAGTGATAGCATTATGGGGAGGGTGTTTGCCTTGCACATGGCTGACCTGGATTCAATCCCCGGTATCTCATATGGTCCCCTGAGTCCGCTAGGAGTGATTTCTGAGTACAGAGCCAGGAGTAGTCCCTGAGCATCACCAGGTGTGGCCTCCAAAAATATAAATAAATAAATACATAAATAAATAAATAAATAAAAATAAAAGCATCGCAGCCTGGTGTGCATGCACTGCCGAGAGTCATGAAGGTGGAATGGAAAAGAAAACAAAAAAGCATGTGTGTTGGCCACATGTTTTTAGCACATACTAAGGCATCTTTGCTTCTTGTTTTTTTGGGTTGTTTTATCTCGGGCCACACCCAGTGGTGCTCAGGGCTGCTGCTTAGTTCTGTGTTCAGTACTGATTCCTCACTTCTGACAGAACTCAGTGAACTTTATGTGGTGTAGGGATTAGGCCTTGACTGGCCACCTGTAAATCCAGCCCTTCACCCTCGGACTATCTCCATCCCCAAGGCATGTGGCCTGTTTTTGTTTTTGTTTGTTTGGTGGGGGAGACACTTGATGCTCTGGGCTTTCTCTTGGTTCTGACTTTGGGATCACTCATTTCACTGGAGGAGCTGGGAGTAGCCAGTGCCCTGCAGTGGATAACAATAGATACTTCCAAGAACACTGGCCCTGCTTTGCATAAAGGGGCTTCCAACTGGTGGCCACATGCTTCAGCTCCCATCTGAAGGTCTTTTCCTCACAGAGCAAATTTCTGTGCCCTCTAATTATCTGTTGATTTTGTGGTTATTATTTGTTTGGGGGCCATGACTGGTGGTGCTCAAGACTGATGACTCCTGACTCTGAACTCAGAAATTACTCCTGGCGGTGCTCAGGGAACCATATGGGATGCTGGGAATAGAATCAGGGTCAGCCACACATGAGGTGATCTTTCCCAGATGTTCATCCTCAGCATCCCAGGACTCCTAATAAGAAGGGAAGTTAAGGCACTAAACAATGGTAACACACTTCTTACAAACTGCTACTTCCCCAGAAACTAGCCCTTTAGCCTAAGCCTTCTTCTTTTTTTTTTTTTTTTTTTTTTTTTGCCTAAGCCTTCTAACTCTCTACCTGACCATAGTCGCTTGCCATGGTTTTCCCCCATTTTGCTTGAAGCATTTCTTCAATGTTACTCCAGGCTCTGTGCTCAGGGATCACTCCTAGTGGGCTCAGGGATCAAACCCATGAGGCCATGTGGGTGACATAGTCTCATCAATGGAGATATGTTTGTATATGCTTAGTTACAGGAATCTACATGTAGGAAAAAAGAACTGAATGAAATATATGAATCATCTACAATTGGGTAAAAGAGCTAAAATTGGGGAGGAGAAAAGTAATAGTTGTGAATTTATTCTATTTCTTTCTTTCTTTTTTTTTCTTTTGGTTTTTGGGTCACACCCGGCGGTGTTCAGGGGTTACTCCTGGCTGTCTGCTCAGAAATAGCTCCTGGCAGGCACGGGGGACCATATGGGACACCGGGATTTGAACCAACCACCTTTGGTCCTGGATCGGCTGCTTGCAAGGCAAACGCTGCTGTGCTATCTCTCCGGGCCCTATTCTATTTCTTTCTTTGGGGTGGGGGACATAATCGCCCATGCTCCTGGCTATGTACTCAGAAATCGCTCCTGGCAAGCTCAGGTAACCAAATGGGATGTCAGGAATCAAACCCAGGTGTCCATCCCAGGTAGGCCGTGTGAAGGCAAATGCCCTACCACTGTGCTATCTCTCCCGCCCCTATTCTATTGATTTCTATATCTGCATCTCCCAACACATCTATGAAGAACAAGATTTTTTTAAAAAGCCAAGATTAAAGTGTATGTGAAGAAGTGCACTTGTCAAGGGAAAATACAGGTTCGAGAATAAAAAGTCAGGGGCCAAATCCTTTTTCTTTTATTTACTAACTAAATAGTAATATTAGTAATATGAAATCAGGGGCCCAGAATGATAGGACAGCAAGTAGGGCATTTGCCTTGCAAACAGCTGACCCAGGTTTGATACCCAGCATGCCATATAGTCCCTGAGCCTGCCAGGACTAATTTCTGAGTGCAGAGCCAGGAGTAACCCCTGAGCACCGCTGAGTACAGCCCAATCTCCTAAATGAAATCAATAATATTGTGAAAAACGTACTACCTGGGAAAGCAGTTGGAATAGTATCTTATACAGAGTACTCAAGAGTATTAGGCAAGGGTCCTCAAACTTTTTAAACAGGGGCCAGTTCACAGTCCCTCTAACCATTAGAGGGACAAACTGTAGTTTAAAAAAATACCATAGTACCATATGCACACTGCATATATCTTATTTTGAATTTAAAAACAAAACAAAATGGGAACAAATACAATATTTAAAATGAAGAGTAAGTAAAGTCAAATCAACAAACTTGCCAGTATTTCAATGGGAACTATGAGCCTGTCTGGGGGTGGGGGGCTGTAGTTTGAGGACCCCTGCCCAAGACTGAGAGGAGGAATTGAGAGACAGGAGGAGGAGAGTTAGAGAGTGCGGCACACATCCCACACCTGTGCACTTCGGACCTGGGTTGAGCCAGTAGCTAACAGGACTGGCAACGATGACAAAAACACTGGGTAGGCCAGGCAAATGTCCTTGGCGGACTGAATGTGGCCCATGAGCCATAGTTTGAAGATCCCTGATATGAGGTATATTATACCTTAGACAACATCTAAACTAGTCACTTTTTTTTTTTTTTTTTTGTGGTTTTTGGGTCACACCCGGCAGTGCTCAGGGGTTATTCCTGGCTCCAGGCTCAGAAATTGCTCCTGGCAGGCACGGGGGACCATATGGGACACCGGGATTCGAACCGATGACCTCCTGCATGAAAGGCAAACGCCTTACCTCCATGCTATCTCTCCGGCCCCATTACTACAGTCACTTTTGTGCAAACTACTCAGTTCCAGATGTTTCCGGTGTGAGTTTTTTGGTCTTTTCTCAAAGTCTCATCATGGTTCTTAAAGCTTTTTTTTTTTTAACCCCAATGGTGGTTAGAGCTGAAAAAAAAATTAACAAAAACAAATGCTGTCATCTTGTTTTATGCTGTGTGAGCTCCTACCTTTGCTTCTTCAACTAAGTGGAGTTCGAGACATTCCTTAGCACCAGGCGAGAACTGAAATGGAAATGATGAGCTTTTCTCTCTTCCCTAGGAAGACTATGATCGATTGAGGCCTTTATCATACCCGATGACCGATGTCTTCCTTATCTGCTTCTCTGTGGTCAATCCAGCCTCCTTTCAAAACGTAAAAGAAGAGTGGGTACCAGAACTGAAAGAATACGCACCAAATGTACCCTTTTTATTAATTGGGACTCAGGTAAATTGGCCTGTATTTTACCCCCTTACGAGTTGATGCCCAGCACTGTAGGATCCCCCTAGCACCATTGGTAGTGACCTGAGCAGAGGGTCACGAGTAGCCCCAAAGCACAGCAGGGTGTATGCCCCCAACAAAAATAAATTAGGTTCACCTGAAAATTGGGGCCATGAAGGTGACTCAAAGGGCTTAGCACATGGCTCTGTATGTGGGAACCCCATTCCACCTCTGACTAAACACTGCTCTAGGAGTGACCCCTTTTCCCAAATAAAAAATCTTCCTCTCAGACTAAGAAAGGGAATCAATAGCTGTTTCAATTCAGTTGTAAGTTAAAACAAATTGGATCATTTTAGAAAAGCAGTACTGCTATGAGAGTAATTCTATTTGAAGTACATAACAATTAAATTCTTGGGGCCAGAGCAATAGGGCAGCAGTAGAGTGCATCCCAAACATCCTGTCTGGTCCCCCAAATTTGCCAGGCATAATTTCTTAGTGCAGAATCAGGAGAATCCCTGATCATTACAGGGTGTACCCCTCCCCAAGATTTAAATTTTTCTGTTTATTCTTATATCTTAATGTGGGGATTAAATGAGACATGTTTCATCCTTAACAATTTATGACATTTACAGGACATTATTGTCTTTTTCAACTTAGATTGATCTCCGAGATGACCCCAAAACATTAGCAAGACTGAATGATATGAAAGAAAAACCTGTATGTATGGAGCAAGGACAGAAACTAGCAAAAGAGGTAATGGAACTTTTACAGAATTTTGAAATAAGTATAAATGATACAACAGGAATAATCAAAGGTAGTGCATATTTCTTGGGCACTTGCTGGTTGCCAGCGCGGTGTGGGCAGATTTTACTCCGAGACTCCCTTAAATCCACATGGGGAAAGGTGACTTGCTTCACTGTGACACAAGAGAAGAGCCTCAATGCTGTAGGGTCCCTTGTATGAGGTTCTGCAGGTAGTCACTGTGGAGCTGGGTTTCCACCCAGGCTGGACTCAAGGCCCCAGCTCCGAGACTATGCATCAGCACCCGTCCCAGTTCATTCTGTGTCCAGAGAGACTCCAGAAGAGGCTGAGAACCTTCTTCACCACTCAGCATCTCTGCTGTGCCTACTCAGACTCTGTCACCAGCTCAGACTTCTGGAGTAGCACAGAATACAGCAAAGCAAAAACTCAGGGCAGAGACATAGGACAGTCAGGAGGATGTTAGTTTTCCTTACACACGCCTGACTCAGGTTCCATCCCCAGCATCCCTATGGCCCCCCGAGTATCGACAGTAGTGAACCCTGATTTTAGAACTAGGAGTAACCCCTGAACACATCTGGGTGTGGCCCTCCTTCAACCCTTCCCAAAGAAGAAAATAGAAAATATTAACATTCTAGAAATCTTTGTTGTTCCTAATACCTTTTAACATCTTCCTTTATACCCCAAAGCTAAGCTTACTTTTCCTCAACTGACTAACATTATTGGAACGTTTTTTAGACATTATGGTTCTTGCAGCACTTTCATGACAAAAACAATATTATCTTTCTAATAAGCTCTTTTAAAAAATGCACTATGAGAGGCAGAGGAAACCAAAAAAACTTCAGAAGATAGGTTTTCCTAAGTAACTTCACTATCTCATCATGCTAGAAACTCCATCTATTCCATTGTTTCAATCTTAAGAAGAGAAGGAATTTCTAAATGCCATAAAGGGAAAAAGCATAAACTAAAAGATTGACTTAACTACATAAAAATGTAATACCACATGAAATGCTATAAATAAAATTAAGTCATTTAACAAAATTGGCATATGGTAGAAAAAATGAGTTAATACTCTTCGTATACAGAAACCCTTTGCAGTAAATTCCTCAGAAATAAACCTTATAGTTATATCTCAGTGGAAAAATGGGCCAAACAGAAGCCAGAGAGACAGAATAACAGGGAGAACAACAGCCAGAACAACAACACATTGTGTTGCATGTAGATTAGATCCCCGACATCCCATATAGTTTCTGAGCCTGACACAAATGATTCCTGAGTGTAGAGCCAATAGTAACCCCTGAGTATCATTGGGTATGTCCCCCACCCCAAAAAAAAGCCAAAGAAAAGAAAAATGGGCCAAATCCATTATTGGAAAGCTCAGTTAAAAACTGTAGATTGGGGATGGTGCAAAGTACAGTAAGCAGGGCATTTTCCTTGCACATAGCCAACTCGGGTTTGATTCCCAGCATCCCATATGGTCCCCTGAGACTGTCAGAAGTAATTTCTGAGCACAGGGCCAAGATTAACCCCTGAGTATCTCCAGGTGTGGCCCAAAAACAAAAACAATAAAACAACAACCCAAAACTGTAGATTGGGACCAGCATATAATGGGTAGGGCATTTGCCTTGCTAGCAGCCAACCCTGGTTTGATCCCTAGCATTCCATCCCCCAAGCACTGCCAGGAGTAATTCTTGACTGCAGAGCCAAGAGTAAGTCCTGAGTGTGGACAAAACAAGAGTAAGTCCTGAGTGTGGACAAAACAACAACAACAACAACAAAACACCCCACAGATTAACATTGAAGGTTGAAAGTAATTCAGGGGGGAAAAAGGGTAAATAGGATCTTGGGATCTCTGGTGGAGGGATGTTGGCACTGGTGATGGGACAGGTGTTGAATATTGTATGCCTAAATCTCAGTGACTTTGTAGATCATGATGCATAAGCAAAAAAGTCATTAATATAAAAAGAAAGTATAGTTAGACTTCATAGTCAAAATTTTCATTTCTACCTACAAAACTGTTACCAAAAAAGGGGCGAGAAATCCCTTTTACTTTTTCTTTTTTTTTTTTTTTTTTTTGGTTTTTGGGTCACACCCGGCAGCACTCAGGGATTCTTCCTGGCTCTATGCTCAGAAATCGCTCCTGGCAGGCTCGTGGGACCATATGGGATGTCGGAATTCAAACCTCCGTCTTTCTGTATGCAAGACACCCTACCTCCATGCTATCTCTCCAGCCCCAAGAAATCCTTTTTAATAGCCACTATTGCAAGTATATAAATAAATGAGCGCCATAATGCTGTTATTACTATATAACTATTAATGACTGACTATTAAACATGTGCAAGAGGCTTAAAACTAGGAACACACAGGAGAAAAAAGAAAAAAAAAAGTTGGACACACTTTTAACCCTGCCATTCAACACACTTTCTATTTTAAGAATTAGCAAGGGTCTTGCTTCAGGAGATGACTTATGAAGGTGCTGAATCATTTACAAAGGCAAAATCAAAAGCCAGAACTCCAACAATTGTGTGTGTGTGTGTGTGTGTGTGTGTGTGTGTGTGTGTGTGTGTGTGTGTGTGTGTGTGTGTGTGTATATATTTGGTTTTGGGGTCACACCTGGTAGCGCTCAGGGGTTACTCCTGGCACTGCGCTCAGAAATCGTTCCTGGCAGGCTTGGGGGACCATATGGGATGCCGGGATTCGAACCATCGTCAGTCCTGGCTCAGCTACATGCAAGGCAAACGTCTTACCGTTATGCTATCTCTTTGACCCCTATTATGCATATATTACAAATTCATACTAATTACTTACAAGGAAAAAATTAATTGGTTGTAAAACAACATAATCCTGTTTCTAGATATGCCTGAAGCATCAGGCAGTTAGTTCCTTCCTGAAACGCTTTCTTTGGAGGCCTTCCTTGATGTCTCTCAAGGTTTCCCCAATCTCGGTCTCAACTTCATTTTCTCAGTCCCAACCCCATCTCTGAAATTTGTGGGTCCTGCGGTCAACCCTCAGCTTCACTTCTTTCATGTCTTTCAATTCATATCTTTCTTTCTGTGTCCACCCTCATTCTTCAAGACCAGAACTTCTGCCTTGCCACTGATCTTTTCCTAAATTTCTGCACTTAGCCTGAATCTCTTCCCCAAATTCTTGTTACTCAGCTCCATGCACAATTCCAGTTGATCAGTAAAGCATCTAAAATGGAATGTCTGAAACAGGGAGTTTCTCACTTAACTCTGTAGGCCTGTCCTCCCGGTTACTCAGGTCTAACTTTGCCACTTTTGACTTTTTCCGGACCATGCAAGTCAATCTTGGCCACACTGGATTGTTTGATTTTGGACGTTAACCAGAACCCTCAGCTCTTGCCTCCTCTCCTCAGTCAGCCTGGATTCTGGAGCTGCTTCTGCCTTGCCTTCCTCTTCTTGTGTTCCGTGTGGATCTGTTTCCAGGATGGCCAGATCTAACTTTTTAAAATCGGAGCTCACATCAGGTCACTGTTGTGCACAGAATTCTCTGCAGCTCAGAGTAAAGAAAAAATGAGGTCCTGCCCGTGACTCAGAGGTCTCAGCTAACTCAGCCTCCTGATTACTTCAATTATTTTTATAAAAATTTTAATTGAAGAAGGGCCGGCAAGGTGGCGCTAGAGGTAAGGCGTCTGCCTTGCAAGCGCTAGCCAAGGAAGGACCGCGGTTCAATCCCCTGCGTCCCATATGGTCCCCCCAAGCCAGGGGCAATCTCTGAGAGCTTAGCCAGGAATAACCCCTGAGCATCAAACGGGTGTGGCCCGAAAAAAAATTTTAATTGAAGCACTGAGATCTATTTACATTTACATTTCATTTACATTTTCCTCCTCCCCAACTTACTTCTGTGGCATTCCCTCTTCTCCCATTTTCTCTCCTTCTCTCTCATTTGTGTTTTGGTTATTCTGTCGCCTGGAACGCTCTTCCCTGCATTCTTCTCCCCCCCAGCCCTTCAGGTCTCTGCTTACATTTGACTTTCTCAACTGGACCTTGCTTTGCCTTGTCCCCTCTCTGCCTCTCCTGTTTTTCTCCAGACCACTTGCTGTTTTCTGAAGCCACTCCGCTTTTCCACTAGCTCCTCTTTCTCTCTTTGGGAAATGTAAACTCTGGACCTGAGATAGTAAGGTATTTGCCTTGCACATGGTCAATTCCAGCACTGCATATGGCCTCCTGAGCACTGCCGGAAGCCTCTCCTGAGCTCAGAGCCTGGAATAATCTCTGAGCACCACCAGTGTAGCCCAAAAAGGCAACTCCCCCTCAGCACCCTACCAAAACTGCTTGATAAAGCATGAGCTTTATAAGAACAGGACTAAATTCTGTCCCTACTGGATGTTTCATGTGGTAAATTGGTGTTGGGTGGTCTCTTGAGAAATCAGTCTGTTGAGGAGCACAGAGGCTGCCTCACAGGCCCGCTCCTGGCTCTGTCCCCTGCACTCTGGTCTTCCCTACTGTCCCCTGATGGGGCTTCTCCACCTGGGATGAGTAGACCTGTGGCTCCATTTGTCAGGACTCTTCCCCTCTCTTCTTGAGCTCCACTTTTAATTTTCCTCCCACTATCTCCTGTGCTGTTTCTTCCCACATGGCATCTCATTGGTACTCAGTATGTAACTGATGAATAAGTTTCTCACAGAAAAACTCTGGAAGACTATGCACAAGTACTTTAATATCTAGTCCAGGGTATTGTGATTGTGGGTAAGGACCAAATCCTTTCTACATTGCTTTTCAATGTTTCCACAGGATGGTGTTTTTGCAGTGTGTCAAATGTGTTGTGTTTTAAGTTTTCTCTGTGTGATTCTTTTTCTTACCCTCCCAGATAGGAGCATGCTGCTATGTGGAATGTTCAGCTTTAACCCAGAAGGGATTGAAGACTGTTTTCGATGAGGCTATCATAGCCATTTTAACTCCAAAGAAACACACAGTTAAAAAAAGAATAGGATCAAGATGTATAAACTGTTGTTTGATTACGTGAGAGCCGTCGTCAATGGCCAACGCGGAGGTCCTTCTCTCCCTGAGAGCAGACGAAATGCTTTGGTGGTACCCAGGCCTCTCCAAGAGACGGCAGTCGAAACTCGAAGGAAACGAAAGGAAACAAACCAACCTGTCCTGAGAATGCTCTCAGGCTTGTTAGGAATGTTCTTTCTAGGTCTAAGGGGCAGTGCACACCGCAGCTGAAGCCACAATCTACTATAAATACTTTATTTCCGCTAGCAGGCACAATCTCTCAGGGTTTCCTAGTTGACAAAGCTACAATCACATCATAGGGTAAACTCCAGAAAACAACAACAACAAAAAAAATTCAACAGTGCTGGCAATGGAACTGCCTGGCTTCGACCCACACATTCCCACAGTCTTTATGGGATCTGCACAGGGATATCTCTTCTCTGTGTTCTATTAGTTGTACTTGTACATCAGCTGCTTCCTCTTCCAGTGTATCCAGAGTGGTGAGATGATGAGGCCAGCCACATAGCCAAAGGTCGCTCCGAGTGTGCAGGAGATGGGCCATTCCTGAGAGGAAAGAAGAACAAATGTTTTCTTATTACTTGAGCACAAGTTAAGTGTAACCTAAAAATATTTCTATATTGAAGTTTAATGTGCTTTCCTAAAGAATGCCAAAAGTGTAATAAGGTCCTAGATAAGTTACCATGACACTAACAATGTACACATTTTAGTTCTTTGGCACATAGCTCTAACAGGCTTATGGCAACTGTAGATTTAGTTTGGTGCTCCCCAAAATGCATGAGGCACATGCGAAAATCAAAATTAAAGAATTTGGGTCAGGCTTTGCCAAAATTCTGGACTCAATTCAGCTCTCTGAACCAGTGGGTAATTTAGTAAATTCTTCAATTTCCTTATTGGCTTGTACAGGAAAGGAAAGGAAAAGTATGGATGATGAGCCAACCAACAAGAAACTTGCTTTCAATTGATTAGAGGAAGGACCCAGAATTCCAGCATGTTACATAAAACTTATAGCAACTGCTTCCTTAATAAAAACAATAGCACCTTTCAGATCTAGATATTGGAACCTGGGCAGAAGCTGCAGAAGTGTGTGTATGTTCTAGAGTGTAAGTTAAAATCCCAATTTCTCCAGCTGTCTTTTATCACCAAGCTAGAGGTAAATAATGTTGATTTATGACATCCACAAACAGTACAATTTGGTTCCTGGTGAAAGTTTCTGCCTAAAAGTGAGAGAAAGATCAAACTGTCATGTTCATTTGGAAGCTGATTTGATAGGTGGAACCAATTCTAATCATTCTTTGGGGGAACAGGCCATTGGTCTGTAGCGGAGGTATACCGTAAATCAACTAAGCATCCTTGTTTAGACTGCTGTATTATCTCGCCTTAGTTAAAAAAAACCATACAAGAGACAATAGTGGCAGACAAGGTTTCAGTATAAACAAACTACTAGAGTTCAGAAGTATAATTAATTCTTAATTCCCACTCAGCTTTTCCTACCTTCAAATCTGCCTGAAAGAGAACTCTGTCACTGCAGAGCTTCTGTCCCTGTCCCTGACGTCTCCTGCAGATTGGGTGATGAAACACTAAACTTTTATACTTGAAAATGACAGCCTTAAATGTTCCTTCAGTCATGACTCTAGGATGGACTGTCTCGTGTGGAAGCTTTGTCGAGATTTTTTTTTTAAAGACAAGACTATCATTGCCTCCATTGGAGAGTGGAGTGTCCCTATGCCTAAACCAGGAGTGGATTCAACTGGACATGGATTGACAGTTCCCCATGGATTTCTCCTTTATCAAAAGCTGTGGAGGCTCACCTAAGTTTCTTGGCCTTATGGTGCGCAAATGGAATCACATCGACTTCTCTCACTTACTTCCAGTCTCTATTTTAGATAGAGCTGAGAGCAACTATATAGCCGACTAGCACATACTAGTTCAAGTATCCAACTGATGGTATCAAAGCATTAAGACAGTAAAGTATTATACATTTCCGACTTGCCTTTGGGGGTTTGATGGGGGTTCTTTTTTTTTTTTCTTTTAACTCAAATTCACACCTCAGAAACTTCGCACTTACTTTACTTAGTAGGGAATGAAAGTTAAAAAATATATAAGAATTTTTCTTGCCCTAAGAGAAATGAACTAGATGTCTGGAAGCACCACCTTTGAGGTCCCTATTTCTGATCACTGTTAATTCAGTGCAGATACACAATCACTCCCATCTACCAACTCTTAGGGTCCGCTCTTGCTTCCTCACCATAACCATGACTTTTCTAGCTTCCCACTCTTCAGATGGTAAATACTGTGTCCATAGACTATTGCGCTCTAAGATGATTGTCTCAACTGAACACAAGGTGCCTTAAGTGCTCTATTGACCTGGATGGGGGGGTAGAGTTTCCCATTGCTTCATAAGAGCCTTCTCCATTGCTTTGGTTCTTTCATGTTTTTCTTTTTTGCAAAGTACTTTCTGCCCTTTAGCCACATGTATGCACGCGCGCACACACGCACACACACATACATACACACACACACACACACACACACACACACACAAACACACCCCAAAACACCAAAGATTTGTTTTCTATTCATGAGCGGAATGCAGAAAAATTGCCTTATTTTCCAGAAGTATGTCTGCTTTAAAGACTTTTTGGGTGGTCTCGGTAGAAAATTCAGATGAATCACTGGAATTACCAGATCAAAGTAACTGAAATATGGTGGTCAATTTAGTACTTCCAAATATCTCATTAATATTAATGCTGTGCGTGAATACAAACACACTGTTTCACATAAGCTCATGTACAGACTTAAATGAAGCTTACTCTTGCAGATAAGTATTCAAAAGTTCTTAAAACAATTTAGAATGTCCCTGATGTTTCCTTGAAGACTTGCTAACTTCTATCCCTATTTTATCTCTAATTGGAGGTTAGTCCGTATTGAATTACCATAATTCCAAAACATCAAGCCTGAATTAATGGTTTTTATTGTGAATTATCTGAATTATTTTAGGCATTGCTTCTATTTGACTTTTACTTATTAATTTTAAGCTCCAAGTCACTGGTTTGTTGGTTGTTGCTTTTTAAAGTGATTGTTACTTTAACAGTGTCCCTTCTTAATACATGGGGTTGCAAATAAAATCGTCTGAATAGTTTACTATCTCTGGAAAGCATTGTACTTCTTTCCTGGGTAGTTTTTTTCCTTCTTCTTCTTAACATCCTCTAGAAACTATGGGGACGAAATGTCATCATCCTAACCCCCAACCTTTGGCCACGTGTGGGCGTTTGCATGTTTCAAAGCACAAGAGGTGAGACATGTGGGGTGAAGAACAGGCCCTCAAGAATCTCAGCAAAACTCCAATTGAAGTCACTAACTTCTATTCTTGAGTCACTTTGCAACTTGGTTATGACTGTCAATGAACACTCATTGACACAGCCACCCTTTATTGCCAATAAAATGCCAAAATTAAGATATTGGCTAAAATGTGCTGTCTAGGGGCCAGAGCAATAGTACAGCAGTAGGGTGTTTTGCCTTGTACATGACCAAACCAGGACAGACTAGGTGCAATTCCCAGCATCCCATATGGTCCCCTCGGCCTGCAGGAGCGATTTCAGAGTGCAGAGCCAGGAGTAACCTGAGTGTCGCCGGGTGTGGCCCAAAAACAAACAAAAAAAACCACCCCAAAATAAAACATGTTGTCTAATGAGAGATTAAATTTGTGGTCATGCACTCTTCAGCGCCTCAAGGAAGCCCTTGGCAAACTAGAATGTGGGAATGACTCTGGAAACTTAAGTTAGTGGGAGACAGGCTTAAAACAAGAAGTCCTGAATTGTATCACGGCCAGTTTTTTAAACAGAATTCTTTGTTTGTTTGGGGGCCACACCCGATGGTACTCAGGTGTTACTCCTAGCTCTGTGCTCAGGATCACTCTTGACAGGCTCATGGGACTCTATGGGATGCCTCAGATCGAACCGTCCACATGCAAAGTAACACTTCCCCACTGTGCTATTGCTCCAGCCCCAAAGATAATTTTTTAAATAAAAGAACTACTTTCCTGATTTATGCAAATCCAAAAGGGAACAGCAGAGGGGTATTGACAAAAGCTGCCCACATAACGTTAAACTGCACTTAAAATTTTTTAAACTGGGGCCAGAGAGATTAGCATGGGGGTAGGGCATTTGCCTTGCATGCAGGACAGTGGTTCGAATCTCAGCATCCCATATGGTCTCCAGAGCCTGATACAAATGATTTCTGAGCACGGAGCCAGGAGTAACCCCTGAGCACTGCCGGGTGTGACCCAAAAACCAAAAAAAAAACCTTTTTTTTTAAACTATGCTATGGCAACAACACTCAATGATCTGTCCAACAACCCTAAGCTTATTTGTGCATTTTCATAATTAGATCATACTGTGTATTTCATAATTGGGAGAGAGCAATCTCCGTGCCATCAGAGATTAATCTATTTAACATTCTTCATGTCACAAATAGGATTGTTCTTAAATGATATCAACTGCTGGACAATCTGGCTGCATTACTGTATTTCTCCAAATTCTTGTAATCTGAGATGACTATAATCACCTTATTTAAAGAATGCAGAACAAAACACATCAAGGAAGTCATTACAAGTGCCAACAAAGGACCGGAGAGATAGCATGGAGGTAAGGCATTTGCCTTGCATGCAGAAGGACAGTGGTTCAAATCCCAGCACTCCTGAGTGCTCCTGGGTGTGACCCCCACACCAAAAAAAAAAAAAAAAAAAAGAAGTGCTAACAAAGTGACTTTTTAAAAATTTTTAAAATGAATTTTGTTTTTGTTTTGGGGCTATCGTCAGAGATGTTCAGGAATCAGTCCTGGCAGTGCTCAGGGGATCATGAGATGCTAAGGATCAGACCCAGGTTAGATGCACACAAGGCAAATGCCCTCCCCACTGTGCTATCTCCCCAACTCCTTTTTTTTGTTTTTGTTTTTGTTTTTGGGCCACACCCAGCGGTGCTCAGGGGTTACTCCTGGCTGTCTGCTCAGAAATAGCTCCTGGCAGGCACAGGGGACCATATGGGACACCGGGATTCGAACCAACCACCTTTGGTCCTGGATCGGCTGCTTGCAAGGCAAACGCCGCTGTGCTATCTCTCCGGGCCCTCCCCAAATCCTTTATATGAATTTTAAAAGGTTTTTAGTAGGGGCGGGTGAGGTGGTGCTAGAGGTAAGGCATCTGCCTTGCAAGTGCTAACCAGGGAAAGACCGCAGTTGGATCCTCCAGCGTCCCATATGGTCCCCCGAAGCCAGGGGCAATTTCAGAACACTTAGCCAGGAATAACCCATGAGCATCAAACGGTGTGGCCGAAAAAAATTTAGAAAAAAAAAAAAAGGTTTTTAGTAACTAAAAGGAAAAAGCCATTTTATATAATTAATTATAAAATGAAAATGTATAAAATGACTGAGTTAACATGGCTGCTCTTGTTTGGCAAAGCTCCTGCCCTCATTTTAAGGCCTTAAAGCAAACACTGGCATCTGAGGCAGGTACACATATTTGGCTGACTCTCCTCCACTGCAGTGTTCCAGCTGCCAATGGCCTTGACCTGGGTCCACTTCATCACTCTCTAGGGCTCAGAGCACAGGGAAGGAAGAGCTATTTATGGAGAGATGTGTCTTCTCCAGTCTGGACCCTCTGGTCAAAATGACAAGTGGTCTGGGGCAGGAGAAATAGCATAGAGGTAAGGCGTTTGCCTTGCATGCAGAAGGACAGTGATTCAAATTCCATATGGCATCCCACATGATCCCCTGAGCCTGCCAGGAATGATTTCTGAGCATAGAGCCAGGAGGAACCCCTGAGCACTGCCGGATGTGACCCAAAAACCAAAAAAAAAAAAAAAAAAAAAAGACAAGTGGTCTCTGCCAAGATCAAGCTGAGCATTATCGTTATTAATTACCTTCTACTCAATCCAACTTTTAGATACTAAGCCCCTTCTTTAGTCATTGTAGTTTTCCCCATGACTGAAACATATACACCATAATCATAGAAATTAAATCATATTATCTTCTTTATGCCTGTTAAAACACTGTATAATAATGGGCAACAAAAATATCAAAGAGGGGCCAGAGCAGTGGGGCAAGCTGGTAGGTTTAACCCAAAAACCAGAGGTTACTCAAGAATTATTCCTGGCAGTGCTTGGAGTACCACTATCAGCATCATCAGGCTACTTAAATGAAATTCTGATGTGGAGAAAGAAAGGGAATTTTCGAGTCCGTGACAATGAAGAGATGGGGATCTGGGCTGAACCCCCAAGTCTTCCTCCTGTCAGCCTCATAATGGGTTTTTGGTTTTTGTATCTTGATTTTGCTTTTTGTGCCACACGTGGCAGTGCTCAGGGAGTACTCCTAGAGCTGTGTGTTAGGGATCATTCCTGGCAGAATACCATGTGGTGCGTTCAAGGCAAGCCTCCTCCTCACTATTTACTGCTTAGACCCCCCCCCCAACCCCCGGTCATGCTAAGATAGACCTTGTTCCCCACTCTGGTTCTTACATGTGGAAACAGGAATGACCCCATTTTGCAAGACAGCTGTCAGGTTGAAGTTAGCTGGCTGTGCCAAGGCTGCCCACTTAAGCCTAAGGAAAAACACCAAGGTTACATTTTCTTCCTATGCCTTCCGAAACCACACACATTTGTGTGAGAACCAAAAATCCCAAGCATCTCCAGAGAAAACAGAAAGATAAATTTAACCAGCAACTGAAGGAACAAATAACCCAAGATGAGTGACACACTCTTTGAACTCACTTGAGAACTCAAATACAGAATATTTTTTGTACTGCTAAAAATAGTGACCTATTTTTATAGGTCACTACTGTGTATGATATTAATTAAATGATAACTATGTCCGATGCAGAGTTTAAAATAAATTTATTCCTCCCAAGCAAGCACAAGATCTTAGAAATCTGATGCCAGCACTCCTAATTATCCTGTCATCTGTCAACTTATTAATAAAAATACATGCGCTAACATTTTCATAACCAAATTCTTTTGCTCAGAATGACCAACATTTCTTACCATCCATTAATTTTTTTGTAACACAAAATATTAGCTAGCTTTGATAAATGAAGAGGACATTTTGCAGATAAAAAAGCTTATAATTATGGGCCAGGCACAGTGGTAGGGCGCTTGTCTTGCACGCGCTGACCCAAGACAAACCTGGGTTCAATCCCCGAAGTCCCATATTGTCCCCAAAGCCAGGAGCGATTTCTGAGCGCATAGCCAGGAGTAATCCCTGAGCATCATCAAATGTGGCCCAAAAGCAAAACAAAACAAAAAATCTCAGAATTATTTCAGTCTACAAAATATTCAAAACAAATCTAAATCTAGATCACAGTTTTCGCTAAATGACTATCATTTAAATTCCAGTCCATGTAATAGTTAAGCATCTATTATACTTATATAGAATGTGTGTGTGTGTGTGTGTATGTGTGTGTGTGTGTGTGTGTGTGTGTGATTTTACAAGACAACAATGCTGACTAATAGCAGCATCTTTTCCCTCCAATAAGAGGAAAGATGTCCTTCTCATCATTATTTACCAATTACCCAAATTCATGTTGTTTTTCAATTGGCCTTTCTGGGCATTTACCCATAAAAGAAAAATTTTTTTAAAACAAAAGGACATGCTGGGAAGTGCTCAATGCACTTATAATAAACATTATAATCTTATACTATGCCTTTTGGAACTTTACACAAAGTCCTATGTGAGAGTCAAGGAGAGAAAATTAAACAAAAACATCTAAAATTGTCTAATTCTTTTTCTGTGTCTCAACCACATTTGACAGTACATGAGAGTCGCTTCTGGCCTGGTGCTCAAGAGATCATGTGGGTCCAGGATCAAACCTGGAGCTCAAGTGCCTGGAAGTACTTCATAGTTAGAGGTCTAACTGCTTATTTCTCTGTCCAGAGATAAAGAAAACCAGGTCAGAGACCAGAAATGCTTGTCCTTATTGAACACATACCATATTGGTATTGGATGCTAAGAGAATGAAAAGTATCTTCTTAATATTTCTTAATACATATATGTTTTCTTGTTTGTCTTGTTTTGGGGCCACACCTGGCAGTGCTCAGAGGCTGCTCCTGGCTCTGCACTCAGGAATCACTCCTGGTAAGCTCAGGTGTCCATATGGGATGCTGGGATTAAACCCAGGTCAGCTGTGTGCAAAGGCAAAGTGCCTTACCCACTGTGCTACTACTCCGGCCCCTCTTAATACATATTTTAAATAATAAAAGTCTACATATTAGTATCTTTCCATAAAACTGCTCTAGAAAAGAATATCCAATTTCAGAAATTATTTCATTCCACTATCTAGTTGTTTCTCTGGCAGATACTATTAGCCTCATAGGCCATATCATTGACTCTATGTAGTTAGGATTCCTAGACATAAAACCATAAAACTTTGCTAAAAAAAAAAATAATAAAACTTTGCTGAAAACAAAAGTCAAAGAAAGTAACAGACCTTCAATATCTCAAGTTCATTTGTAAAATATTGGCTAAAAGAAGAGGTGCAAGTGACTAATACTGACAAAAGATATTTAATTATTCATTAATTCTATTCATTTCATTTTTAAAAATTAAATTACATGGAAAATTAGTTTTGAATACTCTAAAAACCCAATTATATTTTTTACAGTTACTTTTTATTTAAAGTTTAGTAAGCTCTTTTTATTTTTAAAGGATAAGAGTCTTAAAAAATACAATAACGGTGTGAGAGTGGCAATTGCTGTTTGCATAGGTCCAGCAAAATATGGGGAAAATGGGAAAAAAAAGTCTTGACCTAAATACAAGGAGACCTTACCCCTGAAGTTTTCTGGCATAAGACCGACTCTGAGCTCCAGGCATACTAGGTAAAAACCCAGTTATAATGGTAATGAAAGCACCTGGTGATCTGTATTTGTTATATATTTAAATTAGCTAAATAAATAACTTTTTGATTTATTTAAATAAATATATCACATAGTTGACATAATTGATCATAGTACATTTGTTTCAGGATGGCAGAAGGCAAAGTTATTAAAAAATAGAACTGGGGCCGAAGAGATAGCATGGAGGAAAAGTGTTTGCCTTGCATGCAGAAGGATGGTGGTTCAAATCCTGCCATCCCATATGGTCCCCCGAGCCTGCCAGGAGCGATTTCTGAGCGCAGAGCCAGGTGTGACCCCCCCAAAAAAATATATATAGAAAGAAGGGGCCAGAGTGGTGGCGCAAGTGGTAATGCATTTGCCTTGCACGTGCTAACCTAGGACAGACTGCAGTTTGATCCCCTGGCGTCCCATATGTCCCCAAGCCTGCCAGGGGCGATTTCTAAGTGCAGAGCCAGGAATAACCAGAGCACTGTCAGGTGTGACCCAAAAACCAAAAAAAATTTTTTTTTTTTTTTTTTTTTTTTTTTTTGGTTTTTGGGCCACACCCGGTAACGCTCAGGGGTTACTCCTGGCTATGCGCTCAGAAGTTGCTCCTGGCTTGGGGGACCATATGGGACACCGGGGGATCGAACCGCGGTCCGTCCAAGGCTAGCGCAGGCAAGGCAGGCACCTTACCTTTAGCGCCACCGCCCGGCCCCCCAAAAAAAATTTTAATTTAAATATTATATGGAAACTTTTCTTAGTAAACTTTCTAAGAAAGACTGGTGTAACAAGACTGCCCATCCTGTGTATGAAACCAATTTGATCTTTGCCTTTTATCAATTTCTTTATGTTGTAGTTGTTATATTTCAAAAAAGAACTATTATCTTATCTTTTAAAAGATATTTAAAATATGACATACAGAACATTGCAAATTATTAAGATAAAAGTAAATGATTCCTGAGTGCAGAGCAAGGAGTTACCCTTGTGTGTCCCCAAAACAATTACGAATCTAAGGTCCTGAAAAGGCAGCAAATATAAATATAAAATTCCTGAAATTTTGAGTCATTTGAAAGCTCCAGTACATATTCATAAAGGTCAAAAAAAAAATGCTGGTAGCTGGAAGAAAGAAACAGGTTAACTAGACACCCATGGCCCTGAGATCTGCCCGAATTAGATGACACCCATCTACAGTGATAGGAGGAAAAGGAATCCCTACTTGAATGAACAAAACGATTTTATGAGAGTCACATTAAAACTTAGGTTACTGGCACATTGTTAAAAACTGTGATGTTTTGGCCAGAGCGGTGGCGCAGGCGGTAGGGCGTTCTGCCTTGCACGTGCCAACCTAGGACAGACCTCGGTTTGATCCCTGGCATCCCATATGGTTCCCCAAACCAGGAGTGATTTCTGAGCACATAGCCAGGAGTAACCCCTGAGCGTCACCAGGTGTAGCCCAAAAACGGAAGAAAAAAATAAAAGAAACTGATGTTTAGCAGAACAAGTTCAATACAAGCAGGTCCTCCAGTGTTGTGCTGTCCTTCTGCACAGAGTTGTTAATATTTCCCTATCTCAAACTGGAACAGAGAAATTTCTCAAGGGCCTGCTGGGCTGGCTCACATTAGCAGTTTTACTATCACTGTGCATTTATGTCACTGCTTTAAGGGTCTGACACCAACCTGCCACGGTTTTTCCCAGTCAAGTGGAATAGGAAAGGCTCCCAGCCAACTTCCTACAAGACTAGAAATTGTAGTTATCTGAAGACTGTTCTCCCAAATAGAGGTCACTCTGTGGAAACAATGACAGAAATCTGTGATAAGTAACTTAGCTGTTAAAAAAAAAGATCTCTAGCATGTATTACTCTCTCTCTCTCTCTCTCTCACACACACACACACACATACACACACACACACAATTCATGCAATAACAAATCAAATTATGCATTTTTCCCTGTTTACAGAAATAAACATCTCAAATTGACAAATATTTACTATGAAATATTAACAGCAAGATGTTTCTTAGTGGGAAACATGCTACGTTGAAGAGTCAAACAGCACAAATCAGCATAAAGTCTCAACATCAATTCTAGACTAGTCTCTGTGACTAGTTAATTGCATGACCTTCCATAGTACTTTTACACAGGTCCAGTAGACATGCAACTTTGTCTGGAAGATGTTCACATATATACATATGTACATATAGATATGTACACGTTCTTTAGAGCAATAACCAGCCACATGCTATTTCCTTAATATAATATTTGCTGTTAATAATAAACCGGTATTCCATTGGATGGAGGAAGGAGCAATGTTGATTCAACTAGTCTTAATACACATTCCATTCAAATAAATCAACTCTACTAGGTAGGGAAAGATAAAAAACAAAATTCAAGTATTTCTAAAGATGCTGTAATTTTTTTTTTGCCAACCATTCCTATTTATTAAGCACGCGTATTGAAGTGCGAAAATAAACATAATTCTGCCATTCTTTTAGTAGGTCTTAGTTTTCACCTTCCCTAAGATGTGATCCTCAGCCTCATGGAATATGAGTCTGATCACAGCAGAAAACAACATAACACAGGAAGTGGTATCTAATTATTCAAGCGCTTAGAATGAGGAGTGGATTTATTATATAGCTAATGAAAAGCTGTTGTGTATAGCTGGTGAGGAACAAATGGGAAAATGTTTGTTTTATTAGTTGATTTCTTTCATTAAAATGTATGCCATGTGAATGAATGAGAGAAGTAGAAAACCTGTCTAGAGTACAGTACAGGTGGGGAGGAGGGAGATTTGGGTGATGGGAATGTTGCACTGGTGAAGGAGGGTGTTCTTTACATGACTGAAACCCAACTACAATCAGATTTGTAATCAAGGTGTTTAAATAAAGTTATTAATTAAAAAATGTATGCTGGCCGGAGAGATGGCATGGAGGTATAGCATTTGCCTTGCATGCAGAAGGATGGTGGTTCGAATCCCGGCATCCCATAAGGTCCCCTGAGCCTGCCAGGAGTGATTTCTGAGCATAGAGCTAGAAGTAACCCCTGAGCGCTGCCAGGTGTGACCCCCCCAAAAAAAATGTATGCCAACTATTGCAACAACATGTACACTGAATTAATAAAGTTCCAAATGACAAGCCAGTTCTTTTCTTTATTCTTTTTTCCCCCAGAAGGTCATTTTTCAAATCCCTGCATCCCATATGGTCCCCTGTTTCTGCCAGGGGAGATTTCTGAGCATGGAGCCAGGAGTAACTCCTGAGCACTGCTGGGTGTGACTAAAAACCAAAAACCAAAAAAAAAATAAAAATAAAAAAAGAAAGGAAGGAAGGAAGGAAGGAAGGAAGAAGGAAGGAGGGAAGGAAGGAAGGAAGGAAGGAAGGAAGGAAGGAAGGAAGGAAGGAAGGAAGGAAGGAAGGAAGGAAGGAAGAAAGGAAGGAAGGAAGGAAGGAAGGAAGGAAGGAAGGAAGGAAGGAAGGAAGGAAGGAAGGAAGGAAGGAAGGAAGGAAGGAAGGAGGGAAGGAAGGAAGGAGGGAAGGAAGGAAGGAAGGAAGGAAGGAAGGAAGGAAGGAAGGAAGGAAGGAAGGAAGGAAGGAAGGAAGGAAGGAAGGAAGGAGGGAGGGAGGGAAGGAAGGAGGGAGGGAAGGAAGGAAGGAAGGAAGGAAGGAGGGAAGGAAGGAAGGAAGGAAGGAGGGAAGGAGGGAAGGAAGGAAGGAAGGAAGGAAGGAAGGAAGGAAGGAAGGAAGGAAGGAAGGAAGGAAGGAAGGAGAAAGGAAGGAGAAAGAAAGGAGAAAGAAAGAAAGAAAGAAAGAAAGAAAGAAAGAAAGAAATAAAGAAAGAAAGAAGAAAGAAAGAAAGAAAGAAAGAAAGAAAGAAAGAAAGAAAGAAAGAAAGAAAGAAAGAAAGAAGAAAGAAAGAAAGAAAGAAAGAAAGAAAGAAAGAAAGAAAGAAAGAAAGAAAGAAAGAAAGAAAGAAAGAAAGAAAGAAAGAAAGACTTACTGTGCTCCAACAAGCCAGTTCTTAAACCAATTCACCTATCACCTACCCATCTAATGATTTCTGCCCATCTCCCTGTTATTCATATATATATATAACATATATATACATATATGTGCATGTATATATAACATATATATATGAGCTCTAGCTTTTTCTATTGTGATCTAGGGCTAGAAGGAGGCTGGAGCCAATCACTAGATATGTTTTATTTGGTGACTTTTTACTTTTTTTAGCTTACTACCAATAAATGTCAGTTTCTTCAATTAGCATTCAGTAGACTAGAGATTTGTTCCATTTTATAGGGGAAAAACAGGTTTCTAAAAAAAATCAGTTTTTATTGTAATACTTTGATTTATAGGGGCCAGAGCAATAACACAGAGGTAAGGAGTTTGCCTTGCACACTGCTGACCCAGGATGGACGTGGATTCGATCCCTGGTGTCCCATATTCCCCAGTGTCCCATATGGTCCCCCAAGACAGGAGCAATTTCTGAGTGCATAGCCAGGAATAAACCCTGAGTGTCACTGGGTGTGGCCCCGAAACAAACAAAAACAAAAACAAAACCTTACATTTATAAATTGTTCATAATAAAGTTGCTTCAGGCATTACATGTTCTAACACCAACCCTACCACCACTGTGACCTTCCCTTCACCAATGTCCCCATTCACCATCCAGTCTGCCCTTAGCAGACACAAACAAAATTACTACATATTGTTCTTGAAAACATAAAGGCAAATGAAATGGCCAAAAACTAGGTCAAAGAAGTCAATTTGTGAAAACTGGTATCTCAAAATGGTGTTACTAAAGTAATGGTTTGAGGAATCGGGTCTTCTGAGTTATTTTTGCTTATTGAGTTTGGTGGTCTTCTCCTCAAAGTTCCCACTGAATCTGTTGGGATCCAGTAGGGCTGATAGTGCTATGATATTTGGAGACACTACATAGCTGAATGAGTGGCCACAAGGTGCAAGAGTTCTGAAGTTGGACTGAGCTGATGGGTTGGCAGCTTGATGAGGCTGAGGAAGGAGCTGAGGGTATCAGGTAAGTATGTGTGATGCTGTGCCTTTAGGCAGAAAGGGACATCTACATGGCCCCATTCCAAGAAGGGCCCAGGGATTTTTTTCAGTCTGGACCAATCTAGCAGGGAAAATATGACAGCATTAAATCCTTCTGGAGATTAGTTGTAGAGCTGAGCTGCTTCTCTGTAGGAAAAATCCAGCAGGGTTTTTTGGTTTACATAGGAAAGAACTGATCAAATTTTTCTTATCAGGCTGACAAATACTATGTAGCTCTCACTTAACAGGCAACTTCTCTGTTGCAATATAAAAAATGGCAGTACCGGGGCCGGGCGGTGGCCCTAGAGGTAAGGTGCCTGCCTTGCCAGCGCTAGCCTAGGACGGACCGCGGTTCGATCCCCCGGTGTCCCATATGGTCCCCCAAGCCAGGAGCGACTTCTGAGCACATAGCCAGGAGTAACCCCTGAGCATCACCGGGTGTGGCCCAAAAAACCAAAAAATAAAAATAAAAAAAAATGGCAGTACCTTGACATTATTTTCACTTTCTGCTAGTAAGAGTTTCCTTTATCTGTTTCATGGAACAGAGTTCTTGGTCAGCTGGATTTGGAAGAATAGGCAGTATTTAATCTTAAATTTAATCTTAAACAGAGCTGCACACGAAGGTAAAAAGAACAGAAGTAAAGTTTTGGCCGAGGCTGAGTAGAAGACTTGAAAAAACAAGCTGGAAAGACATGGAAAATTTAAGATTTTGAAAAGGCAACAGCTTTCTTGAGTTAGTGAAAACTTTCTTTTCAAAAGTCCTTTCCCAGCCAAGCCATTTATTTAAAACACACCACATTTTTTTTTTAGTATATTTAGAGTTGTATCCCTACCATACCTGATTTCTCCTTCTATTCACAGGTAACCATTCATCTGTTTTGTCTCTACAGATTTTCCTATTTTCTATATTTCATACAAATGGAAGCAAATAATATGCGGTCTCTTATTGTTTTCTTCCACTGAGCATGTCTTCAGGGTTCACACATTTTGCAACGTTATATTGGCAAACCCTATTTGTTTAAGAATTCCAGATTTTTGTTTTTTTCCATTCATCAGTTAATTGACATCTGTGTCAACTTTTGGATCATTATGCATAATTATCCAATAATCATTCATGTACAAGTTTTGTGTGGACACATGCTCTCTTTTCTCTTGAGGATGGTCATATGGCGATTACATGCTTTATTAACCTTTGGAGGACTTGCCAGACTATTTTCCAAAGCAACAGTACTTTTCCATTCACAGTTTCTGAGGATTCTAGTTTCCCACAGCCTCATGAGCATATTACTGTAATAGTATTCCTAAGTCTGAATTGGTAGCTCATTATGGTAGATTCAAGGTTAGTTAAGATACTTGAAAAGTCTTAAAAGTCAAACTTTTCTTTTTTCTTTTTTCTTTTCTTTTTTTTTTTTTTTAAGTGTTTGGGTCACACCCAGCAGTGCTCAAGGGTTACTCCTGGCTCTGTGCTCAGAAATCGCGCATCTGGGATGCCGGGATTCAAACCACCAACCTTCTGCATGAAAGGCAAACATCTTACCTCCTTGCTATCTCTCCGACCCCAAAAGTCAAAGTTTTATAGCTTGGATATTAGCTCTTTATCACTGATTTCAACAAAATTGTGAAATTTCAGTTGACTATGTATAAGCAGCCTAAGTGGACACTGAGCTTCACTGCACTAGGGATGGATGGGGGGCATGCCTTTCAGAGGATTCCTACATGTAGTGTTTGAGACTTTAGGGGTGCTATTAATTTTCCAGAAGGAAAATAATGCAGTCTACTGCCTTGATGGCATAGCCTGGTGACCACTTTTCTGGGCTACATAGCGGGCAAAGCAAACTAGAGATAGAGTGAGGATATGCTCAGTACTTTGTGTTTTATTTCATTCTTATTTCCTGAATACCAATTGCCTTTGGGACCTGAGTTAGCCAGAGTGAATGGGAGGTCCAATTTTATTTTCTCCACCTTCCCTTTCTCTGCTGTATAACTCCTACTGAATCTATTATTACTCTTCACCCATTAGTATTCTATCCCATAGCCCCAATCCATGAATTTTCCTAATAACATGAATAAGCAACCATAATACACAAATGAAATTCCTTCATTTGGGGAAGCTGTCTTCCATCTTATCTTAAAATGATTTTCTGCTTTGTATTTCTAACTGGTCTTCCGCTGAGTCTGCTGTCTTGTCCTTTACTTCTTCCCTATTTGTTTATTTCCTTCTCAACTTTTCCTTGCATTCTCATTCATTTCGACTGGCTCAGACCTATCTTTCATTCAGAAAGTTTGTGTTTCTAATTTGTCATTTCTGATAGTGGGATGGATTTGCAGTTTTTCTTTCAATCTGTGACCTTCTTCCCCTGGTAGGGTTTCGGTATCTCAAGTCTGAGCTCTGATCCCACTGAGTTCAGCTCTCTTGTTTACTGAAAAAATTTCACTTACTGACAGAGAGGGCTGGGATCCTGTCCTCTTTCCAGCAACTTCTGCCAGGGCTTTGCTCCTGACTCTTCTTCCGGGCCCAGATATCTGCCATCAGTGATGAAGAGCATGCCAGCCCACTTGTCTCTCTGCTCAAGTGCTGTTCCTTGGAGCACTGCTCAAAAGCTTAGGCCACACAGCTCTCAGATCACACCCTGCATGAGGCTGGGACACTTGGTAAGCTGCTCTTTTTTGTGTAGTAAACTGAGTGGCTGGCTTGGTTTTGTTCCTTGAGTACAATTTTCTTCCAGACAGGATTCTTTGTCTTCTGCCTTTTTCTTTTTCAATTGTGTGTCTTTAGCATTGACATGTGATCTTTTTTCAGCCTATGCTTCATTTGGACTGACTGCAGAGACTGTTCACATACAAGGAGGAAACTATCCTTTAAGTCATCTTCCCATCTAAATTGGCTCCAGTTTTGTTCCTGTCTTGGAGCACACTTTGAGAACTATATGTGATTTTTTTTAAACTGACTTTTCTGTAACATGAGGCAGAAGGAAAAATAGAGGCAGAGAGGGAGGGTAAAGGAAATGTACTCTTCAATTTAATCAGCAATATTTTGCTAAAATGTAATGCTAGTTCCATTTACCAAAGTTGATTTTTAAAAAATAGAGCTTATGCAAAGGAAAGCAGACAAAGCTACTTAACACAGCCAGCCTTGGGGATGAATAGGAATAGGAAATTCCTCAAATAGGAAATAGGCTTAAATAAGAAATAAAAAATAAATCAGGGTACACAGCGTGCTCGTAATAATATTTCACCAACTTTGCCTCATCCTGTATGATTAAACTAATTAAATCCCAGTTGTGGAGTCTCAGCTTGCAGTTTTGCACAAGAAATCAGACAGAGGGGCCGGAGAGATAGCATGGAGGTAAAGCGTTTGCCTTTCATGCAGGAGGTCATCGGTTCGAATCCCGGCGTCCCATATGGTCCCCCGTGCCTGCCAGGAGCAATTTCTGAGCCTGGAGCCAGGAATAACCCCTGAGCACTGCCGGGTGTGACCCAAAAACCAAAAAAAAAAAAAAAAAAAAAAAAAAAAAGAAATCAGACAGAGTCACAGGGAGAAATGCTTTTCAGCCAGGAGTTTTCAAGCAGCTTCTTGGATCTTACTGACCCAGCCAAGCTTCTTTCTATATGCTGCTTATCCCACCGCTTTTATTAGCTAGAGTTTAACATAAAATAAAAAACATAAAAAAACATAAAAAAAAATAAACATAAAAATCACCCAAGGACAAGGGTCAGCATCGATATAATTAAGGGAACTAGTGCTTATTAACTCAGAAAAGGTGAAAGGAAAAAGTAAAGTGATTTTATATGTGTATGACAATACCAGTAATCCCCATTCTCTTTCCCTATAATTAATCTAAGAGGACTCAGGTCAGACACGTCACTGCCAGAGCTCAGAGGTTACTCCTGGCTCTGTGCTCAGAAATCGCTCCTGGCAGGCTTGGGAGACCGAAATGAGATGCTGGGGATCGAATCTGGGTCTGTTGTATGCAAGGCAAATACCTTCCCTGCTATGTTATTGCTTTGGTCCCAGGTACAGAATTACTATCCTAAAAGAATTTCTATCCTACCTGTGTTTAAGAAATAAAGATTAGCTAAGGTATTTTGTGATGACTTCAATTTTTAGAGCTACTTAAATGGAGAATAAATAGATTACTTGAGGCAAGATGATTCCAGGTGTATCACTAAAACTCCACCCTGATGACAAAAAAGCTCCCATAAGTGACTATTCTGAAGTTTTGTCAAATTGTTTCCCAAATCTCTTGAGAAATTAAGTCATACTGAGTTTAGTAAGGGGATAACATTGAGTGCTTTTAAAGCCAACAGAATGTGTTGGATAGAAATCTAAGAGGTTGTCTAAAAGATCTGTCAGTTTCTTTTTTCAATTTTTTCATTTTTCAATAACTGCCTAGTAAAAAAAAAAGTAAAACAACTCTTTTTCACATATGAACATTTTAAACTGAAGCAGTAAAAGAAACTAATTCAATTTGGATTACTAAGATAACAACATGGGAAAGGTTTCCAATGACTAACTTACATAAAGACTTTATGAATATGTAGTGATTCTGAGGAGAAACAAACTATTCAGATCAAAAAGAAAAAAATAGTTTCTGAAGCTAAAATTTCTAGCATGTGTCCTTAGTTCTCCTTCCAGCTCCCAAAATTTTGATTTTTCATTCACACCAAGAGGCATCCTTCCCCTGGCCCCCACTTCCATCCAGTTTTATGTTCCTGATCTATGAAGACCCATCACCTACTCAGCTCCAGACTCCTAAGGGATCTTCTCTGAGTTCCTACAGAAATTACTATTTGGTTTTACATCATTTTTGTCTCCTACTGTGGGTCCATTTCAACTTTATCCTTTGAAGATGCAAGTTCTAGGGAGAGAATCCTAGAAAATAGTCAAATCCACCCAAATTGGAACAACACAAAGTACTGAGTTCGAAGTACTCAAGAATTTTTTGCTGCCTGCTGACAGCTTTGGTCTTGTTTTATTAGTTACCATTTGAGGACTTTACATAGATCATATCAGTAACTTTTAATAATCTAAAATGTTAACTCAGCTATGGCTGCTCAGGAGATAAATTCCTAGAAAATTTGCACTCTAGATCTTACTACAAAAGATGCTAAAAAAAATTACAATTGTTAGACTAGGTATTTTCATATATCCCAATTTTACAACATAAGATGAATGGAAGCGATTTTTTTTTAAACCCATCACCTGGTAGTAAGAAACCTTTTCTCAAACAAAATGCTAAGTGAAACTTTATCATAGAGCTAAGAAGCAGAGCTGACAGTCCTCAAGTGGAAGGAGAGCAAGGTCTCAAATGCACTTCACTCCTTCCCTTGGCCCCCAAAGAAGTAGGAGCTTCAGGCAACTTCAGAAACTTATAATCATTAGACAATCACTGTCATGAGAAGAGAAATATTACATACTGCTGCTACCTTTCAAATGTCACAAATGTAAATTGAAAACTTACCCATTTTTACTGAAAACTCTTAACCATGCTTTGATATTCGGTCCCAACAAACACAAACAAGGAACAGTGGTGAACGTAGACAAGGTAACTGCAAATAAAAAGGTCTCCAACACCAACCTAGAAGGGAAAAACATTTTATTAAAAATTTTAATTGCCGGGCCGAAGAGATAGCACAGAGGTAAGGTGTTTGCCTTGCATGCAGAAGGTCGGTGGTTTGAATCCCAGCATCCCATATGGTCCCCCGAGCCTACCAGGAGCAATCTCCGAGCATAGAGCCGGCAGTAACCCCTGTGCGCTGCAAGGTGTGACCCAAAAAAAAAAAAAAAAAAAAAAAAAAAAAAAAAGTTTTTTAATTGCCAAGGGCCAGTGAGATAACACAGTGGTAGGGCGTTTGCCTTGCATGCAGCCAACCCAGGAGATGGTGGTTCAAATCCCAGCATCCCATATGGTCCCCCAAACCTGCCAGGAGAGATTTCTGAGCACATAGCCAGGAATAACCCCTGAATACTGCCAAGTGTGACCCAAAAATAAAAAAATAAATTTTAATTGCCAAAAGTGTATACATACACAGAATCTTTGTGACTACATTGATTTAATATAAAAATATCTTTCTTTTTCTCTTTTTTTTTTTTTTTTTTTTTTGGTTTTTGGATCACACCCAGCAGTGCTCAGGGGTTACTCCTGGCTCCAGGTTCAGAAATCACTCCTGGCAGGCTCAAGGGGGGACCATATGGGATGCCAGGATTTGAACCAATGGCCTTCTGCATGCAAGGTAAATGCCTTACCTCCATGCTGTCTCTCCGGCCCCTTATGTTTGACTTTTAAAGTAATCTGAGTCTTATCAGCATTATGATTGTATTTATTATCAAAATACAAACTGTAAAATACAATCTAGAACCGGAGTGGTGGCACACACTAGCCTTAGCCCCCAAAGGATGGACCACGGTTCGATCCCCCCTGGGTCCCATATGGTCCCCCAAGCCAGGAGCGATTTCTGAACACAGAGCTAGGAGTAATCCCTGAGTCTCTAGGTATGGCCTAAAAACAAAAATAAATAAATAAATAAATAAATAAATAAATACAATCTAGCATATATCTGGCTTTTATATCCAGAAGAGAATAAAACCTTATGTTCAATCCATTCAGTCCATCATGAGACTATCCATTTTAAGGAGATCGATTTCTAAAAAAATCACCATATTTTTTGTACCATAAGACGCACCCCCCCCCTCCCCAAAGTGCATCTTAAGGAGCAAATGCTGCCTAGAGCTGAAGCCTGAGTGCAGGGGAGGAGAGCATCTAAAAACTATGTGCATCTTATGGTCAGGTGTGTCTTATAGAGTGAAAAATATGGTCGCTTTCCCCCTCAACAGCCTCTGGAAATTTCTCTACAACTAGTGGTTTAACATTAGCTTTTATCAAAAGTACTGAGAGTTGGATAAACCAAATAGCTCACTATAGTTTTAGGACCAAAGGATTTGCATTCGGATATAGTGCTAATACTGCTGGGTATAGAAACACACTTTAGAGAACCACTACTCCATTCACTCATTCTACTCTAAAATGGATTAGAAAGAAAATACTGTTTTTCATTGCAAAGGTCTGTCCTCCCCTTCTCCAGAAAATAACCTATTAGTTTGCGTATACATAACTAGGTTAAAAATACGTGCTTATCTATATAAATACCTATATATATGTGTATATGTGTGTATATATATTTTATATACACACACATATATATATGATTTCTCATCTACCTCTTTACCTATACTTAAATACAATTAAGTTGTACAAGGCTAGACATAAACAGGATACAGTGGAATTAAGCTAATCTACACATGACAGATCACACTTTATTTTAAATAACACCGTTCAGGGAGCCGGAGCAATAGCATAGTAGAGAGGGCATTTGCCTTGCATGTGGCAGACTCAGGATCAATCCCTGGCATACCATATATGGTCCCCTGAACCTGCCACTCCTGAGCACAAAGCCAGGAGTAACCCCTGAGAGCTGCTGGGTGTGGCCCAAAAACTGGATGGATAGATAAGATGGATGGGATTGGATGGGATGGGATGGGATGGGATGGGATGGGATGGATACATGTTCAGGAAGCTTATGATCCTTTTGCAATGCAGTGAATATATCAACCAGGGCTTTTCTCTAATCCCCACAGAATTAGTACGTTAGTGAATACTAATAAAGCACTACCTTAGGGGCCAGAGTGATAGTACAGTAGGATGCTTGTCTTGTACACGGCAATTCTGGGTTTGAGCCCAACATCCCATATGGTCCCTGAGCCCACCAGGTGTGACCCTGGAGTACAAAGTCAAAAGCAAGCCCTAAACACCGAGAAGTGAACCCCACACCCCCGAAGAGATTGCTTTATAACTGCTTTAATATAACAATTTCAAACTTACTCTATTAGTGGTGCTCCATATAGAACAAAAATAATATGAAAGATGCAACAAGATAGAAGAAAGTAGATACAGCACTTCAAGAGTCTGGTTATCTAAGAAAAAGAAAACAATAATTAAAAAAACTCCCAAGAATATCCCAAAGATAATAAATGCTTGATTTTATTCACCAATGCAAGTCCCCATAATGTGGGACATAGTAGAATGTTCTAAATCAGATCACCCAACCAGTCCCATTAGGTGACAGAGCCTTCAATAAGGTCTTATTTTGCAAAAGCCTCTGAAGCAACTATTAGTCCTCATCTCCTGCTCTCCCAACCAAAACTGGAAGCAAAAATGGTGGGATCTTATTGCCTATATCCCTCTATATTTTTTATCAGTATTTATAAAATCATCAACAAAAGAGTGCTAAAACAGAAATCATTTTATGTGTGGAGACATAAAAAATTGCAAAAAAAGACAACAATCTGTTTTACTTAAAACGAAATTCTGAGGAAAAGTGAACTAAATATGCAAAGTGAACCAAATAATTCACTAAATCAAGCTGGAGCAGTAACACAGCAATGAGGACATTTGCCTTGCATGCAGCCAACCTGGATTCAACCCCCAACATCCCATATGGTTCCACAAGCCCTATCAGTAGAGTCAAGAGTAACCTTTGAGCACCACCGGGTGTGACCCAAAAACAAAAAAAAAAAGAAAAAGAAAAAGACCTTGACACCTGTAAAACAGTGTGGGGCCTTCTTAATTTGGAGTATAAGAAATATCATAAAATTGGGGCTGGAAAGATAGCAAGGAGGTAGGGCATTTGCCTTGCATGCAGAAGGATGGTGGTTCGAATCCTGGCATCCCATATGGTCCCCCAACCCTGACAGGGGAGATTTCTGAGCGCAGTAGGAGTAACCCCTACGAGCTGCTGGGTGTGACCCCACCCAAATAAAAGAAAAATCATAAAATATACATGGGGGGGGGGGTGTAAAGTGATAGAATGGTGGATTCAGTGTTTGCCTTGAATGCAGCTGACCTGAGTTTGATCCCCAGCATCCCATCTGGTCCCCTGAAACACCAGCAGCAATAATTCCTGAGTACAACAAAACTGGGAATAACTCCTGAGCACCAGTGAGTAGCCAAAAAAAAAAAAAAAAAAACATTGGGCTTTGTAATCATAGGGTAAAAATAGTCTTTTAATTTAAGTCAGCAGAGCTTATATATAGAACTAAATAATGTTAAGTGAGAATATGTAAATTTAAACTAATAGTGTAACACTGTGGTAAACATTATAGAAAATAAATTTTAGTATCAAAAAACTCAAGGAAAACCATATTTAAAATAAAAGATAACAAGTTGGGGCCAGAGTGATAGCACAGTGGGTAGATTTGTCTTGCAAGTCGCTGACCCATGTTCGATCTTAGCATCCCATATGGTCCCCTGAGCACTCATGACTTTCCATTCTCCTAAATGCTTCAACACTTAATAAAAAGTCATGAACCAAAGTCAATTATTATTGGTAAACAACATGTCAATTTCTGAAGTAAGGGTGGAAAAGCACCTTAAAGAGCTCTCAGAGGCTTCAAAGAACCTGCTGGCTGTGACCCAAAAACAAAAAAAAACAAAGAAAGAGTTAATAAATAGACTTATTTTTTCATGTAAAAACAGGGGTCAGAGAGAGAACATGGAGATAAGGCGTTTGCCTTTCATACAGAAGGTCATTGGTTCAAATCCCGGCATCCCATATGGTCCCCTGAGCCTGCCAGGAGTGATTTCTAAGCATAGAGCCAGGAGTAACCCCTGAGCACTGCCTGGTGTGACCCAAAAACCAATAAATAAATAAATAAATAATAAATAAAAAAATAAACACGGGGCCGGAGAGATAGCATGGAGGTAAGGTGTTTGCCTTTCATGCAGAAGGTCATCGGTTCGAATCCCAGCGTCCCATATGGTCCCCTGTGCCTGCCAGGAGCAATTTCTGAGCATGGAGCCAGGAGTAACCCCTGAGCACTGCTGGGTGTGACCCAAAAACCACAAAAAAAAAAAAATAAATAAACACATGGTGATTTTTGGAAATGCAAAAAATCAAAGAAGACAAATGAATTCACAGACCTTATTAAGGTATTTATCTTCAACGTAAAATAAAATATACTCAGATTGATTAATAAGGCTCATATCCATTACAAACATTCAAGTTCCACAATTAATTGCACAGCAAACAACTACTAAACACTAGACAGTCTCGGGAAAGAGGCTACCGATTTGAGAAACATTAGGTTCTCTTTGCTCACTATACATAACCAATGAGTTATTGACGAATGCTTCGTTCTTCCTTCCAAGAAATGTGACCTCAATCTAAAAATAAATTATAAAGAAATAAGCCTTACCTTGTATGATAATGAGCTTCTTTTAGAGGATACATTTGGTTTCACCACTAAATATAAAACAAGATTGACGGCAGTTACAAAAACCGAACATACACACAACCAAGTCAAGTGTGTCTCCAGGACTGAGAAGTTCTCCAAGAAGAATGATGGAATGAAGATACTCAGTATAACTGAAAATATGCATAAAAGGTGAGTATACAGTAGTCTCTTGATGTCAGTATCTTTCATGATGTTTTCTTGAGTGGCTATCTAATAAAAAAAAAAAAAAGAACATATGCAATCATGACTTTTCATTCTTCTAAATGCTTCAACACTTAATAATAAATCACGAACCAGGGGTTGGAGAGATAGCACAGCGGCGTTTGCAGATCCAGATCTAAGGTGGTTGGTTCAAATCCCGGCATTCCATATGGTCCCCCATGCCTGCCAGGAGCTATTTCTATGCAGATAACCAGGAAACCCCTGAGCACCGCTGGGTGTGGCCCAAAAAACAAAAACCAAAATCATGAACCAAAGTCAATTATTTTTGGTAATCAACATGTCAATTTCTGGAACAAGGGTGGAAAAGCACAAAGAACTCTCCGAGGCTCCAAAGAACCCATAAACACTGGCAGCTTTTTACTGCAAAAAGCTCATGTGCTCAGTCCAATTTAGAAGCAGTTGAACAATTCCCACTCCTGTGTGTGTGTGTGACAGGGGCTACAACCACAGAATAAAAACAAATGGCATGAATTATTGGCCATCCTGTGTCAGAAATATAATCCGTGCAACCCAATGCCCTCAAATTTTGGTTAACTTCACTTTTTTGTTTGTTTCTTTTGTATGTCTAACATCACAACCGTTCACATTTTCTGGCAACTGCCACCTAATACCAAAAGTGTCCTATGTGAAAACAGTGACGGGGGCCAAAATCATGGAAATAGCCCAGATCGCTTTATTTTATCACTAAACTAAGGAACCCCCCCCCCCCGTAAAGTGCTAGACTACCATGGATGTGGAGCACGAAAAGGAGGTGGGTAGGCTACCTTACTAGCTCTTTTCTCTAACACAGAGTTTATGAATAATTACCTAAACGGGAACTCATACATGATCCTGCCTGTTAAGCAAAGGTTTTCTGAACCCTAACTAAGAATGCACAAATGTTACACTGTGGCAAAAAAAAAATAAACAAAAAAAAAGAGGGCACCCAGGCTTAGCTTCACAGCTTCCCTGAACCCACAACTGTACTTTCCTTAGGCAAACATCTTACCGATAAGGAATTGGGGTAAGAAAAAAAAAAAAAAATAGGGGTCGGAAAGATAGCATGGAGGAAGGGCATTTGCTTCCCCCCCAAAAAAGGAATGGTGAATAAACACAGTTATTCTCTTTCACTGCTCAACAGGCTGACCCATCTTTGAAGAATTTTCTAAGCTAGTCAGTTGGTCATTATTAAGTGATGGCAGTCACTAGCTGATTCTTATTTCACTCTTTTACTTTTTTTCATTTCCTGGATTTGCATCTTGGGATTGAGTATGTTCTGCAGAAGGATGGTAGTTCGAATCCCATATGGCATCCCATCGGGTCCCCCTCCATGAGCCTGCCAGGAGTGAATTCTGAGCGTAGAGCCAGGAGGAACCCCTGAGCGCTGCCGGGTGTGACCCAAAAACCAAAAAAATAAAATAAAATAAGTAAATAAAATAAAGGTCCAAACTCCATGTAAAATAAAATATAAATAAATAAAATAAAGGTCCAAACTCCACGTAAAATAAAATGAAATAATAAATAAAATAATAAAGAAAGAAAATAAAGGTCCAAACTCCACGTAAATAAAATAAAAATAAATAAAATAAGGTCCAAACGCCACATAAAATAAAATGAAATAATAATAAAATAAAGGTCCAAACTCCACGTAAAATAAAAATAAAATAAAATAATATAAAAGCCCAAACTCCAGGGCTCCCATGTGCCAGCCACCTGACGGACGGACAATCTCTGTGGCAGGAGGCCGGGCAGCAGGTGCATGCGAGGGAACAGAGCACACACGCGGCTTCCAGCAGGTTGCTGGCCCCGTCACCCCACAACACAGACAGCCCAACTTAGCCCCAGAAGGCGCCACCCGCGGCATCCCGCAGGCCTGGGCGCTTTGGTCCAAGCCCAAGCAAGGGTCCGGGCACTGCAGGCGGCCCAGGCATGCGCAGTCACCCCAGGGAGGACTCGGGGCTCCGGCCCCTCGCGCAGCGGCCGGGACCCGTAGGAAGCGAGCTCGGGCCGGGCGGGACTCACCTGGCGGCCCGGCCCGAGACAGGATGGAGAAGGTCTTCCCACCTGGCGCCATCCAGGCGACTCGCGCAGGCGCAGACTCGCAGGGGCGGAGCCTTCAGGTACCGCAGCCAATCACAGGGCAGAGGAGGTGGGTCAAAGAGGTAGCCCCACCCTTATGGTCACGTGCCTAGGAAGAAAGGTGGGCGGGGTGGGCCCGGGCCGGAAATGACGTCGTACGCGGAAGTGGCGGTCGAGGCGCAGGTATCCCCCGGCCGAGTCGGCCTCTGGACGGGACGATGGTTTGTGAGAAGTGTGAGTCTGGGTCGGTGGGGGCGCCCGGGACCCCGGGACCTCGGGATCTCGGCGAGGCTCCTCTTGAACCCCCAGCGGGACTCCAACTGGGAACCCCCAGCCTGCCCTGCTGCCTGCCCAACCTGGCCCTGGCCCTGCCCCAGTCCTGTCACTCCTGACTCCCAGGGCCACTGTTTTGCCTTGCCTCCCCTTGGGCACCTTCTTGCTCTATTTTCTGGCCTTTAATCAGATTTTTGCCTTAAAATCTGGTCTTTTGCCAAAATCTGGTCTTGCAGATCCTCAGTATGAGCAAGGTTTTTATTATTTATTTTATTTTTACTTCATTTTATTTATTTGTTTATATATGGTTTTATAGTGTTATACTATTTTAATATCTGGTTTTATTATTATTATTTATTATAATATTATTATGTTATACTATGTATTCATCACTATGATAAATACTTTCTATAAGGCCATTCTAACACCAATATAGGCTTTCTAATACTAACCAGTGCGTTTTATCATTTCCCTGTTGCTCCGTAATACATTAAGAACCATCTTTTCACCTTAATATAGCACACATTTATTATCTTAGTTATTAACTTTCTTTCTGGCTTTTGCTAGTTGTCAGTCTCAACAACTAGCAGATGCACTTGGTTCTTAGTTCTTGCTGCGTTATTTTATTTTATTTATTTGAGGCTATGAAGTGGTTTATTTGTTTGATGACACATGGGTGTGGTCACGTTGGTGATTCACAGATAACGAATGGTAAAATAATAAAAAAAAATAATCCACGTGATGATGGATGATAAAAATGGATTTTTTTTGTTTTGTTTTTTTTCTGGAGGATATAGAATGGTTTATTGATTGATGATACATGATCATGGATGATACACATATTCCCCCTCCCGTGATAATATAATGATGGGAAAAGCATTTCCATCATGATTTTGTCTGTAACCATAATCAGTTTAGGTCTATTGCATAGGATGTGCCAACGATCATTAAAAAACCAAATAAAAGGGGCCGGAGAGATAGCATGGAGGTAAGGCGTTTGCCTTTCATGCAGGAGGTCATCGGTTCAAATCCCGGCGCCCCATATGGTCCCCTGTGCCTGCCAGGAGCAATTTCTGAGCCTGGAGCCAGGAATAACCCCTGAGCACTGCCAGGTGTGACCCAAAAACCAAAAAAAAAAAAAAAAAAACCAAATAAAAGGGCCCGGAGAGATAGCACAGCGGTGTTTGCCTTGCAAGCAGCCGATCCAGGACCAAAGGTGGTTGGTTCGAATCCCGGTGTCCCATATGACCCCCTGAGCCTGCCAGGAGCTATTTCTGAGCAGACAGCCGGGAGTAACCCCTGAGCAGTGCCGGGTGTAGTCAAAAAAACAAAAAACAAATAAAAACTCCTTTGATGCTAGTTGGGCAACCCTCTTTCGTGCTGAGTCCCCCCCCCCCCAATCACAGTACAGGAATGAATGTCCATCTGTTCACCTGCACCTAGGTCCTAGGTTTTCTGTTGAGTTTATCAAAGACTTCTATTTTTGACTGTTCACATTCTTTGAGAATTTTTTTCCATTGACTAATAATTTGCTCTTAAAGCAAGAGCCTTAAGCACTTTTCCAATCTCTTCTGTTGTATGGAGTTGTTATGCATCTCATCTTCCAGCTCACTGATTCGGTCCTCAGCTGCTGTTACTTTGTTGGAAAGGCTTTCCAGTGAGGTTTCATCAGCCTACCACGTTTTTCAATCCTGTTATTTCAGTTTTGAGTTTTCTGATTTCTATTTTCATATCCTCTTTATTCTTATTTGTGGTTTGTTTAGCTCAACCTATACTTTCTTTGAGTTCTATGAACATCCTCATATTTCTTCTCTAAATTCCTTGTCTGAGAGGCTAAATAGGTGGTTGGCACTTTTTGGGTCATCAGAGCTGCCATCTTCATTCTCTATGCATGGTGTTGGCCTGCTTTGTTTCCCCATTGTCATACTTGTAGTGTGGTGTTTTCTACATGCTGTGCTGGGATTCATTGGCTAGGAGATGTGTGTGGCCACAAAGCTGAGCAGCCAAGCTCCCCTGACTCCACCCTTCGTGGACAGAGACAGCTCACCTTTAAAGAAGTGCCCTCTGGGAACGATCGGTCTGGGTGGGGTGGTTCAAGGTCCAGGACACTGCAGAGAAGAGTCACAATTCCTGCCATTTGCCAGAGCACACAGCAGGAATCCGGCACACCAAGATTTATTAAGATTGTGGCCTCTCTGCCCAAGCAGGATATAGATACATTTCTAATGGAATCTGGCATCACCCTGAAGAATTCTAACTTCACACTGGTGGGCTAAGTTTGCCAAGACAGCTTCAGAGTAAGCTAAATTTACCTGATTAGTGTAAAGTCGCTCCTTATACATTAGCACAATAATGAAAAGGATTTTTAAAGTGGCTGGATGGGGCAAGTTTAAATGTCACAAGCCCAGGGTTTTCCTAAGTAGTGCTGTTCTGAAAAATATAAAATCAGCCTGCGGGTCATGTGTTTGTTCTATGCTTTTTGACTCTAAAGGACGGGATTTTCTGCCAGGGTCTGCTTGGTTTATGGAGTAGAGCTCTTTTTTTTTTTTTTTTTTTTTTTTGGTTTTTGGGCCACACCCTGTGACGCTCAGGGGTTACTCCTGGCTATGCGCTCAGAAGTTGCTCCTGGCAACATATGGGGACCATATGGGACGCCGGGGGATCGAACCGCGGTCCGTCCTAGGCTAGCGCAGGCAAGGCAGGCACCTTACCTCCAGCGCCACCGCCCGGCCCCGGAGTAGAGCTCTTAAAGATCGCAAAAGATTTTGTCCCTCCAGAGAAATGGAGAGAGTTCATTTCTCAAGGTCCATCAAAATTCTAAGTATCTGGCCGAGCCCAAGTTTTTGTTTTTGTTGTTTGTTTGTTTTTTGTTTTTGGGTCACATCCGGCGCCACTCAGGGGTTACTCCTGGCTCTATGCTCGTAAATCACTCGTGCAGGCAGGGAGACCATATGGGATGCTGGGATTCGAACCACCGTCCCTCCTGGATCAGCTGCTTGCAAGGCAAATGCCCTACCATTGTGCTATCTCTCCAGCCCTCAGACCTTTGGTTTTATTCCCTCATATATACACTGGAATTTTTGATCAGTTCTTATAAAACTACTGAAACCTGGATTCTACATTTCCGCCTTGCGTTTTCACCATTCCATTTTATTCATGGAATGAGAATTATATTCCTATGAAGTGCAAGAGCAGGACCTTGCCTTCCTCTTCATCATTATGTCAGAATATGGCTAAGAGTTAGCACAGCAGGTGTTTACAGAGTAGAATAATTTATTCAGTTTGATCTAGTTAAGGACCTAATTAAATCCAGCTTGGAATGACCTGAGTCAGACACCAGTTAGGGTTATATGAGGGGCACATGCATCCTTTCAGAATATGGACTCTCCAGTTTCCCTTTATCCTTTCTTCACAGTGTGACTGCCACACAACTAACCTCTATTGTCTTTGTCATGGAGGTTAATAAATTCAAGCATCTATTTCAGTTGAATGATTCTTCAAAATATAGTCAGGGCATTGGGGACTTCTTGAGCGCTTTCCTAGAATTGGATGAAAAATAGACTAATTACAAACAATATGCATAAATAACATGTTTCTGTACAACATCTTGTTCCTATAACTTCCAGTGTTTACCCATGAAATGTATAAGTTCCTTGAAATCTAGGACTTTTATCTGATGTATTTGTCTTTCTTTGTATTTTTACAGAGGCTTATACAGCAGAGACCTTAATAGCTAAGTGAAGAGTTTTGTTAGCTTTGTTTAAAATGTACATGTGGGCCCGGAGAGATAGCACAGCGGCGTTTGCCTTGCAAGCAGCCGATCCAGGACCAAAGGTGGTTGGTTCGAATCCCGGTGTCCCATATGGTCCCCCGTGCCTGCCAGGAGCTATTTCTGAGCAGACAGCCAGGAGTAACTCCTGAGCATTGCCGGGTGTGGCCCAAAAACCAAAAAATAAATAAATAAATAAATAAATAAATAAATAAATAAATAAATAAATAAAATAAAATGTACATATGTATCTTGCTTCTTTGTGCATATGTTTCTTTGCTCATTCCCACTCTGGAGAAATAAGACCTCTGATGATGTGCCCTCTCTCGAACACACACTTCTCTTTTTCTTTCCCCTCACATCTTTTTTAATGAGTTTCATTTGTTTTTGTTGTTTGTTTGTTTTTTGTTTTGGGGTCACATCCAGCACCGCTCAGGGGTTACTCCTGGCTCTCTGCTCAGAATCACTCCTGCAGGCAGGGGAACCATATGGGATGCTGGGATTCGAACCACCATCCCTCCTGGATCAGTTTACTTCACAAAAACTAAAATAAAATGTGCATTTATGTTGGGGCCGGAGAGATAGTATGGAGGTAGGGCATTTGCCTTGCATGTAGAAGGACGGGTGGTTCGAATCCTGGCATCCCATATGATCCCCCGAGGCTGCCAGGAGTGTTTCTGAGCAGAGAGCCAGGAATAACCCCTGATCACTGCTAGTTGTGACCCCCCCAAAAAAAAAAAAAAACAAAAAAAAAAAAACAAAAAAAGTGCATGTATGTTAGAAGTTATCACAGATCACACATAGATGTTACTTCAAATCAGTTATCCTTGCTCTTACCGTAGAGATTCTGCTCGGAGTCAGTTTTCTATTGCTCAAAATACAATCTTGGCCCACTAGCCACAATCCCAATTAGATTTTCTTCTCATTTAGTATTGACCCAGTTGTGACTTTAGACATCATGTGATTGGTTTGTCTTTACTTTCTGGATAACAGGTGAGAAGAAACTTGGCACAGTCATTACCCCGGATACATGGAAGGATGGTGCTCGCAATACCACGGGTATGTTTCCATTTCTGAAAAACTGGAAGATTTTGTGTGATTTTTTTATGGGGTTCCTTTATAGTTTTGGGTTTGTTCTTGCCACTTTTTTTTTTTTTTTTTTTGGTTTTTGGTTTTTGGGCCACACCCGGCAATGCTCAGGAGTTACTCCTGGCTGTCTGCTCAGAAATAGCTCCTGGCAGGCACCGGGGACCATATGGGACACCAGGATTCGAACCAACCACCTTTAGTCCTGGATCGACTGCTTGCAAGGCAAACGCCACTGTGCTATCTCTTCAGGCCCTCTTCTTGCCACTTTTAAGACAGTTTCTTGCCTTTGTCTGTGCCACATGTCTTGATATTTTGTTTGGAATAGTTCTAACTGGAATTCTGAGCTTCCTAAAGTTGAAAGTCTGTTCATCTGCTACAAATTAGGAAAGTCGTAGGATATTGCCACATGTCTTGATATTTTGTTTGGAATAGTTCTAACTGGAATTCTGAGCTTCCTAAAGTTGAAAGTCTGTTCATCTGCTACAAATTAGGAAAGTCGTAGGATATAATTTTTCTATTCACCAGAACTTCTGATCCATTCTGTCCTCTTCTTCTGGGTCCCTAAATCTGACTTCTATTTCTTGTTAGGGTGCCCCATAGATCTTTGATACTATATTCATGTTTTATTTTTTTCCCTCCTTTTGTTTTCTTTAGATGGTGCATCTCATCTATAAACACTAACATCTCATCTTCTAACTACTAAATCTACTATTTGTTCCCCTTCTTCTGTCATTTTGCTTCCTATTCCCTCTAGTTCTGGGCCATATCTGGCAATGCTCAGGATTTACTCCTGGCTCTGCTCTCAGGAGTCACTCCTGGCAGGGTGCGGGGCAATAGATGGGATGTCAGAAATCAAACCCAGGTCTGCCACATGCAAGGAAAGTGCCCTATCTGCTCTGGCCCTTGCTCTTGCCATATTCTCTTTTGCTTTTGTTTATTTGATGTTAGTTCTATACCCTTCAGATTGGTGATTTCTGACTGAAGTTTTTTTTTATACTTTATGGAACCTTTCTATTGTTTTCTTTAGTTTAGACAACAGCCTAATTGTTTTCACTATGAATCTGAATCTGGAAGATTTGAACCATTTTGAGTGCTTGGGTCAATTAAGACTTTTGTCATTGTCCCTTAATACAGGTGAATTCCTACACTAACTGTACACTGTTTTGTGCTATTGCAGTGCCAGCGTGTTGTGGGACTTCTTCGGGGCTGCCTCACTGGACTGGGGGTGAAGGGCAAAGGCCCTCACAGGAAATGAACCTGAGGGGCAGGCCCAGGGTCAGAGCGTAAAGCAGAGACCTCCACAGGAAGTGAGCCAAGGGTCTAGGTGGTGCAGGCTGCTAGATTTTTGTTCCCGGATTTTATAAAAAAGAAGTTAATTGCAGGAAGTAAGGACTTTGAATATGAGTACAACAAAGATTCATTTTTTGTAGATGTTAGGCTGCTAAATTCTCTTCAGCAATACCTTTAAGAACCTGGCCATTAAATGAAGGTTTTGAAATTTTGAAATTTTTCCTTTAAGCTTAAGTTTGAAGGCCCACAAATGAACCTTTAGACTATTCATTCATTATATGTACGTGTGATACATAAATGTATAGATATAGGCCCTTTAAGACACTCCCTAAAATATGTATGTTTCAAAACAGAAAGTGGTGGAAGAAAGCTGAACGAGAATAAAGCTTTGACTTCAAAAAAGGCAAGGTAGGTTCCCAGAGAGCCCCATGAACCCCCATGCTCCTTGACATGAGACCTGCTGCAGAGAACTTGCATGCAGCATTCCCTTGTGTTCGCACTAGGTCTTGTTGACTGACTTACCAATGAAACCTTTAGGATCATTCTTTTTGTTTTGTTTTGTTTGGGCACACCAAGTGATACTCGGGTTACTCCTGGCTCTGCATCCAGAAATTACCCCTGGTGGTGCTACGGGGACCATATGAGATGCCTGGGATTGAACCCAGGCTAGCTGCATACAAAGCAAACATCCTCCCTGCTGTGACATCGCTCCAGCCCCTAGGCCCATTCTATTTTTATTGAACATTATTCTTTTTAGATTGCACCGTTTTCAATAGCTCTGGTTACTTGTAACACCCAAACTTCTTCCATTGTCATTTAAAAGTAATTACTACTTTGGAGGAGGCTAAATTCTCTTTGCAAAGTGCATGGTTTTGAATCTCACAGTTAAAAGATACATCATCAGGGCCGGAGTGATAACACAGTGGTGCTTGCACGTGGCCAACACAGGACAGACCCCGATTCGAATCCTGGCATCCCATATAGTCCCCCAAGCCTGCCAGGAGCAACTTCTGAGCACAGAGCCAGGAGGAACCCCTTAGCACCACTGGGTGTGACACCAAAACAATAAAAATAAAAAAAGATACATCATCCACACCTCAGTCAGCCATCAATGCTGAGATAAGACCACTGTCTGAGTAACCTGAGAAAAGAATAGTTCAATCAGTTTTCATTTTTGTTTTGTTTTTGGGTCACACTCTGCAGCGTTCAGGGGTTAGTCCTGGCTCTAAGCTCAGAAATTGCTCCTGGCACGCTCGGGGGAACCTATGAGTATGGGATGCCAGGATTTGAACCACGGTCCTTCTGCATTCAAGGCAAATGCCCTACCTCCATGCTATCTCAGTCAGTTTTCTGACTATGACTTCTGTGTGTGTGTGTGTGAATAGTTCAATCAATTTTGTGACTATGATGCGTGTGTTTGTCTGCATACGTGTGTGTGTGTGTGTCTGTGTGTCTGTATGTGTGTAATAAGCAGGTTTGCAATTACTTTAAACTGACCCCGAAAACAGCTTACCTTAGAAGGGGCTGAGGTGTGCAGTCATTTCTGGGGGACCTTTTTTAAAGGAGGACCATGCCCCTCACCTATTAAGTCTGATAGAAGGAATGGGTGCCTGGATCTATTCATTAGTCATGACCATTTGTTTCTCCTGTAAAAAATATTCTAGGTTCGATCCATATGGAAAGAACAAGTTCTCCACCTGCAGAATTTGTAAAAGTTCAGTTCACCAGCCTGGCTCTCATTACTGCCAGGGCTGTGCATATAAGAAGGGTAAGTCTCGTGCCATGTTTCTACTCAGGTCAAATCAGCCACATTTGGCACTGCCTTGAATAATTTAGAGTTATTAACTTAGAGTTCGCATCTCATAATTTCTCCTAGTCAGGTGTGGGTTTTCTTTATAACCTAAGGTTCTGTCCAACTTGGAATTTGTTCCTTGTTAAAAATACTTTTCTCGGCCGGGCGGTGGCGCTAAAGGTAAGGTGCCTGCCTTGCCTGCGCTAGCCTTGGACGGACCACGGTTCGATCCTCCGGTGTCCCATATGGTCCCCCAAGCCAGGAGCAACTTCTGAGCACATAGCCAGGAGTAACCCCTGAGCGTTACCGGGTGTGGCCCAAAAACAAAAAAAAAAAATTTTTTTCTCTCAAGGCCAGAGCAATAGCACAGTGGTAGAGTATTTTGCCTTGCAAGCTGCTGACACGGAACAGATCCAGGTTCGATCCCCAGCATCCCATATAGTCCCCTGAGCCTGCCAGGAGTGATTTCTAAGTACAGAGCCAGGAGAAACCCCTGAGTACCACTGGGTGTGGCCCAAAAAAAACAAAGAAAAAATTTTTTCTCTTTTGCTCTTTTTAAAATATTGTTGGGGCCAGAGAGATAGCATGGTGGTAGGGCATGTGCCTTGCATGCAGAAGGACAGTGGTTCGAATCTCAGCATTCCATATGGTCCCCAAGCCTGCCAGGAGTCATTTCTGAATGCAGAGCCAGGAGTAACCCCTGAGCACTACCAGGTGTGACCCGAAAACCAAAATATAGATATAGTGTTATATTATATTTCAGGAGTGGCTTAAAGTAAACAAATCACTGATATTCAATAATTTGACTGATGCGATTGATCTGTATGGATTTGATCATCACTTGCCTTTTCTTTTGTTGTAGGCATCTGTGCAATGTGTGGAAAAAAGGTTTTGGATACCAAAAACTACAAGCAAACATCCGTCTAGTATTGAACGCATTTGTGTATTATTCTGTATATACTTTCTGGCTTTCTGTATTATTTCCTGCCTCAAAATGTCAAAAATAACTGAGATGCTCCACTTACAAAACAACATGCTTTATGACAATTACATTTTCTCAGGGTACTTAACTGGTTTGTTCATTCACTTACTCTGAAGAAGTTGGGAATAGTAACAGGACAAGTCATCTGCCTAAAATTTTCACCTAGATGCATTTTTTTTAAACTGGGAGAAATGGCAAATTTAGCAAAAAAAAAAAAGCTGTTAATAGTTCTTTCTAGATGCACTTTCGCTTAGGTTATTCATGTAGTTCTTTTTTATTTATAGAAATTACAAAAGTAAGAATAGTATTGAACTTTTGCTTAAAATTTGCCATCCAGGTTTACAAATCTTCCTTATTCCTTTTACCTGTGTTACCTTTAGAATCAGCAATAGTTTGATTAGTTGTAGCTTTACAGGGTAAATATTGGAGTCTGTTATTGCCGAATGGTTCTCCAACACACGTTATATCAATTGACTTTGAAAATTTCTTCTAAAAGCCAGTGGATAACTTTTTTTTGGAAAAGCTCTTTAAGCAGAATCAAATATTTTACCCTCTTCTGCTCCCCTTCCCTTACAAAATAAATAAAGAGTAAAACAAATATTTTGACTCTTTTTAAATATATAAATATAATATAAATTACTAAGTCTACTCTAATGTTTCAACAGTTTTTCCTTTCTTGCCTTTAGAGATTTAGAACATAGGCTTCTAAAACCCATTTTGGAAAACCCAAAAAGTATTCCATATTGCCAGTGCCATATTAACATATATACACTATATTAAAATAGATAATATAGTATGCTTAGTATTTATTCTGTATTTTTATTTGTCCTAAATTCTTTTTTTGGTTTTTCGGGCCATACCCATTTGATGCTCAGGGGTTACTCCTGGCTAAGCACTCAGAAATCATCCCTGGCTTGGGGGGACCATATGGGACGCCGGGGGATCGAACCACGGTCCTTCCTTGGCTAGCGCTTGCAAGGCAGACACCTTACCTCTAGCACCACCTCTCTGGCCCCATTGTCCTAAAATTATTATAGAACATTTTAACTGTTTCTATGTAAGATTTTTTTTCAGATACTTTATTACAGAAAGATCACAAAGATGATGTGAAATATAATAAATAGCAATTGCTCTAAGAGCAGGAAGCATTTTTTCATGCTTTAATCAATTTGGGGTATTTTTTTTTAATTAATATCAACGTAAGGGGTCTGAAAGATAGTAAAGAGGTTAAGGAGCTTACCTTGCATGTGGCTGACCCTAGCTCAGTCCCCATCACTGCATATGATCCACTGTGTACTACCTGTGGACTTCCTTGAGCACAGAACCAAGGAATAAACCCTGAGCACTGCAGGATGTAGCCCACGAACCCTCCTCCCCTCAAAATAAATAATTGAATAGACTTATAAAGGACCTAGATAAAGAGTGGCCCAGATCCACAAAAAGTTGGGTTATTCAACTTGGGGAAACATACATTCTACAGGTATTGACTAGGATTCACAGCTGTTGACTCCCCAGACAAACATGAGCTTAAATACAAGAAGCCATAAAAACAATATATACTAAACATGACAGAACTAAAGCCAATCTTAGCTTTTATCAAAATAAATGTAAAAGTAATAAAATAACAATTTTTTTGGAATTTGGGAATGGGACTGGGAAGAAAACACATGTTTAGTCAGCAGAACATCAGATTTGATCTCCAGAGCCCTGCCAGGAGTAACCCTTAAAAACTGCTAGTTGCGGGGCCCGGAGAGATAGCACAGCGGCGTTTGCCTTGCAAGCAGCCGTCCCTGGACCAAAGGTGGTTGGTTCGAATCCCGGTGTCCCATATGGTCCCCCGTGCCTGCCAGGAGCTATTTTTGAGCAGACAGCCAGGAGTAACCCCTGAGCAAGGCCAGGTGTGGCCCAAAAACCAAAAAAAAAAAAAAAAAAAAAAACTGCTAGTTGTGACCCCAAAACAAATAACTCAAACTATATCAATTTATGCATATAGGCAGATACTGATGGGACCTTATGTTCACTAATGACTAGATGGACAGCAAATAAGGATATAAGAATTATGTGTGCAAAGTGTGTGCTTGCACACTTTAAAAGTATGTACAAGGTTCTACACACTAATTCTCTACTTCTTCCATGGGCCATTTATTTTCCTTTGACAGTTCCACTATGTCCCCTGTGAGAATCATTCTGTTTCTGACTCTACTCACCCTAGAAAAGTCTCTTTTCTTTCCTTGTCCTATTAAGCATTGCAATGGTGAAAAGATTCTTTGACTCTTAACTTGTTTTTTCAGCAAACTTTCACACACAAGACATCCAGTGATATTTCTTGGCTGAATTATTTGCTATTCTGATGCCTGCCAGCTGGTGGTTTCCAGTTCTTTCTTTCTCTTTTTATTTATTGGCATTCTTTGTCAGTAAAAACTTTCTTTTTTGCATGTTAGTATGAACTCATGGATTCCTGTTTTATTTAAAAGTCTGTGCTTATTCGTTTTATAAGTCAGACCCCCCCCAGAATATTTTATTGGGAAACTTTTTTGAGGGGTTTAGGTTATACCCAAAAACACTCAGGTTATTCCAGGCAGGCTCACAGGACCACATGTGATGCTGGGGATTGAACCCAGGTTGGCTGTATGCAAGGCAAACACCCTATTTCCTGTGCTATTGCTCTGGCATTTTTGTTTGTTTTATTTCCTGAGAAATTTTTCGGGCTAATTCTTTTTGACATTGTTCCTTGAGAATTCCCTTAATTTCTGAAAATAAAAAAAAAAAAATTCCAGGTTACTTTACAATGTTTCTTCCCTGCTGCTTGCTCAAACACAGTTCTGGGATTGGCCATTTTCTCCAAAACCCCTTACTTTCTTTAGGGGCAAATTAGGAAATGGAAGTCCAGCCTATTGAATTATTATTGCCCTAGAGAACTCCCAGTTCAGTCTACCTCACAAACCCTTATTGGCCTTTTCCCAATCCATATTGTATTTTTCCCTCACAGTAATGAGAACTTTGTCATTCTCTTTATTCTTTTGCAGAGCTTTGCATGTTTCTTAATACACATTTGTTATTACAGAGGAGAAAGTTAGGAAGCATTTCTGCAGATGCTGCCTCCCAATGAGGCAAATGAGCAAATGGTACTAAGACCTGTTTCAAATCAGCTATCAGAGGCTGGAGAGAGGTAATACCAGAGGGAAAGTGCTTTGTCTTGATTATAGTCCCTGGTCCCAATGCCCTGGACCACATAGGGTCCCTAAGCACAGAGCCAGGATTCCACTGAGCAGAGCTAGCTGTTTTTTTGTTGTTTTTTTTTTCTGGTTTATTCTCATATGTAATAAGCTTCTGTTGGGTGCAAGGAAGAACTGGATAAACAGACCAGCAAAGTGTAGAAAACTATTAAAATAAGGTGGAGGGACCGGAGAGATAGCACAGCGGCGTTTGCCTTGCAAGCAGCCGATCCAGGACCTAAGGTGGTTGGTTCGAATCCCAGCGTCCCATATGGTCCCCCGTGCCTGCCAGGAGCTATTTCTGAGCAGACAGCCAGGAGTAACCCCTGAGCAAGGCTGGGTGTGGCCCAAAAACCAAAAAAAAAAAAAAAAAAAAAAGAGGTGGAAATATAAAACAAGGGATACATATTGAAAAACAAGTGACTAGGTCTTTGCCCTTTGGGCTTTAGGCTGGGTCTTTGCCTTTTTTGGTCTTTGACCAGCATGGAGGTCAAAGGAAGATGGCTGAAAGGAGTTAAGACGCAGGGCTAGCTAAGAATGGCTGAATGCTTGAAAGGTTATGAGATAGGCCACACACATGTGGTGAATAGGGCATAAATAAAGTTGATGCTTCCTGAAAAAAAAGAAAAAAGAAAAGAAAAACAAGTGACTAAAGAGAGCAACTGATCAAAAAAAAAAAAACAGTTTAAAACAAGAAAAACTTGGGGTTTAGGCTAAGATGGTACTAGGAGAATGGACACGAAGAGACCAATTTGTAAAGGTACAGTAAGACTTGGGGTCCTAGTGACTGACTAAACAGGAAGAATCCCCCGTTTAGGTGTTGCAAGGCTGCATTTCTCCAGAAGATGGCAGCAGTGCTCGGGTTTTGGTTTTCCTCATAGCCCATGGGCAATGGGCATGGGCTTTGTTTCCAATCATGCTGAATATGACAAACTTGCCACTCAATCAGAAAAATCCTGAAAAAAAAAAACATTTTCATACAGAAATGTACACCTGTGTATATGGACTTAGTTTCTAACTGTGTTGAACAATAGAGAAACGGTACTCAATCAGAAAAATCCTGAAAAAATACCTATTTCCATATAAATGTACATCGATTTATTGAAGTATGAATGAGCTTAAAATGATCAAACATGATGGTCCTTAGGGGGAAGAACTGAAGGAAAAAGACAAACTCAAACCCAGAGCTGATCTTAAGGTAACCTGATCACTATGTTTCCTGGAAGACTGGGCTTTCAGCCAGAAGCTGCTGACCTCTTGACCTGGATTCTACTTCATCCAGAGGTCTTCAAGTCCATGTTTTCAGGGTCCCCTTCCCCCGGCTCCACCCTCAAACACCACCTTGCTTCCTCCCGAGTTTGTCACTGAACCTTTCACAGTCCTAAAGAGTTTTGGAGTTAGTAGGGGCTTCCTCTTGACATGGAATATGTTCCTCTAGAAACAGTGCTCTTCTGCCTTGTGGGTGGAGGAGAGTGGAAGCCTGACTCTGAAGCAGGGTAGAGGCAAAGAATTAATAAACCAAACCAGTCAAAAGAGAATCATGGAGCCAGTCTGCTCACCTCATGGTCTCTCTGCACACTAAACCAAACTGAAAACCTCTTTAGTAACCAGTACAAATTCAATCAACAGGGAGGGTCAAGTGAGATCCAGGTGGACGTTACATATATCAAAAGGCTACATGAAAAGGAGAAAAGAAGTTGGAGAACCACCTTTGTTTTGGGTAATAGTTGGGTGTCATCTAACAAGCAGTGACCTGGCCTCGCTTTCTAGGTGTATCAACAAGGAGTTCAACCTTTAGCAGACTCGGAAATGTGATGGGACATATTAGACCTGAGTGCCCAGCTCCCCCTCCTCCTCTACCCTTACCTATGTCCCTCCCTGCCCTCCCAATGTTGTCTCCCAACTTCTTCGAGTGAAAAAGAGAAACAGAAACACAGGCCTGGGGCCACCTTCAGACCGAATCACCAATAGGCTGGTATGTAAATCTACACTTTTTTAGTATTTTTTTTAAGGCTGCCTTCCAACACCACGCATTTACCCAGAACAGTAGGCAGAAGGACACTGTGGGGAGGGAAGGGGCTAAGGCAGCCTGTCACCACAGAGTAGTTTACCCACCATACACTAGTGAAAAATCAGAAGGCACTGAACAATGGCATATTCAAGATTTTTGTGATGCAAAGTTTTGAGTTTTTTTCAAGCTCTCATTTCTTGAAAAATATTTAATCTGGGGCCGGGCGGTGGCGCTAAAGGTAAGGTGCCTGCCTTGCCTGCGCTAACCTTGGACGGACCGCGGTTCGATCCCCTGGTGTCCCATATGGTCCCCCAAGCCAGGAGCAACTTCTGAGCACATAGCCAGGAGTAACCCCTGAGCGTCAAACGGGTGTGGCCCAAAAACCCCCAAAAAAAAAAAAAATTTAATCTTGGGGTTGGATGGGTGGTGCAAGCAGTTAGGCGTCTGCCTTGCCTGCTCTAGCCTAGGACAGACCACAGTTCGATCCCCCGGCATCCCATATGGTCCCCCAAGCCAGGAGCGATTTCTGAGCACATAATCAGGACCCTTGAGCATCACTGGGTGTGGCTAAAAAAACAAACAAAAAAATGTAATCTTAATACTTTCACCACTGAAGTACATGAAAGATGCTTTGCTGCAATTTTTCCTCCCAGTTACTAAATCACCAGGCCACAGAAAAAATTACCTCTTCAAAATCTCCATGGGTTTTTGTAGAGAGGAGAACTTTGGAGAGAAGTTTTTTATTGTTTGTTTGTTTGGTTTGGTTTTTTGGGCCACACCCATTTGATGCTCAGGGGTTACTTCTGGCTAAGCGCTCAGAAATTGCCCCAGGCTTGGGGGGACCATATGGGACACCAGGGAAATCGAACCACGGTCCTTCCTTGGCTAGTGCTTGCTTACCTCTAACGCCACCTCACAGGCCCCTGGAGAGAAGTTTTAAGGGCATCTTGGAGGTATTTTTTTCCTTCTGTGTGTGACTTTTTGTCTTTGTTTTGCATTTACATCAAGCTGTGCTCTGAGTTCCTCCCAGGCTCTGTGTTCAGGGATCACTCCTGGCAGTGCTTGCTCAATTATGGGCAGTGCCACTATTTCACAGGGCCAGCCAACCTCATGCCAGGTAAGCTCCTTAACCCTATACTATCTTGTCACCCTATTTCCTTTGAACAGACCATAGTCATTCAGATCTTTAGTCCCTAAAACCTTGAAGATGTGACTTGCCAGGAGATCTTGTCCTGAGGATTTCTCTGGGTCAGAAATAAGATGCCCCAAGATCCTACCTTCCTGACTCACTGTCCAGAGACTCCCATGCTGCTGCCCTTGGCCCAGAGTTTAAGTGGAAAAGGCCTGATATTGAAGGTTTCCATACATGGTTCTCTGTGATCATTATCCCAACTTCAGGTGTCTGGCACCTCCCCAGGAACCAAATCTTTTTCGGGCCTCTGACGTCCTGATCAGATCAGACTAATTCATAAGGCAGAGATCTTATTGTGTGACTGTCCTCTGTACACATGTCTCCTTCTGTGTATGTCTCCTCCACATGTATGTCTTCTGCTGTGTCCCCCAACAGCTTGTTTGCCCATATGTGTTTGCATAGCCCCTATGTGCCTACGTTGCTTAATGGATAATGTCGATGATTGGCCAAATGAAGAATGTTTCCTCCATCCTCCAAACTCAGCCACGGTCATATCAATGAGTCCAAGACTTAAAATGTCTATTGTTGGTGGCTCCAAGTCAATTCCAGCCAACATGTCTCTGTGTATCACCTTTTCAGAAGTGAGAATTTAAAGTTGGGAAGGGGTGTTTGTGACCAAACAAAAACAGAGAGTAAAGGAAAGAATTTTAAGAAGGGGTTAGCTGGAGCAATAGCACAGCGGGGAGGGCATTTGCCTTGCATGTGGCTGATCTGGGTTTAATTTTTGGCATCCCATTGGGTTCCCTGAGCACTGCCAGGAATGATCCCACACAGAGCCAGGAGTAACTCCTGAGCTTTGCTGGGTGTGACCCAAAAAACAAAAAAGGGGGGTGAAGGGACATGTCACAGTAGGCTCCATGCTTGTTTCATGATTGCATAGACCACCAAGGTGGACATTTGGGTCCCTATGTGTTCACCACAAGAAATAGGCTTAGCAGCCACAAGCCTGATTTCAGGAGCCACAAATGGTCTCCAGGAAAGTTGCTTAAAGTTACTGGGAGTTTATCCCCTCGTCCTTAAAATGGGACACTTTCTCCTGTGGTTCTTACAAGAATAGTTAATGCAGGTGGGCCATTGCCTCACTTGTGCTGGCTAAGACTGACTTCATCATTTCAGCTCAATTGCTTCCAGCACCCTTGGAAGTTAGTTCTCCTCTGGGTCATTTAGATGTGGGCATTTGCTCCCCCTACTGGCTGCCCACAGCCTAGGCTTCCTGACACTCCTGTCTTCACCCAGGAATGCCTGGTGCATTCCTGCTAGCCAGTGTGTTTATTGAGCGCCTCCAGTGTATCAGGAGCTGGGTTCCTGCAGTCAAGCTAACAGTTATCCAGAGAGACCTGCTCTTCTGTCTGCCTTCAAGGCCCTGTGGTCAGACAGGGAAGACCAACTGTTTTGAATTCAAAAACAAAAAAAAGCAACACAAAGAGGCTGGGAGACTTCTGGGGAATTGACTTGGCAGACAGAGAAGTTGGCCAAGAACACTCAAAGAGTGGTGCATATACTACCCCAAGACCCTGCCACTTCCTAAGGAAGCCCCAGTCAAGAGCCTGCCCACTTCCATCTGCCTTTCAGCATCAATGGCTTCCCAGTGTGACCCAGAGTATTGTTCCCTCTGCCCTCGTGACTTAAAATGTGATTCTGGGCCAGAGTGATAGCATAGTGGTAGAGCATTAGCCTTGCACATGGGCAACCCCAAACAGACTTCAGTTCAAATCCCGGCATCCCACATGGTCCTGATCCTGCCAGGAGTGAGTTCTGAGCAAAGAGCCAGGAGTAAACCCTGAGCGGTGCCGGGTTTGACCCAAAAATCAAACAAAAAAAAAGTGATGCAGTAGCTGTTAAATTAATCCAATTGGGGATCCTTTGCAAAAGCAGGATCATATTTTGTCTATAGGCAAATACAACGGTTACCAGGCATTAGGAGCAAAGGATCACAGGATCAGAAAAAAAAACCCAGGTTTCTACATCAAGATGATTTACCCACAAGTGGAAGATTCAGTCACAAGGGACTTGCAAAAAAATGTGGCTTTCCTGGGCCTCAGAGGGAGAACAGTGAGTAAGACAATTGCTTTGCACATTGCCAACCCTGGTTCGATCCCCAGCATTACCAGGAGTGAGACTGAGCATAGAGTCAGGAGTAAGCCCTGAGCTCGGAGATGGACCGACTTTTCTGGGTAGTTTCTGTCAGCTTAAATGCGGGTCCAAGTGGGAGGACCTGACAGAATCCAGGAAACTAGGCCATCATTGTCAAATGTGGGGCCTAGCAGGGAACTTGATCAGAGGCCACGGCAGAAAGGTGAGACACCGGCTGGAACACAGAGCACAGTGGGGAGGGCATTTGCCTTGTATGTGGCTAACTCGTGTGATCCTCAGCATCCCATATGGTCCCCTGCATCTGCCAGGAGTGATTTCTGAGGCAGAGCCAGGAGTAACCCCTGAGTATCACTGGTGCCCACCCTCCAAAAGACAAGAAAAGAAAATTGAATTAACAATTTCCTTTATGGCTTGAGCCTTTGTTGACTTTATTCTTTTCAAATCTGCATTTATAAACTTATTCAGCAGTTCCTTTTAAAAAATTTGAACAATTGTTCCTTTATATTTAAGGTCTTACTCTATCAGAAATTCATTGTTATATACAGTTGGACTTTATCATGTATGTAATAAAGGGAGCCAATTCGCTATAGCCATGTAATGAATAAAGCCCTGCATGAATAGCCCCAAATTCCCTTGAGCCTTCTCTGTCATGTATTTCTATGGGTGTGGGTCTGGTCCTGGACTCTTTCTTCTGTCCTAGTGGTCTAGATATTTATTCCTATACCACAAACAGTTCTGATTCCTTGGGCTTAATAATAAATCTCAGTATCTTTTAGGGTGAGCCTCTTTTCTCCTTTAGAAATGTCTTGACTAGACTTTTCTTGGCCTTGGTTCTCCTCAGTAATAGCAACTTGTAAGGGCTGATCAAGTTCCAAAGCAGAGCCCAGCTGGCAGCATCCTGGGAATACAGCAGGAGACCGGATGAGGCTTGATGGCAGGGAAGGGCATGAACGAAGAGGCTGATGTGAGTGACTAGGATGAACTAGGAGTCTCTGAAGCAAGAGCGTCAAGGTCCCAGCAGAGGGGAGGAAGCAGATGATTTCAGCTCCATTGTACTCATCACGGGGCTGCAGACTGGAGTTAGGGAGCACTGGCAGAGCCTTCTCTGTGGAACCAGACTTCTCTTCTCAGCACTTACTATGTATTCTTTAGGTGGGGCCACACCCATCAGTTCTCAGGGGTTCCTCCTGGCTCTGCACCCAGGGACCACTCCTGGCAGGCTTGGGGACCACATGAGATGCTGGGATTCGAACTCGGGTTGGCCACATGCAAAGCAAATGCCCTACCCTCTGTGCTATTGCTCCAGCCCCACTTACTATGTATTTTAACACTTTTTATCCTCATATATGCTTGCCCACACACAAGCCCCAGGCCCTTCATGATTAGACTCTACCCAGCAATTGTCTCCCAAAGGAAACTGATCTCTCTTGGCTCCTCACCACTTCTCTAATGGCCTCTGGTGTTTTCCTAAGTGGATCTTACTCATGTGACTGGGGAAATGAAGAACCGGGTTCTCCAGTTTAAAAACAATAAGAAGGACTGGTGTAGTAGTGCAGGGATAAAGCACTTGCTTTGCATGTGGCCAACACTAGCCAAGTCCTGTGCAATGCAGCTGAGCATTATACCTGAGCACCTCCAAGAGATGTCCCTGAGCATAGAACCCTGACCATATACCTCCCCAAATAAAGAAAAAGAAAGGATCCTGGTGTCCCATTTTCTGTGTGGCAAGAGGAAGGGAGGGAACAAGAAGCAGCTTTGAATTGCCTGTCTGGAATAGCCCTTTGCAGGCTGTGTGGACAGACCTGGTGGCCCCTTCTGCACAGTGCCAAGGCACCATGGATTTTCCACCAAGCCAGCACCTTTGGTTTTTTATGGAGTAAAATATATTATGAATAGATCTATTTCATATATATATAATGGGGCTGGAGCGATAGCACAACAGTAGGGCCTCTTTGCCTTGCATACGGCCAACCCAGGACAGACCTGGGTTCAATCCCCAGCATCCCATTTGGTGATTTCTGAGCACAGTCAGAAGTAACCCCTGAGCACCACAGGGTGTGGCCCAAAAACCAAATTTATTAATTTAAAAAAAAAATATATATATATATATATATTAAGCTGGAAGTTTACAGGCTTCTCGCAGCTCTTCTTCCCTCTAGTTTCTTTTTTTTTTCTTTTTGATATCTTTATTTAAACACCTTGATTACAAATATGATTGTAGTTGGGTTTCAGTCATGGAAAGAACACCCTCCTTCACCAGTGCAACTTTCCCATCACCAGTGTCCCTCTAGTTTCAACCCCTTCCCCCTGCTCTGCTTTGTCTGTAAAATCCCTGTTGCTAGGCACATCCACTGCCTCTTAGCCAATGGGCTGCGACAGCCAGGGAGAGCCAGGATGGAAACCAGCTTTTCCAACGTGTCCAAGACTGAATGTCCCGCCTGATCTCTGGCTCATGGGGCAGGAGGGAGGAGACCAGCATTTCTTGTAAGGTTTGGCCCCTGCTGATTCCCAACTTGAAAATATCAGTCTCAGATCCAAACCAGTGTTCAGATCCTACAGCCCCTGACAAGCTTCCTCCTTGGCATCTCTCTGCCTAAAGGGTCTCTCTTCTCTCTCTCTCTCTCTCTCTCTCTCTCTCTCTCTCTCTCTCTCTCTCTCTCTCTCTCTCTCTCTCTCTCTCTCTCTCTCTCTCTCTCTCTCTCTCCTCTCTCTCTCTCTTGCACACACGCACACACACACACACACACACACACACACGCCTCTTGCCTTCCCCCAGATCTAGGCTCAGGCTGGCATCCATCTCATCAACGCTGAAGTCTTCCTGGCATAGGTCCGTCCAGCACTCACCCTTCCAATGGCAACTCCAGGTCCACTCAGCCTGCAGGGGGATTCCCCATTCTTGAGGTGCTTTTCCCACAACTTGGGAAAAGGATGCACTCTTGGTCCCGAGGTCTCTTTTCCTTTAGAAGCCATGTTCCAAAGTCTGTCCATCTGAAAGGAAGCAAACAGTTGGCCAAGGAGTACACCAGGAGTGGGCAGATCCTGGAAGAAGCTGGAGGACCCAGGAGGGAAAGTTAACAGAGACAACCCTGGGGCAAGTGGGGAAGGAACACAGCAGGAAGCCAGGACAGAGGTAGGGAGGGAGGATCGGATTCTAGTTTGCCTGCAGGAAACATCGGCTCTCCCCTCATGGAACCCTGCACCTTCCTTCCAGGTGGGAATGCGGGAGTGAAAGGCTCCAGTGCAGACTTGCAGGCAGCTGGGCCTCAGATCCCAGATCTCCGGGACTGGAAGCTGCAGATAGGGTCAGATCTGGATTTCCTGAGGCCCAGCAGCAGGGAAGCAAAGTGAGTCTGAAAGCAAGGCTGGGAAAGCAGTAAGGAGTGTTGAGCGCTGCAGTGTATGTGTATGACAGGTACATAGTCAATCACACACACACATACACTCAGACAAACACACATTCACACAGAGACATACAGATTGTTGTATGTCACACACATACAGACACTAACACATTTACATATACTCACACACTTCCACAGACACACACTCTCACACATATTTGTACACACAAATATTTACACATACACTCACATATTCATTTACACACAAACACATTCACCATCTGTGAAACAGCTTGCAGGCTGCTGTGTGTTGACCCTGCCACCTACCCTGGGACTCAGGCCCCTGGGACTCCCATGATGTAGACGCCAGATCATCACATGTGGATTCACAAACTCAGACCCTGTATCCTGACCTAGACTTCAAGGAAAATTGCTTGTGTTATCTGTGTGGAAATAGCAGAAATATATATGAGGGGGCCAGATAGAATTCAGACTTTGTCAAGAAACAATTCATTTGGGCCGGAGAGATAGCACAGAGGTAAGGCGTTTGCCTTGCATGCAGAAGGATGATAGTTCGAATCCTGGGATCCCATATGGTTCCCCGAGCCTGCCAGGAATGATTTCTGAGTGTAGAGCTAGGAGTAACCCCTGAACATTGCCGGGTATGACCCAAAAACAAAACAAAACAAAACAAAAACCCAATTCATTTAATGTTATATGCAGAATGGTTGTAAGAAATAGTTTATAGAGGAGGGTATTGATTTTATTTCCTTTAAGTTCTTTGGCTGTGTGTGGGGGGGGCACACCCAGCAGTGCTCTGGAATTACTCCTGGCTCTGTGCTCAGAAATTTCTCCTGACAGGCTAGGGGGGCATCATATGGAATACCAGGGATTGAACCCAGATCTGTCCTGAGTGGATCGAGTGTGCAAGGCAAATTCCCTATCACTGAACTATCTCTCTGCTCCCAATTTCCTTTAAGTTTCATTTATTTTCTCACATATGGTGGTCTTGCTCTTGTTATTGCTCGGGGATCACACCTGCAGTGCTCAGGGAACAATAATGGGTGGCATGGATTAAATCCAAGTTGGCAGAGTAGAAGGCAAGCACCTAACCCCCAAGGTTAAAGGTATGCAAAAATTATTTTAAAAAAATTTTTTTTTGAATCTAGCTTCAAATCTTTTCTTAATCACCCCATCACCACCACCACCACCATCAATTATTTCTCCCAAGATGAACATATACCACAAAGAGATGATCCAGAAACCCAGGTTGACAATATTTGGGAGAGAGGACACTCCTGGCGATGCTCCAGGGTTACTCCTGACTCTGAACTCAGGGATCATTCATGGTAGTGCTTGAGGGACCATATGGAATACCAGGGATAGAACCTGGGTCATCTGCATGTAAGGCAAATGTCCCCCCCCCCATTTTCTATCACTCCAGCCCCTGACATCATATTTCCAGCACCCCTACCCCATTTTCTCCTCACTTCCCCCCTTTCCTCACTGTAGGCTAGTGCAGGATCCATACCCATAAATATTTAGCCAGGCATGCAACACTTCATAGTTCAGAGATCAGACCCAACAACTCAGCTGCTCCGAGGTACTCAGGGTACTCAGGGACCCTACAGTGCCAGGGCCCAACTCAGCCCCACAAGTGGTCCGTGTGACCCCCTTAAATTGTCTCTCAGATTCTACTAGGATCCAAGGTCAGGCAAACTTTTCTTTTTCCTCTCAAAGTTGGACCAAGCCTCAGGGTTATACTTACTGGCCAGAACATGGCCTTGGGACTACTGAGGACAGAGAGAAGAGTCTGCCTGGAGCCAGTTCCCATTCTTTGCTTATTCTTTTTGTTGTTGTTGTTGTTTTGTTGTTTTGTTTTTCGGGCCACACCCATTTGATGCTCAGAAATTGCCCCTGGCTTGGGGGGACCATATGGGACGCCGGGGGATCGAACCACGGTCCTGATCTTTTCTTGGCTAGCGCTTGCAAGGCAGACACCTTACCTCTAGTGCCACCTCGCCGGCCCCTTTTGCTTATTCTTGACCTAAGTGCTGCTGCAAAGGTTCCTCAGAGCCCATCTTGGTCTTTCTCCTAAGAAAGCCCAACGTGTGTCTGTCTAATCGCGCCTCTGTGGGATCCAAATTCTGGAAGGAGACAGAAAGGTTTGCAGGCCTCCACTAGAGAGCCCGGGATCCCATCCAAGACTCCAACAGACCCAAAAAGCTGTTAGGCCGCCTGGGCAGTGTGGAGCCGGTCTGGGCAATGTGTTCCAGATGGTTTGCTTCTCTTCCTTGGCGCTGGGGCCACTCAGAACTCCTGGGCGGTCTCCCAAGGTAGGGCCCCCGGGGAGCTCAGGGCTGAAGTCCAGATGGGAGGGATCAGGCCAAGACCTTGGTGTCAGGCTCTGAAAGCAGGGGGGAGGCCCCCTCTGTGTGGGGCATCTGGATATCATTTTCAGGCTATTCAAAACATTTGCTCTGTTTTCTGCTTTGTGCAGCCAATTCGTTGAAATTTTTAAAAGTAAAATGAAAAGAAAAATTAAAGCACTAGGGGAACAATCCCAGGCCAAATCATTCACCCCACTCCACCACCACCCCCAAATTGATCCAAATAATTTGGGGATGTCTGATATGATGGAGCCCAGAGAAGGAGCTTCGAAATTTCTCAGTGTCCAACCACCAGCAGCTTCAGGGCAGCCATACTACAGGATGCCAAAATGCTTAGGCAATGCCAGAACCTTATAAGATGGTTTACTCTGCATTTTTGTTTAATTTGAACTGGTACAAAATGCAGAAGGCAGATATATGCATAGGATTGTCTTCCATGTTCAAGGTCTTCTGATTAGGGCATAGAAAAACATGATGCAGAGAGAAGATGGGGAGAACCCCCCCCCCACAAAAAAAAATACCGGGAGCATATCCCCCAAGAAGTCTCCAGGCATCCCTGGTCTGTGTCTGTATTTTGTTTGTTTTGTTTTGTTTTGGGGCCATACCCAGAGGTGCTCAGGGATTACTCTGGGCTCTGTTCTCAGAAATCTCTCCTGGCAGGCTTGGGGACTATATAGGATGTGTGGATCAAACAGGGGTCAGTCCCTTGTCGGCTGATTGCAAGGCAAATGCCCTACCTGCTGTGCAATCCTCTGGCTCAGCATCCATGGTGCAATAGTCTCATTCAAAGGAGAAGCCCTACTGTACCCAAGTAACTGATCCATCCCTTGAACAGTGCCTTCACCTAAGAGGCCTGGGAGAGAAAACAGAAAGTGGAGAGGGAGCTATCTTGTGATTGTGAGCCCTATTGTACCCATGAAGCTGGTTTGTCCAATGAAACCCATGTTCTAACAGCAGTCCCTACCCCTGAGGGGCCTGGGAGCAGAAACAGGAAATAAAAACAGGAAGTCCAAGGTTAGGTGAGACAGAGCCAGGCCCTGCTCTGGAGAAATCCTGGCCCATAAAGCAGTTAAGAACAAGTGCTGGGAGTTTCTAAATTCCTAGAAGAGACTCAGGACAAGGAGCCAGCGATAAACAGTCTCCAGGAAAAGACACCCATCAGTATTCAGGGGAGGCCACGAAAGATTAAAACAGTCAGGGGCTTTCTGAAGAAAAGTGAGAAAGTGACTTTTCTCATCCACTCCAATTATTCACCTAGGAAGCCCAGACACCAAGCAACATAGGGTTTCTCTGTGGCTTTCAGAATTGTGCTTTAGTGAAAGGACTTTGGAGATATTTCTAGAAGGTAAATATCTGAGAATAAAAATCTTACACATCCAATAGATTCTCAAAGTCACTTTGTTTGAGTTGTAAAAAAAAGTTAAGTATATTTATATATTGAGAAGATAATGCCACTCAAGACATAAATGTGTGGCCTAAGTATATAACATTACACAAAAATAAGCTCCAACTAATCAGAAAGCTAAATCCCACACCTGCTCTATTCCCGACAACTGTCTCTCACCATGTCCCTAGAAGTCAGGCTAAAGGACAGTCCATACCATTCAGGAACTACCTTTAAGCTGACCTCATCTGGCTAAGTCCTCATAGCTGCCTTTTAGTACAAATTTATAACCTTGATGCTCAGACCTTTTCCTGTCTTTCCAAGTCTTTGCTGGAAAACCAGGCAACTCCCCACTGTATTCCAAGACATTATTAATAAACATTGACCCCATTCATGGCAGCCCTACTGAGAAATGCCTGTTTGAGCAATAATATCTCATCACTGGGCTCTGTGTGTACTGTCTTCTGAAGGTCAAAGCTGAGTCTCAAACTTTATCTAATAGCATCTTTGATACTACTAGAGGGTTGATAGTGTCAGGGGCCATCAATAAAATTTTTCCGACACTCATCCACCTTGTAGTAGCTGAAACTCAGCCAACCCTTCTGAAATGATAGTGTTATAAAAGAGACAGGTACACAGGAAATGGTCAGTGTTTTCCCTTCCATACTTAAAGGTGGATTTTTCTATTTCCCAGAGCAATAGACTTACCTAGCAGAGAAATTCTCTGGCCTGGATGTGTCTTGCTCATTGAGAAACTTTCTCAAGCTGTCAAATAAAAGTTTCTCTAACTCTTTACCATTGAGCAGTGTTCACTGCTCAGGTCTCCCAGGCCTGGTAAAGAAAGGCCTGGCAGTTATATTCTTCTTCACAAAGTGAGGCTCTTTCCCACTGAGTTTGGATCACTCCCCCTTTTGACTCCTGCTTCTCTGAGATGTGGTTGGAGGTAGACTAAGGTAGCTAAGGTTTTTTTTAGTCAGTTGAGACTGAGACCAAGCTGACTTGCCCAACAGTGAGTGACAGCTGTGAGCAGAATGATAGATGGGGTCTCTCTGGCCCTGTGAACTCGTGGCTAGCCAAGTCTTCATTTCCTTCCCCAGAATTGCCTGTTATCCGCTTTCGATGAAGAAGCCTTAGGAATCTGTCCGTGATGAAAAACAAGCAGTCAATGTTTTGCACCCCCATTGGGGTTTGGTCTAGTTTTGGAGAACAACTCACTGCCCTAACGGAAATGAATTCATCAGCCCCTTACCTGACTCTGCTCAGGAAATCAGGAAAACTTCCCCCAAATTGATCACTCCTCCCTGAGGCATTGAGGATAGTGCCACATGATCAAGTATATCAGATCAGTTGCCTTCTTGTGCCCACAGTGTCAACACTCAAACAAGCCATGTTCCTTGATATCTGCCCAGCAGGGGTCTCTGTGGGCCTCTGACCTCATTTGAGTTGGTAGAGAAGAATCTGTAAGACCATGTACTGCTTGGAAAATGCAGAACTGTTCTGAGAATCTGATCTGGGATGTCCAAGCTGACTGAGGAGAGCAAGACACATCCAGGAAGCAACAATGGAGGCAGCTCATCCTTCGCAGGAGACTGCCAGAGGAGACTGGTTCCAGGTTAGTCACTGGCAGAGAAAAGCATACCCCTTCCCTTTCAGCTCAGTCACCTATGTTTGGTAAAGAAGAGGGGTGCATTGGAGCTGGAAGAACACCAGTGAGGTGCTGTGTGGAACTGGAAGGACACCAGGAGGCTTTGGCAAACTGCTGGGATTCCAAGGGCTCAATGAATTCTTTCATCCGGTCTCTTAACTTCCAGGAGGCTCCCTCTTTCCACCTCTGGCTTCACTCCAGGGGCTGTGATGGGCCTTTCATTTGATATCAGGCAGTTATTTCCTCACTGCCTCTCTCCAGGCGGCTGTCTAAGAGACTTTGTTGGAGTCTTGGCTGACCCAGGTGAACACAATCCGAGCTTTATATTTCCCAGCCTCCTTGACTTGTGACTAAGCAAATGAATTAAATTAGGAAGAAAGTATGTTTGTTTTGTTTTGTTTTGTTTGGGGCAGTGCTCAAAGTTACTCATGGCTCTGAACTCAAGCTAATCATGCCTGGCTATATTCTCAGAGTACCCTCTGGGACACCAGGGATTGAATCAGGGTCAACTACATGCAAATCAAGGACCCAACCTGCTGTACTATCACTCTAGTCACCACCAAGAGTATTTAAATGTATTTTACTCATCAGAAATTCCTGGGTAGGGGAAAGATATTGCATTTGTCTCTTTCTGAGAATTTTTCTTCCTAAGGTTCCTTATTCTAACCCTGAGGACCATTAGTCCAATGACCACTAGTTGATAGCTGAAGACACAACTTGCAAGTGACTGGTTTCAGACAATGCAGAGAATTAACTAGATTCAAGTCTTAACATCCATTATAGAGTTATTTCTACCAGACTTCCTTCATATTTTCAATGTGGCAAGAATGGTCAACAGTTGACCGTGTCAATTGACTGACTGACGGCGGAAGACATGAGTGTCTCGCCTTCTTTCCCATAGTCCTCCCACACAAACCACCTGTCCAGCCACAAAAATAGCCTTGCATTTAAGCCTCTGCACCTTTGTTCTTGCCATATCACCAGCTTAAACTGTCCTCTTCCCATTCTCTGCTTAATGAAATTTAATCATCCTTTAAGCCCAAGCTCAACTGTCCTCTCTTCTGCTTTGCCTCCTGATTATTGCAACATGAAGTAATTTCTCCTGTTTGCAGTACAGTTAATCAAAAGAAGACAACTTGAATGCTTTGGTTGATAACTTGATGCAGGTGAATTTTCTCTCTCCAAGTAAACACCAAAGCACAAAGGAACTCCAGTTGTAAAAAACAGCATTGCACAAAACCAAACGCAAGATTTATGGAATGAACCAATGAGAATGGAGGCCTGGGGACAAATGGCTTGTCACCCAGTCTTCAAGTGCCAAGACTTGACTTCAGTCCTCCAGAATTTGCTCTCCATGTTCTTTCTTCTCAAATCAAGCTGAGAACCATGTTATTTCAACTAAGGTTAGCCTTCTGATGGCCATGAACTAGTTGAAATGAGCTATTTTGTTTGGTTCAATCTAATACATAAGTGCATATGGAGTTGTTCAGAAAGGGTAGAATTATTTGGAAATTATTGGGCCTAGCAGACTAAACTTCCTGTGCTATTAGCAAGCATGAAATGTGCAGTCCTCTCCCCGGGCTATCCTTTCTTTCACAAATTCAAATTGCTTTTTACCATGAGTCAGTGTGAAAATGAAGATGGTGGTCATTGGAGTGTTTTGGTAGACCAAACCAAGAATAGAATGAGGGAGCAGCCTTTGCTTTTCTTCTTTTACTCCTTGACTATGTCTGGCAGGATTCAAACATAGTACAAAATCTGTGCCCAGAGGGACACCACGTCTGTCACCAGATAGGTTCCAGCAAGTCATTTAGAAAAAAGCAACCAAAACTTTCTAGGCAAGGCTGCTCTCCTTCCTTTCTCTCAGAATTAAATGAAGGGTAGGACTCCAGGCATCATTCTATAAATCAACTTGCCAAGAACCTCTCAGAAAGGGGTGAGAGATTGCCAAGGTGCCTTGAAAAGTCCATGAAGACAGCTGGAATCACAACAACTCGAGTTCATTCTCCTGCAATCCAAGAAGGGTGGGTTGTACTGATCATTATCCTTTTCCTCTGAAGAAAGCTGTTGTAAAAATATAAAATATAAAGTCCTAGTTTTGGGGTGAGGCCTTTCTCAGCATGGTGCCTGTGGCTCCTTGGCTGGTGGGTCTGAAGGTAGCAGGATAATGGTGAAAAGATTTACAAGCAGTCAGTTGAAGTTTCAGGAGACAGCCAATTTTATTACATAGCCTTAACGGCCATGTGCATTTCTCCAATTGCTTCTAAACTAAGATTTTCATGCAGCCTCTTTCCTGATGCCCTCCATGATCCCTTGCTCCTTTGCCTGCCTCCCCTTCTCCCCAGCAACATTTTTATTGCAAACCTCAGACCTCTTCCAAGTGTGGGTGGGTCTGACCATCCGGGTGGGATAAACAGGAAGTTGGGAAGGGGATACCCACAGAAAGCTAAGTTTGGGCCTGAGGTACATTGTTCAATCCCATAAGAAGAGATAAACCAGATCCTTTTCTTCTCTGCTGTTATCTGGCTGTCTTCAAAGAAATTGAAAGCATATGTTTGAAAGACTATGGGTTGGACCCAATACCAACAGGACTGCTGAATTGCTGTCTCTTGATATCATTCTATTTGTTGGTGTCTTTTCACTTACCTAAGGTGACATACTGCTCATGAACAAGAACAGAAGCCACCAAAGAACAACAAGAGTCTCAACCCAGTTTTGCATTCTATGCATTGGTATCCCATTGCTAATAGCAATACAGTCTATTTCTTTGTAATGACAATTATCTGCCCGGCTTCGATGAATTTCTTTTTTTTTTTTCCCCTCTTTTGGGGTGGGGTGGGATGGGACACACCTGGCAGCGATGATGGTGGTCAGGGGTTACTCCTGGCTCTTTGCTCAGAAATTGCTCCTGGCAGGTATGGGGGAGCATATGGGATTCTGGGATTTGAACCACCGTAGGTCCTGGGTCAGCTGCTTGCAAGGCAAATGCCCTACTCCAATTAATTTCTTACCCAAATTAACTATTAGAATATTAGGTTAATAGTGCCCATCTGCTGAAAGCCATCATCCCTCTCTGAGTATAGAAGAAATGCAACAAATCAGTAGGCAAAATCTTGCGTGGTTCTTCAGGATGACAACGCTAATAGGCAGACTGTGAAAATCTTCTAGTGAAAGGATAAAAATCATCTCCAATACAAATTAGGGCAGCCCCGACTCCTTTTAACGACTCATTAGACATTATTTATCCACACAGTCACCTAAATTCCTTTCATGTTTATGTTGTTCATGTCTCCAGCCCTTCTTTGTATAATGAATTTTTAACTCAGAGTCAAGTACCACTTCCTCTTGCAAGCTCTGCAAGCACTTCCTTCTCCCTTTTAGCTTCAGCACTGAACAAGAAATGAAATGAGAAAAATTTCTGGTTCTCCACGATAGAAACTTCACATTTTCATAAAACTTCATCTTCCCATTCAGTCTTCTTTTCCATGGATCTTAGACCATGTAGCAAGTACCCAGCACTTTGCTGGCCTTGGAAGAAGTTGACTTATTCATCCTGTATTTATTGATATCTGTGATTCCTAGAGGAGTGGGAAGTGAGCAAAGGGTGTTGGCGTCCCTTGGAGGTTATATACACACCTGGCCAGGTTGAGATCTATGCAACTCTTCAATTAATAAATACGCCTGTGTTCCACACTGCCATCTGTCATCCATCCATGCTTTCTTATCTGAACATTCCCTTGCTTCTCAAACTTCCTTCATGCAAAAACAAACAAACAAGATAGTCATGATGTAGAAACACCTGACTAGAACATTCCTTTCAAACTGTTTGACTGCTGATTTGGGTTTTATTTGTCTTGACCACTCATCTCTTTTATCAAAACAAACGAGCTAAAACAGCTTACCCTGCAATATAGCTATCAACACACTCCCTCTGCCACTACCCAACCTATGTCTCTGGAACCCATTTCTACTCTCTAATTAAACTACTTTTTCCTTTGTACCTATGTGGGTTATTTTTTTATCTCCCCACCCATATGCAAAAAAAATCGCGACACGGGCCCGGAGATATAGCACAGCAGTGTTTGCCTTGCAAGCAGCCGATCCAGGACCAAAGGTGATTGGTTCGAATCCCGGTGTCCCATATGGTCCCCCGTGCCTGCCAGGAGCTATATCTGAGCAGACAGCCAGGAGTAACCCCTGAGCAATGCTGGGTGTGGCCCAAAAACCAAAAAAAAAAAAAAAAAAATCGCGACAATGGGTTTCTCATTCCCTAGCTACCACAGAGCTACTGCTGTGAGAAACAAAGGTCAACATCTCATCAACAAACTGACCTTGGGTGGAACTGTCAACTGTGAAAATAGCATTTAATTAATATTACATTAAAGCCAGTCTCCAGGGCTGGAGAGATAGCATGGAAATAGGGCGCTTGCCCTGCATGCAGAAGGACGGTGGTTCAAATCCTGGTATCCCATATGGTCACCCGAGCCTGCCAGGAGCGATTTCTGAGCATAGAGCTAGGAGGAACCCCTGAGCACTGTTGGGTGTGACCCAAAAACAAAAACAAAACAAAACAAAACAAAACACTAGACTCCTTGGGCCGGGAAGGTGGTGCTAGAGGTAAGGTGTCTGCCTTGCAAGCGCTAGCGTAGGACGGGACCGCGATTCGATCCCCCGGCGTCCCATATGGTCCCCCCAAGCCAGGAGTGACTTCTGAGCGCATAGCCAGGAGTAACCCCTGAGCAACAAAACGTGTGTGGCCCAAAAACCAAAAAAAAAAAAAAAAAAAAAAAAGAACCTAGACTCCTTAATGTTGGGTAGAATTTAGCATAATGCCTTGTTTATAGAAAATGTATAAATAATATATAGTAAATATAATAATATATATAGTAAATGTATAAGTAGAAATGTAAGTAACTATTGATGCTTTACCCTAATAACTACATAAGAAAAATCTCACTCTCTACTAGGTGTTTCTCAAACATTTTTCAGCTGAGGCCCCCACTTCTGACTTTGTTTCCTTCCTATGCCTTGTCCTTCAATCCCTAATTTAGTGCTGTACACGCCCCCATTTATGCTATGTACACCTGTGTCCCCTTGGATTACCCTGAGAATAAGACTCCCAGCTAAGAAATACTGCTATAGATTGAACTTTTTTATTTATTTTAATTTTAATTTTGAGAGACTATACTTCTTAATTCAGATACCTGGTGAAAGCTACATTCATTCCAGAAATACATTTGGTTTTGTGTCTTATTTATTTGTTTTTTGTTTATTTATTTCCAGTTTTGAAGCCAGAATAGGTCTAGCTCAGTGTTTACTACTGTCTCTGCACTTGGGGTTCATTCTGGGATTTGATCAGGGAGGGGACTATATAAGTGGCAGGATCAAAATGACATGTATACCTGTGTTCCCTATACATGTATATTAGTGAGTCCCCACTAATAAAAGTTCATTTTACCACTATTCCAACTCAATAAAATTATGTGGAGCATAAAGTGGAATAATAATAGTAAACTAGTAATTAAAAGAAAGCAAAGTGGGGGATAACATTATTAATGCTTTGGGGGGGGGGTTTTGGTTGTTTTCTTTTTGGTTTTTGGGTCACACTCGGAGGCACTCAGGGGTAACTCCTGGCTCTGTGCTCAGAAATCACTCCTGGCAGTCACAGGGGACCATATGGGATGCTGGGATTCGAACCACTATCCATCCTGAATTTGCTGCATGTGAGGCAAACACCCTACCGCTATGCTATCTCTCCAACCTTCGTGCTTCTAATGTACAGAAACACATGTGTATTTCCATGGAATGTACTGTGTACCCAAAATGTTTGAAGAAATATCTAAAAAAACTGTGAAACTTGTTACCTTTGAAGTTGGAGTGGGAACAGAGTCAAAGGGCAAGAATATACTTGTCAAATATGTTTGTCAATACAGACATGTCTCTATACTCCCTTAAAGCATGTGCATATTTTATTTTCATAATTTAATTGTTTAGTATCTGTGGTCATTTACATCACGTCAAACAATGGGTGATCTACTTGTTCAAAAAGAGAAGATGGGGGGAATGGAATGAAGGCACAGTGGGAGGGCATCCCTTATGGTCCCTTGAGCTTGCCAGGAGCTATTTTTGAGCACAGAGTCAGGGGTAAACCCTGAGTGCCACCAGATGTGCTCCCCCAAAAAGCAAAGAAAGAAAAAAAAAAAGATGGTCTTCCTTTAGGAGGAAATGGTCATCCCTTCACTATTTAGAAACTCAGGCTTGCTGCAAAGTTAGCAGTTGACAGGACTGCCTGTGAGAACACCCATTACTTAAAAAAAAATCTCTTCTTTCCACTACAGGGTAAAAATACTCGCTCTTCAAATGCTATTTCTACAGGTGTGTGTGTGAATTGCTGGCTGGATTGTGGGCGCATAGTAAACATAGTAGAATAAGTCATTTACAACTTGATTAGATAAGTTCCTACTCTCAGGGACTTGGAATGTAGCTCAGCAGTAGAGCACTTGTCTTTGAACTATGAGGCTCTGGGTTTAATCCCCAGTAGCATGCATTAACACACACACACACACACACATACACACACACACACACACACACACACACACACACACACACCAATTTAGTATGGACCAGAGAAATGGTGCTTGCATTGCGTGAGGCTGACCCCAGTTCAATCCCTGCCACTGTCTATGACCCCCTGGGCACTACCAGGAGAGACTTTTTTTTTTATTCTTTTGGATTTTATGCCACATCTGGCTGCACTCAGGGTTTACTTCTGGCTCTTGAACTTAGAAATTGCTCTTGGGGCTGGAGAGATAGCATGGAGGTAAGGCATTTGCTTTGCATGCAGAAGGATGGTGGTTCGAATCCCAGCATCCCATATGGTCTCCCAAGCCTGCCAGGAGCGATTTCTGAGTGTAGAGCCAGGAAGAACCCCTGAGCACTGCTGGGTGTGGCCCAAAAACCAAAAAAAAAAAAAAAGGGATGCTGGGAATTAAACTCGGGTCTGTCCCAAATCAGCCATGTGCAAGGCAAAGACCCTGCCACTGTGCTATCTCTCTGGCCACTCCACGAGTGATTTTTAAGCAGGAATATCCCCTGAGCACACAGCCCAACCTCACTTCACTTTAATACTCTCTGTACCACCCAAAAAACATACACACACATGGGGCTAGAGTGATAATATACCAGGTAGGGCATTTGCCTTGCATGCAGCCGACCAAGGTTGAGTTTTCAGCATTCTTCACCGGCAAGTCAGGATTGCATGGCCAGTAATAACCCATGACCGTTGCTGGGTGTGGTCCCCCAAAACAACAATACACATATAAAATTTTCTTTTCTCATAGTCTACATTTCAACGAAACAGACAAATGAATATTTTCTTTATTGACTCATAAAAACTTTAAAAACTCAGTTTTTCTACTGGCTGGGTTCATATTTGGGTTCATAGAAAGCATTTGAATAATCTGAATAAATAAAGCCATTGACTGATAATTACCAGGTATATTAATTATTAGATAGATTTCTAAAGCCATTTGTCTGCAACGAAAGTACTTTTGGTGGGACTCTAGCAACAGTACAGCAGGTAAGGAACTTGCCCTTTATGTGCTCAACCCGAGTTTGATTCCTGACATCCTATAGGGTCTCTAAGTACTCTCAGGAGTAATTTATGAGAACAGAGTCAGGAGTAAGACCTGAGCACTGCTAAGTGTGGTCCAAAACCAAAACGAAACAACATAAAAAGGAAAGTAACTTTGGTCCTGAAGAAAACAATTTCTTATTGTTGGGTTCTAAGATGAAAGGAAAATACGGGCCGGGAAGGTGGCGCTATAGGTAAGGTGTCTGCCTTACAAGCGCTAGCGTAGGATGGACCGCGGTTCGATCCCCCGGTGTCCCATATGGTCCCCCCAAGCCAGGGGCGATTTCTGAGCGCATAGCCAGGAGTAACCCCTGAGCGTCAAACGTGTGTGGCCCAAAAACCAAAAAAAAAAAAAAAAAAAAAAAAAGAAAGGAAAATACAAGTCAATGTGGCAGTCCATTTTAAAATGGTGTCCAACACTGCTTTGGGGTGTTTGTCTTATGTAGCGACCCACTGTGGTGTGAGCTAGTTTCAGTGCTTTGATTATAGTCAACTGTGGAGGTAAAGTATCTGATATCACTGTAGAGTTTGGCTCACAAAGGCTGTAGAGTTGGCCTTCCTCACACATTCTCTATACTCCCCACTGCTGCTCTGAGGAAACCAGCAACCTTATATTGGTTGCTGTGGACAGGCCAAGATTGTTTGCAACCAAGACTTTCTCTGGTGAACAAGCAGTGAGGAATCGTGGCTGTCAGTCCAGCAGTCTGCTGGGAACTGAAGCCTACAAAAAGCCACTGAGGTTAGGCCAGAGACAGGTAATTTGAGGTAACTCCAGCCCAGTCCCTGGCTAATGTCCTGATTGGGCTCTTGTAAGGGAGCCTGAATGGAAGTCAGCTGAGCTGCCCTGGATTCCTGACAGAAAGAAATAGTGAGGAAAATAAGGATTATTGTCTCAAACCCTACATTTTGGATTGTATTTAGGCAATAGTTAACTCATCTGCTCGATGGAAGCCCATCTCCCTTCAGAGGCATTTCCACACCAGGCAAGACATTGGCCTTCAGGAACAAGGCCTAGCACACAGCAAGACGAACTCAGTTGTGTCACTGGGCTCTATTTGAGCTCTTCATAGAGCTGACCTTGTCAATGAACACTCTAGGTTCAAAATGGTTTTGTGTGTATGTGTGTTTGTTTGCTTTGTTTTGCTTTTGTGCTATACCAGTGCTATACCAGCTCAGGGGCTATGCCCAGCTATGCTCAGGAGACCAGCTATGCTCAGGAGGGTTTTCTCATTCCAAGAATGCACTCAGCCCTTTGAGCCATTTTCCCAGACCTCTTTTTTTTTTTTTTTTTTTTGTTTTTGGGCCACACCCGGTGACGCTCAGGGGTTACTCCTGGCTATGCGTTCAGAAGTCGCTCCTGGCTTGGGGGACCATATGGGACGCCGGGGGATCGAACCGCGGTCCGTCTCCTAGGCTAGCGCAGGTAAGGCAGGCACCTTACCTCGAGCGCCACCGCCCGGCCCCCCCAGACCTCTTATTTATTTATTTAGTTTTGGTTTTTGGGTCACACCCGGCTGTGCTCAGGGGTTACTCCTGGCTCTATGCTCAGAAGTCACTCCTGGCAATCTCAGGGGACCATATGGGATGCCGGGATTCGAACCACCGACCTTCTGTATGCAAGGCAAACACTTTACCTCCATGCTATCTCTCCGGCCCCTCTTATTTTTTTTCTAACACATTATTTTGATATATTTTCTTGAAATGAGTTTTCTTAATATCTTACTTTGTTTAAAAACAGTGATTCAAAGTGGTTTAATCTGAATCATTCAACTGTCTTATTCCTGCATGCACTTATTTTCTGCACTCTGCTATCCTCTGTTATGTGTGGTGTTCAGCTTTCTTTAGAGTTCTTCTTCTTTTGGTTGGCATATAAAATTAAATTCAATTAAATCTCATTGTTTCATATTTCATCATTTTTCTTCTTCTTTGGTTGTACTGCATTTTTGAAATATTCATTGCTTAGAAAACATATACAAAACTTCTTTTTCTTATTTAAAGAAAGGAATACATTCTACTTTGAGAAATACATCATCTGACTATTTCTGGAAGTTACTATTGGGAGAATAATTACTTGTAACATTGATAAATTTGAATTTGGGAAGCCTTATGGAAGTGAAACTCTTCACCTTCTTTGGCCACTCAGTTCCCCCTCCCTTCAAAGTTCTGTCTTAGAATAGGATAAATCAAACAAAGATTGGGGGTGCTACTTTATTATTTGCTAAGTCTTAACAAAACCTATTCTGTGTGAACTACAAAGTGACCCAAGGATTATTTTGACTATCAAGAATATTGTCTCTCTGACTGAAGCATAGTACAAGGGTTAAGGTGTTTGCCTTGCCTGGGTTTGATCCCTAGCACCTCATAAACCACCCAGCCAGCCCCACCAAAAGTGATTTCTGAACCTAAAGCCTGAGTAAGCCCTGAACAGAAACAGGCACAGCCCCAAAACAAATGCAGCAACAACCTCTCACTTTTTTGTTTCTATGTATATAACAACATAAATATTTGTATCAATGAATAACACAAGGATCAAAAATATTTTACTGTCCTGCCAAATATTTAAAGGGAAAACCAGCCTCACAAAGAAAAGAAGGCTTAAGAAAGAGCAAAAATAAATAAATAAATAAAATAAAATAAAATAAAAAATAAAAAAGCTCTAGGGAGTGCAAAGCAATAGCGCAGTGGTAGGGCATTTGCCTTGCATGCAGCTGATCCAGGACGGACCTCAGTTTGATTCCCAGTATCCCATATGGTCCCCCAAGCCAGGAGCGAATTCTGAGTGCATAGCCAGGAGTAGCCCCTGATCATCAACGGGTATGGCCCCAAAACAAAAACAAACAACAAGAAAGCTCTTTGAGTGAGTGCTTCCAAAGCTCAGAACCACTTGCAGCCTGTTCTATAGTTTCCAACTACAATGAGCATTTCCTGGTGCCTTGTCCTAAAATAATTCTTGGGTCATTCATTCATCAAACAGAAAACTTAACAAGGTCAATCACATTTATTTATTTTTAGTTCTTCAGTTCATTGTGTTTTTGTTTTGTTCACTTGATAAACCACTCCAGAAAGGTTCACAGTTCCTGAGCAGAGATTCTGCCCTCTGGTTTCAGGGTTACTACTCTTTTGCTTCTTAGGCAATGGCGTCATTGGATATTTGTGCTTGAAGGCAAAAAACAGTCTTTTCTAACTTGGAAGAAAATATCTAGAAGCTTGAGAGAATGCACAGGATGTTTCCCAAGGGGCCAGCAGTCTTTCTCAGTAAAACATCCCCAGAGAGAAAAGCTGGAGCCAGGAAGAACTGGTATGAGAAATAGTAAAAACAAAATGGTGGCCAGAACGACTGTTGAATCCACTTCCAAGAAAACAGAACCCCCTACAACTGGTAAGATTTATTTAGACTTAGTTTTTAATAAACAGCCAGGAGACATGAATTCAACTAATGGTCACCTTCCCACTTCTGGTTCCTGAGAGTTTTGAAAAGTCTATCATTTGTTTTATAAAACTTATTCCCCTCTTCACCACTCCCCTGTGCTGGAAATTCAGTCTGGGCCCTTCTGAAGTATCCTGTGTACACTAACCCAGGACTCTGGCAGGAATGAGGTCTCTTAACAAGCACCAGAACATCTGGAGGCCTTTCCCATCATTCTTCCACTAGAGTAAGTCCCAATCTGTATGATCCCTGGGAATTGAGCTCATTGCTATTATCCAGAAAAGAGCGATTTTGCACACATGTGAGTGCACATACGTGCACACACACACTTACACACATATGTACATACAGTATCCCTGCAGCAAACAGGGTAGGAGTAGTCCAAGAGTCATAGAGTCATCTGTAAAAAACAGACCTTTGCAGCCCTCCTCAAATCCTGTTCTCAAGGAGTTTATTTAGAATTTAAAATGTACAAGTCAGTTGCTCTTCTCTTCTGAGGTTAAAAACGCACAGCCAACTTGAATGGAAAAAAGAAGAAAATACCAAGAACATCCATCATTATTTCAAAAGTGTCTCTCTCCAAATCTCTTTCATTTTAGAGTTGAGGAAACTGTAATCCAGTCTGCAGGGTCAAGGCCCCATACAAGCTTCTGGCAGAGTTTCTCGCTCTAATCACGGGGCCTTGTTCCTAATTTCCAACCTCTGTTCTATTCTGAATCACCTTGCTCATTGGCACTCTAGTCTCTGCACCTAGAGTTTTAGATATATTTGGAAACTTTGTGAAGCATGTTGATCCCATCAGAGCTGGGTTATTTGTGACAAGGAGAATAAGTCCATTCTGGGGACACATCCAGCAAGATGGAAGATTCTAAAACAAATCCAGCAAATATTTATGTGCTATTCTTCTGGCTCTCTATTTCTACACAGGAGAAATCAGGTTCATGAGTGTGGGGGGCCCTCAAAAAGACCATCTGAAGGGTGTCTGTGGAGGAAAGCAGACTCCCATGGGTTCACCCACACTGCATCACAAAGATTCAGATGATCTTGTGGCAGTGATGTGCATAGGCTGGGTTATTTGGAAGAGGCAGGTAAAAGAGCTATTCATGTCGTAGTAAGTCTTGGGTCTCCCTTGGCACCAGTTGGTCAGCCTGAATCTGTCTGACTCCATGAGTTGCCACTATTCAGCTGCATCCAGGAGGGGGCGGGAAGAAGTAAAGGGGTAACCTCCCTTTTGGAGAGGAGTCATTACTGTATCAACATGCAAATGCCACATTCCAACAGGCAGTGCAGGAGTGCCCTGGATTACTGAGTTCTTGGATGTATTAGCAACAAGCTCTGTTACTTCTGCCTGTTCTTTCTTCTAATGATGTATTGCAAAATAACCAGATGTACCATTGTGCTTTATAATTCAGTCAAACAATATAGGTATTGGCTAACATGGTATAATTTGACATGAGGCTGCTTTGGGCTTTTCTTTTCTTTTTTATTAAAAGTCAATCTGACAGAAAAATCGTTAAGCTATTGTGGGAGTCGCCTTGATCCTTCCAACATTTTTCTGTCTAGTCCATTAATCAGCAGCAAAATAGTCAAGGGACCACATTCCTTCATGGTGGCACAGAGGTCTGTTGTCGTGAGTACACAGGCTAGGAAACAAAGCTCCATCATTCCAGTTCTGATTGATTGAGATTGAGGTCATTGTTCAATAATGCTTGACACTCCTGGTGTCCACAAATTTTTTAGTAGGAGACTAAGAACTGTGTCAAACAAACATGAGCCTCAGAACATCATTTTTCCCTGCTGTAGGAGGATTGTGGAGTTAGAGAAAGAAACACTGGATCTCTATGAATAAGCAAAGAGAAACCATTAAATGTTGGGTGCTCCTATAGAGGGGTACTTACTTTCTTTTTTTTCTGCCTTTGCCCTTTGTTGGGTAGCTTGAGAAAGACACCCTTGTCACTTTCTGTTGAGTACTCTTGCCCTGTCCTTCCAGATTCCCAGACTAGCCAATGGAAGTTATTACCTGATTAGATCACTCAAACCTCCCTCTCTCAGGGATGGTAGATCCAAATCCACCAACACTCAGAACTGTTTGATTCAAGCAAAGCACCCTACATAGTATTTCCCCTAATAACTATTTGCCTTTCTCTTTACAAGGCTCCCAAATCCAAAGAGGCCCATGCAAGAAAAGAAAAGAGAACACTCTTCCACGTAGGTTAGATGACCTTTACTAGAATATTAAGTACATTTTGACTCAGCTAATCCTGGACAGAATGGTTCAAATATTAGTCACAAAAATTTTGGGGCAACATCAAATTGAAATATTGGCTTTTGTGTTGGTGATTCTTTGAGGCACATCCAAACTGCTAAAGGGGGGAAATAGTTTTGATTGAGCCCTGATGGCTTTGGAGTCAGCATCCTTGAATATTGCTTCTTGCCAACTTTCCACTCGGCAGAAGGTGTCTCCTCCTAAAGATGAATTACAGAGCCAGGATAACCAGAGCCAAATCATGATTAAAATTCTTGCTGGCTAATTTTTTTTTTGTCAGTCTAGGCCTGTGCTTCCATTTGCTGGACATCTAATAGCTGGACAACATATGAGAAAGACAGATTCTTTTTTTTTTTTTTAATGTTACAAACTCCTATCAAGAAGGCCAAGAAGTCCAGCATTCATAATGTTTAAGTCTCCTACATTCAAGAAATAAAAACAATAAACTTTTTTGTTAAAAGTTTCTTTAAAAGTATAAATAGGAATTTATTTATAATAATAGTATAACAGGGCCCGGAGAGATAGCACAGCGGTGTTTGCCTTGCAAGCAGCTGATCCAGGACCAAAGGTGGTTGGTTCAAATCCCTGTGTCCCATATGGTCCCCCGTGCCTGCCAGGAGCTATTTCTAAGCAGATAGCCAGGAGTAACCCCTGAGCAATGCCGGGTGTGGCCCAAAAAACAAACAAAAAATAGTATAATAATAGTAAATATTACATAGAAACCTCTAAAAGGTGTGGATTGACATTAACATGACTCTGCTTTCAAAAATGGGTCCTTCTGGGGCCAGAGAATGCACAAAGTGGTAGGATGTTTGCCTTGCATGCAGCCAACCATGAAGATGGTTCAATTCCTGTCATCCCATATGGTCTCCCAAGCCTGTCAGGGGCAATTTCTGAGCACAGAGCTAGGAGTAGCCCCTGAGTGCAACCGGGTCTGGACCCCCCCCTTCTAAATTTTTGCTTGCATATCAGTCACAAACCATGCTCCTTTACCTTTAACTTATTTAATTTACCTTTAACTTCAAACTGTCCTTGTCCCAATATTTCAACTGATTGATACTCAGCAGCAATTTATAGAAGATTGAATGGAAGCAAAAATGTCTCAAAGACAGTACATGGGGCTGAAGAGATAGCATGGAGGTAAGGCATTTGCTTTGCATGCAGGAGGATGGTGGTTTGAATCCTGGCATCCCATATGGTCCCCCGAGTCTACCAGGAGTGATTTCTGTGTGTAGAGCCAAGAGTAACCCTCAGCGCTGCCCAGTGTGACCCCCCCCCCAAAATTAGTACATTATAACTTATTGCTTAGAGGAAAAGCACTTGAAAAGTTGCAACATCACTTACAAGTAGGTTTTCTTTTTTCTTTTGGTTTTTGGGTCTCAGGGGCCACTCCTGGCTCTACGCTCAGAAATTGCCCCTGGCAGGCTCATGGAACCATATGGGATGCCGGGATTCCAACCACCACTGTCCTTCTGCATGCAAGGCAAATGCCTTACCTCCATGCAATCTCTCCAGCCCCACAAGTAGGTTTTCTAAAAAAAAGAAAACACATTTCTAAACATTACAAATAAAAAATTATGAGGTGTGACTCCATAAGGATAAAAGGCATTTTGGTGAAAACTCTTTTGTGACTAATATAGAAAATCACAAGAGTCAATTAAAAGGATACACTTTGGTGGAAACAGCTCACTTTAATGAGCAGATGAAATCCATCAAACTCTAGAGTGTCCCCAGTAATGCCTGCATATTCTTTAGTTTATGGTCTGGAATTATTGTTTTCCTACTGATTGTTTTGTGCTCTATTATTTGGACATAGGTTGTCAATGTCCTAATCCTAGTAATATGGCAATTGGGATATTGAATAAGGAAATATGCATGCAGGCTTCCTTTTCACTGACTAGGGTCATTTTCCTTTGATATTTTGGATCTTTATTTTATTATCTGTTTAAAAAGAATAAGACAGGGTATTCTTTTTTACTTTTTAATTTGATATTCTTGATGCTTACCATGGTTGTGAGGATCAAAAAAGATCCTCATCATTACATCACTCTGAAACCACAAAGTGCCCAACAATATAAGGCATTCTACTCATTAACACCTCAGAATTCCTCTCAGATTCCAACGCCTCAAATGCATTATTTAGGAAAAGTACCAACTTGAATGCCATATGGAGGCCTTGTTGACACTGCAGATGTTGGTTAATTTTAGACTCTGAAAGAACAAAGAACTCGAAGCACTACCAAGCAAATTAGCCTTCCTTTCGTGTTATTTTTTCCTCGAATCTCCTATTATACGAATACCAAACTAAAAATGGCCAGCTAAATAGTATAGAAAATTACATCATTTGAAGCATTGAAAAAGCCAAGCCTTTTTGCAGAGTTTGAGGTTTTTTTTTTTTCTCTCCCCAAGCATGCTGCCCATGAATTTAATGTTGAAGTATAATGATGGCTTTATCTTCTAAGATCAAATCAAAGAATTTGAATTTTTAAATAATGCCAAGCCAGGAGGGCAGAGAAATAGTACAGTGGTTAGAGTGTTTGCCTTGCATGAAGCTAAGCCAGATTCTATTCCATCTGGTCCCTCAAGCCACCAGGAGTGATTCCTTAATACAGAGCCAGGAATGACCATCTGTACTGTGGGGTGGGGGGGTGGCCAAAAAAATGATGATAGTTTAATAATAAGAAGAAGAATAAAATAATGAGCTAGGGAGAACATAAACATGTCAGAAGAATCACAGAAAGGTTTGAAAACCATCTCAGTGGCCATGGTCTTTCTTGAACAAGTAGAAAACAGAACCCAGAGTAGCCAGTCCCGGGATTTGATTCTGAAGACCCATGTTCCCAAATGGAAGTGTCTGCAGAAAAGTTAAGGGAGGAGCTCTCAGAAATACTACCTTTGCAGGCCCATGGGTCTGGGCAGCCATGTCCTGTTTCCGCAAACCATCTGTCAGACAGTGTTTTGCATCCTGTCAAATTTGATTTCCTGCATGCAGACACATAAGCAAAAGGTGTTCTTGTAAAATATGTAGATGGCATCTGTCATTTTATCTTTTGTTTGCATACTATCCACTAACCAAAAATAAATAAATAAATAATGTACTAGAACAAGCTGAGCCTTTTCTAAGTATCTTGAAATTATATATTTGAAACTATATGGATATTTTATTCAGCTACTGTCAGCAGCTTTAAAATGGTACTGTTGTTTTAAAATAAATTAAAAGAGTCCTAGAGTTGGTGTGGGGATGGTGAGGCCTTTCTTGACTCGGCCAGGCTCCTGCAGCCCCTATGGCCTAGCAGGTCTGTAGGTTGCATGGTGACGGCAGAAAACATTCACAAAACAGTCGGATGAAGTTCCAGGAGTCAGCCAGCTTTATTTCATGGTCCTAACCTAACATATACATTTCCTCACAAGGCTCCTATGCTAGCCTTTTCCAAGCAGCCACTTCTCTGCTCCTTCTTTGGCTCTCTCTGCTTGTCTCCCTTTCAGCTGCTTCTCCAGGCTTCCTTGCTGACTGACTCCCTACGATGATGCTACTGCTGCTGCTTCTTTGCTCATGCTGTATCCTTTGCTAACTCTAACTCTCCTTATCCCCTCTTTCGCCCCAGTCAGCCTCTTCTACCCGCCCATTCCAGGTGTGGGCAGTTCTGATCATTTAGGTGGGATAAATAAGTTGGGGGAGGGGATACCCACATGGTACAGTTGATATTCCTTTTTTAAAAAAATTTATTTTATTTTATGAAACCATTGTGATTTACAAACTCCTTCATATTTGTATTTCAGACATCCAATGAATCAGGGCCAATCCCATCACCAGTGTTGACCTCCCTCCACCATGTTCCCAGAGTGTTTCCCAAACACTACCCTTTGAACCCCAACCTGCCAGAACAATAGACCCATTTAAAGTTTAGATTGTTAGAGTTTAGGTCTTTTGATTCCATTGTTGTTGACTTTGGCTTGGATATTTAGTTCTGTCCTTTTTTATTTTATTATTTTATTTTATTTTATTTTATTTATTTATTTTGCTTTTTGGTCCACACCCGGTTATGCTCAGGGGTTACTCCTCACTATGCACTCAGAAATTGCTCCTGGGGATTGAATCAAGGTTGTCCTAGATCAGCTGCATGCAAAGCAAACACCCTACCACTGTGCTATCACTCCAGCCCCCCATTTTTTATTTTAATCTCCACCAATGGACCTGAGACCATTTGGCCCCTGGCCCCATCCTTTCATATTTGTGTTTCTCCTCCTCCACTCAATTTATTTCTTTTTTCTTGCTATACACGGGGGCCAAGCATGTTTGAAACAAATCCCATTTAGATCATTGCTTTTCTTCACACAGTTATTCTAAATACCACATAGAACTGATATTATTCTGTATTTCTCCTTTTTAAGGCTTACTTCATTTAACATATCTTCCAGTTCCATCCATGTTGCTACAAATTGCATGACTATCATTCCTAACTATTTTGTAGTAATCCATTGTATATATGTACCACATTTTCATTATCCACTCATCTCTTGTTGGATATCCAGGTTGATTCCAGTCTTAGTTATTGTACTGAGTGCTACAATGAATAGCAGTGTGCATTCATCCTTTTGGATGAATGTTTTTCTGTTGAGAGAACAGATACCTAAAGGAGAAACTGGCATTCTTGTTTGGCCTATGAGATAGATCCTTTAAAAGGAAAATATTTTCAAAAGATGCTTCAATTCTGTTTCATTGGTTTGGTGGATACTAGGGCATGTATTTCAAAGGGTGTTCTCATGTGGATTAGAAATATTAAAATTAAATCCATAGGGTAAACTCTGGCTTCATTTATTTTAGATGAAATATAGGGTGATTATTTTGGTATTCTATACACTATTAACCACCACATACTCTGTACTATTTTTTGTCAGCACAGAACTCTAATGAGAAAGGTGCAGCTTGAGTTCACATTACTAGTCCTTTATTTTATTTTATTATTATCTTTTTTGTTTTGTTTTGGACCACACTCAGTGGTGCTCAGGTATTATTCCTGGCTCTGTACTCAGGAATTACCCCTGACAGTGCTTGGGGGGACCAAATGGGATGCCAGGGATCAAACCTGGGTCAGCCTCATGCAAGGCAAGTGACCTATCCACTGTACTATCTCTTTAGCCCCATTTCACAATCCATAGTTCTTTTAATCAGAAACAAAGATTTAGACAATCTCCTCCCAAAGCATTTTTCCTATGTAAAGGACATCAGATTAATACATCTGATTATAGGACAGAAACAGATAGGAATCCAGAAAACTCTCATTCCTGCTGAGAGTGAACTAGACCTGACTCTCAAAGAAATTGGCACATTCTCTTGAAGAGGAACATGAGTCAGGTCACTGTCTTCTTTAACTTCGCATGAAGTTGTGAATAACTTCTGAGTCATTCATCTGTTCTTGCATTCATTCATGCCAAATGTGAGAAAAGAGAAATCTGGGTATCAGCTGAGGGAATCATATCCTCTGTCCAACTATGGGAACTATATAAGTTATTGTGCTTTATTGCTATTATTTTGGTTTGGGGACTGCACAGCAGCTATACTGGTTCTGGGCTTAGGGATCACTCCTGGAGGTAAACCAGGGTCCGCCTGCTAAGGACCAAACAAACCCATATTAGTCACAATATGGTAAGAGCTTTAACCCCTATAAGATTCCTCCTGAGTCTAATTTGATTTATTTTGTTTGAAGATATTTCACCAACAATATATGCCTTTGCTTGCTTGCCATGGATGAAAAACAATTACAATTCAAGCTAGCTTAATCAAAAAGGGAAATGTGTTGACTCATGGATTGGATAATTCAGACTACCCCATTCGGGTGAGACTGAAGTCACAGTTCAGTGTGATCTTGAAACTGATTTTCCTACATCTCATTTCAGCATTTTCAATATTGGCCCCATCTTGGGGCCATATTGGTCAATCCAAAGATAGTGAAGCCAAGCTCTCTCCTTGTTGTCTCCTAATATAAATATGAGCGTCTGCAGGGGTATTTTGATATTTAGATCCAAATGCAGAAAATTTTCTAGTAGTTCCAGAATGTCTGCTATGGCCAAGAAATTGGGTATATGAGATGACCTAGTATCTCTAGGAGGTAGGGGATGGGGTGGGGATAGGACCAGGGTACAGGAGACAGAAAAATCATTCTTCACTTTTTTTTTTTTTTTGGTTTTTGGCCCACACCTGGCAGTGCTCAGGGGTTACTCCTGGCTGTCTGCTCAGAAATAGCTCCTGGCAGGCACGGGGGAACCATATGGGACACCGGGATTCGAACCAACCACCTTTGGTCCTGGATCGGCTTTTTGCAAGGCAAACACCACTGTGCTATCTCTCCGGGCCCTTTTTTTTTGTTTTGTTTTTTTGGGTTTTTTTTTTGGCATTCTTCACTTTTAAGGTCATAGTTTGAAAGGGAGAGATGACTGCAGATACCAAAGCGAAATGAGTTTGTTCAGTGAACTGATATCCTCTGCACATGCTCAGGGACCAGACAGAATAAATCTGATCAATACTGAGTTGTCATTAGTTTGTTGTTGTTATTGTTGTTTTGGATTTTTGGTATGTTTGTTATTGTTTGTTTCTTTGTTTGTTTGGTTGGATCTGTCCTAAGATTTTACATTCTAAAGAAAAAGATAAAGGTATTAACCCCAAAGAAGACTGTCGAATCCTATGTGAGACATCTTAAAAATGAAAACTGGTTCAGCTAAAACTGGGAGCAAATTTTCTTCAGAGAGATTGGACCATTCTACATGTCCTAGGTTTTATGGTCCCTGAGGGAGAGAGCTTCAGAGCTAAGAAAAGCTTTCTGCATGGCTATTTGCTCTACCTTGTCAACCTTGTGGTTTATTTTTAAACACTTTCTTGCATGCTATAATTAAAAAGAAAAAAGATCTTCATACACGGATTAGAATGGAAAGACAATTTTTTATATAATAAGGAGAGTAATGTGGCTTCGCTAGTTTCTTAAGATGTCACTTTTTGTTAAATGTCAGCAAAGTATTAAAAAAAATAAAAGATGGTTCAGGAAGTAGGGTTGCTTGCCTTGCACGCACCCTCCTCTCCTGGATTAGATCCCTGACACCACATATGATCCTCTGAGCCTCACCAGGAGTGATTTTTAGAGCTCAAAGCCGGAATGGCCCTAAAACGAACAAATTGCTTGATCCATCATTGCTTGATCATTCCTAACTATTTCTGCATCTATATATTTATATCTTTAACTGAGACTCATGTAAACAAAATGCCCTAGGATTCTACCATCCTAGTCTCGTATACATGGAATATAATATGAAACCATTTTGAGAGGGGAGAGCTGACATCAAGATAGAATACTTAACTTATAGTTATAGAGCATAGTTATCAAAGCCTACCCACCTCATAACAGTTCCCCAGAGACCAGATGGTAGCACAGAAAGCAAGTAGAGGTTTGTCTTGCATGGAACCAACCCAGGTACCATTACTGAATCCTATCTGGTTCTCTAAGCCCCCAGGAGTAATTTCTGAGTACAGAGCCAGGAGTAACCACTGAGCACTACTTGGTGTGGCCCCCAAACAAAAAATAAACACATAAACAAAACAAAAAAATTATTTCCCCAAATCAACTGATAAAATAAAGAATTACTGGGGCCGGAGAGATAGCATGGAGGTAAGGCGTTTGCCTTTCATGCAGAATCATCGGTTTGAATCCCGGCGTCCCATATGGTCCCCCGTGCCTGCCAGGAGCAATTTCTGAGCATGGAGCCAGGAGTAACCCCTGAGCACTGCCGGGTGTGACCCAAAAACCACACACACACACACACACACACACACACACACACACACACACAAAGAATTACTAAAAAAATAAAAAATGGGGCCGGAGTGATAATAGTGAAGGGCATTTGTTTGCCTTGCATGCAGCTGACCCAGGACCTACCCAGGACCAACCCAGGATCGACCCAAGTCTTATATCTTCGGTATACCTTATGGTCCCCCACGCCTGCCAGAAGCTATTTCTGAGCAGAGAGCCAGGAGTAACCCCTGAGCGCTGCCAGATGTGGCCCCTCCAAAAAAAAAAAAAAAAAAAGAAAGAAAGAAAGAAAAACGAAAAGAGATACTAATAAAAATTGTCTAAGTAATATTTGGCATTCAGACTGGGATATTTGGAACGGTGTACCCTCCGTGCTTACCTCCAAACCTATCAGCCCCCCACCCCCCTATTGAGACTTGATTCTAGAGACTCATCTAGTTATTAAAACTCAAGTCATTTCTAAAATGTAATACTTGGGTTTTTTTGGTTTTGTTTTTTGTTTACTTGGGATCACACCTGGCAGCGCTCAGGGGTCACTTCTGGCTCTATGTTCAGAAATCACTCCTGGCAGGCTTGGGGGGACCATATGGGCCAGGATTCAAACCGTCGTCCTTCTGCATGCAAGGCAAACATCCTACCTCCATGTTATCTCTCTGGCCCCTAAAATGTGATATTTGTATGGGGAGATCATCTAACTGGTTTGTCATTTTCCCATCTCTTAAAAAAAAAAAGCCACTATGCCAACTATTATTGGTTGCATGAGAGGCAGATTAAATATTTTTTAATCCTTATTGGAAAAGTACAAAGATAATTTATAGGCCAAAGGATGAGGAACTGTTTCAAATGGAATGTGAGTTAATCCCGGGAAAGCTGAGGCTCTTCATTAAAAAGCCTGTCAAAGGCTGCTGAGAATATTCCTCTGGAAGGTTTTAGAATGAATTTGGGAGATTTCTGGAGATTTATCCTGAGGCCATCCCTGCAGACTTAGGTGCTGGGTTACTCATTCTGACATTGTTTGTAACAAATATCAAAGACTGGGAACAGCCCAAGTGTTCATTGCTGGGGGAATGGTTAAATAAACACTGGCTGTTGAGAATGAGATGCTCTCTTGGCGCTGAAACAAAAAATCGACAAGAATTAATGTTTGATGGGAAAGTAAGATGTAGGATGAGAAGAAACATAAGGACTTCTCATCATCGTGCACAGTGGACAGACACAAAGAAAATTATGTAGGGGCTGACATGGTGGCGCTAGAGGTAAGGTATCTGCCTTGCCAGCGCTAGCCTTTGGATGAACCGCGGTTCGATCCCCCGGTGTCCCATATGGTGCCCCAAGCCAGGAGCGACTTCTGAGTGCATAGCCAGGACTAACCCCTGAGTGTCACCAGGTGTGGCCCAAAAACCAAAAAAAGAAAGAAAGAAAATTGTGTCAATTATTTTAATAACCTAAGTCGTCTCATGTAGGGGGATGGAGCAAGAGGCTTTCACTTTCTGGTTTTTGAAATGTGAATTTATCCACTGGCTATAAAATCAGAAGAAACAGCAAAAAGTAAAAAGCAGGGCCAGAGAGATAGCATGGAGGTAGGGCATTTGCCTTGCGTGCAAGAGGACAGTGGTTCGAATCCCAGCATCCCATAGGGTCCCCCGAGCCTGCCAGGAGCGATTTCTGAGCGTAGAGCCAGGAGTAAACTCTGAGCACTGCCAGGTGTGACCCAAAATACAAAACAAAAAAAAAATGTAAAAAGCATGGAGAAGTCAGTCATTCAGGGGTCATGTAGTTGTTTCAGAGCAATGTCAGATCTACTGCGAATGAAAAAGAAACGATTCACCTTAAACCAATGGCAGGTTGGTCAGGAAGGTCTTGATGGTCATGTCTGGGATGTTGGCAGGCAGGAGCCTCTCCTAGTGCACTTCACTCTCCTGCCTGCCCTTCTTCTAAAGACAAACATCAGAGACCATGGGCTGTGCTATTGAAAATGGTCATACTTGATTATTTCAGGGTAAACAGTCATTTTGAAAGAACATGGATTACCACATATCTGTTCCTTTTAGCAAATAGCAGGAAACCCCTTTCACTTTGATGGTCTGGGACACCGATATTTCAGGGGGAGGGTCTCCAGGCTCAGAGATACTGAGCCACTTTCGGGGTAACTTTAAGGGTTCTGGGGGTGAGAATGTCCTGACAGTGTGGCTCAGGCCCGGGGTGGGGGGGGAGGGGGAAGCACCAGGGTCACATCCAGTAGTTCTCAGTAAAAAAATATTATTTTTTTATGTCGAGCTTTACCACTCAATAAAAGCTTTCTTTATCGGGTGATAAAGTTCTCCAAAAATTAGGTGTGCGCTAAAGCCTGGAGCTTCTCTCACTAAAAATTTTAAGAAAAAAATAATGTCCTTAACTGTATTATTCTAGCATCAAAATTCCAGTATTGGAGAGACCAGAGCAATAGTACAGCAGGTAAGCTACTTACTTACTTACTTACTTTTACTTACTTACTTACTTACTTACTTACTTACTTACTTACTTACTTACTTACTTATTCACTCTTGCCTTACATATGGCCAACTCAGTTTCAAATCCCAGGGCCCTATATGTCCCCCACCCCCACCCCAGCACTGCCAGAAGTGGTCCGAGTGCAAAGCCAGGAGTAAGCCTCCCCCCCTCAGCACACTGGATGTGGCCCAAAATAATACAAACAAACCCTAATGACACTGTTGAAACAAATGAGGCACAGTCTTTGTACCCTGGTTTCTTTGCTTTGTGTTCTTGTAGTGCATGACCTCATGACTGTGGGCACTGAATAATTCAGCACTGATTTTCTGTGAGCTTACAGCTCCTTGGGTCCTTTCTGAAGCCATTCTGTGGATCTTTCTCCAGCCTCACCTGGAGCTGTAGGATTGGATCCCTCATTGTTAGCTATTCTCTTGCCCTGGACAAGGGCTCCTTCCATACTCTGTTGTTGTGATTCCAAGGCACCCTGGCACTGTGCTTCATGCATGGTATAGAACACCAAGGAAGAAGTCTTCCTCTTCCTTCCTCCACCAGCTGAGGGCTAAGACAGTGGGACTCTTGTGGATGGACCCTGTGAACTCTTCTTTGAGCTGTGCTTATCTCCTAAGGCTCTGGGTAAAGTGGTGAACTGAAACTTTACCCACACAATCACATAAACCACATTCCCAAGAGTCCTCTTATCTGTCTATTCCTCACTCACAATCATTGAATCACTTCCCCTCCCCAGACCTTTCTGTGACACCCAGTGGTGGCTCAGGGATCATTCTGTAAGGCTCGGGGAACCATATGGGCTGCTGGAGATCAAAATCAGGTCAGCAGCTAGCAAGTGTCCTCTGCTGTCACTGTCACTCTGGTCCCTAAAGTCATCATTTCTATCATCAAAATGTACCTGGGGAACCAGTGAGATAGAACAAGCATTTGCCTTGTATGAGATTGACCAATTCCTCCTAGAAGGAATAAACTTCTCTTGGATCTTCAGCCTTGGACTGTTCCTTCCTGGTCATCAACTGGGGCAACATCCTCAGTCCCTGAACGCACTAGGGGAACAGAAGCTGATACTTGCCAGCCAACAGGGTCTATTACCTAGGTAAATTTGTCAAGTAGGTAGAGAAAATACAGGGTTAGCTATTGAAAGCAATGCTGAAGTCATCACATTTAAAGTTGTTATTAAGGGCTGGAGAGATAGCACAGCGATGGGGCGTTGGCCTTGCATGCAACCAACCGGGAGAGACCTGATCCGATTCCTGGCATCCCATATGGACCATATGGTCCCCCAGCCTGCCAGGGATAATTTCTGAGTGCAGAGCCAGGAGTGACCCCTGAGCACTGCTGGCTGTGGCCCAGAAACCAACCAACCAACCAACCAACCAACCAACCAACCAACCAACCAACCAACCAATCAATAAATCAAGTTTTTCTTTTAAAAAAATAAAGTTGTCATTAAATTTGCTACTAAAATGGGTAATAAAGGAGCAAAATAGTGGGGGTGATAAAGATGTGAAATTTATTATTATGAGAGTGTATACACCCCCAGAACAGATCTAACTTCATACTTAATATGAATTTTTTGTTTTGTTTTCTTTTTTTTTTTTTTTTTTTTTTGCTTTTTGGGCCACACCTGGCAGCTCTCAGGGGATACACATGGCTCAGTGCTCAGAAATCAGCCCTGGCAGGCTAAGGGGACCATAGGGCATGCTGGGAATCGAATCCAGGTCTATTTTGTGTCTGCAGCTTGCAAGGCAAAAGCCCTACCACTGTGCTATCTCTCCGGCCCCCATATGGATGAATTTTATTGCATCTTACATATTAAAAAAATTTAAAAGTGAACTGCCTCATACAACATAGTAAGTGCTGAATAAGTAAGTGCTAAAAAAGTTACTTAATAAGCTGTTTGTGAGAAAAAAGAAAAGAATGGGAAAATTTTCTACTCACATCAGTTAAATAGCAAGTAATTTGCCAACAGGAAAAACTATACCATTGTTTCAGTTGTCCCAGAAGCCAGAATGTGCTAAATGTGCCAGTTTATGGGGCCTTTGGAAGTTAGTTCTCCATTCAAAAAATGATCACACACACACCACCACCACTACCACCACCACCACCACCACCACCACCACCACCACCACCACCACCACCACCACCACCACCACCACCATCCTCTTCCTTTGCCCACTTTTGTAGCAACATGGTTGACTTTTGCCTCTGATATATTTGACATAATAAATTGACTTGAAGGACATAACCTGACTTATATGGAAGTCAAAGTCTTTCTTTATTAATTGATTTTCAGCATTTGGCCAATTTGGCCTCATATGGCCTGAATCCCTCAGCATCACTTCATCACTGCATCCCAAATCATGTTGCATAGGATAGCTGTGAAGTCTCAGATCTACAATCATTTTCCTGGATGGCCATAGCTCCTGAGGGGACAATTGCCACGTTTGTTTATGCAAAATTTTTCTGCATTTTATTTTCTTTCTTTGTTTTTTGGTTTCTTTTTTGTTGTTGTTGTTGTTTTTTGGGAGTCAAACCTGGTGATGCTCAGAGGTTACTCCTGGCTCTGCACTCAGAAATCACCTCGGTAGGTTCAGGGGACCAAATGGGATGCCAGGAATCAAACAGAGGTTCAGGGTTGGCCGCGTACAAGACAAATACCCTACTGCTGTGCTATTGCTCCGGCCTCAAATTTTCTGTATTATCTAATACTAAAGAACAATGAGGATGGCATAAGCTATCTTATAGGTGGTGTAGACTATGGAAAAGCAAAACAAAACAAAAATATGGAAATGCCAAATAGGGATTGAGTAAAAGACAGTTTTCTTGATTAGCTGGGTGATATATTCTGAATTATTTAGTTTGAACCTTAAATTTACTGCAAGTAAAAGCAGAGTTTCCAGTGCTCTATTATCTCACACTAGAGAAACAATCCAGAGGACACAAGGGGAAGGATGTTTGTTTAAGAAGTTGATCAAGAATAATATTTAAAAAACGGATTTTCACAATACATACATGATGAGAAGATCATTCTGGAACAATGAAAATAAAAAGAAATATGGGGCTGGAGAGATATCATGGAGGTAAGGTGTTTGCCTTTTATGCAGAAGGACAGTGGTTTGAATCCTAGCATCCAATATGGTCCTCCGAGCCTACCAGGAGTGATTTCTGAACATAGAGCCAGGAGTAACTCCTGAGCGCTGCCAGCTGTGACCCAAAAACAAAATCAAAAAGAAAAAGAAAAAGAAAAGAAAAAGAAATACAATTCAGAGGCAGTGGCAAAGGTCCTCCTTGACATTTCCACTTTCCATTTACTTCAAGTTGTATGTCGCCAAAAAGAGGGGACAGAAAGTCTTACAATGCTGACTGGGGCTGCAAATGGTGTGCCAATATACCTGGTACTGAGTCATGCCAGCTGGGAGCAGAGCTTGGCTTCTCAGTGTTTTACTACTGTGCTTTCCTGGGCTGGGCAGCTAGGTGCCTACTAATGATAAAAACCATACTTCATAATTACGTACTGCCCTTTGCCAGAACTTGGACTTAATGACAGTGACTATGACGAAACTGGCAACAGCTCACTCTGTTGGAGAGCAGTACCCAAAGGCCTGGAAATTCCAAGGCAAGAGGCAATTCCAACCTCCCCTGGCAAGATCTCTGCTGGGAATTCACCCCGAGTTCTTTGGGCTTGAGGCTCATGAGCAAACCCAGACACTTATAACTTGTTCACAGCCATTGCCACTGCCAAGTAAGGAGTCTTTACTCAGCAACCACTGCCATATACGAGGCACAACTTCAAGAGCCCTGAGGCCTGAAGGCACCTGCTCCACTGTTCCTTGCCATTCGGCATCATTGGCACAACACTCTACTAATATGCTCACCACCTTTGCTTTCTGGTTTCAGTTGGGATGTCTGCAGCATCTGTTTCAGATATGGGAGGAGGTACCATTCACTGAACATTCATTTTGTGAGGCACCTATAGGGAGCCCAGGTGCCTTGGAGGCCCACAAATATATGTTACCCCTGATTTCAAAGTCATTCATCTTCTGCTAGGAAGAGGAGTTGAAGAGGACAATGATGACTTTAATGATGGTGATGGTGATGGATCTGTGTGAAGATGTGAATCCAGAACCTCATGCATGCAAGGTAAGAGCATTATTACTGAGCTACAAGCCTATTGGGGTATTTGCATTTAGGCAGCTGTAACAAAAACAGGGAAGTCCTGGCAAATGAAATCCAGTTTCTAAGTAAAAGGATCAGGGTTATCTCTTTTTCAAGAATAAAAAAAGGAGGGCTAGAGAGATAGCATGGAGGTAGGGTGTTTGGCTTGCATGCAGAAGGACGGTGGTTCGAATCCCAGCATCCCATTTGGTCCCCCAAGCCTCCCAGGAGCGATTTCTGAGTGTAGAGTCAGGAGTAACCCCTGAGTGCCGCCGGGTGTGACCCAAAGACTACACACACAAAAAATTGAATAAAAAGGAAGGGCTAGAGCTACAGTAGCTAGGGCTACTGTCTTGACATGCAGCAAACCGATTATCAACTCTTGGCGTCCCATATGGTCCCCAGCACCATCAGGAGTGATCCCTGAACAGAGCTGGGTGAGGCCCCAAAACAAAAAATTATAAATGTAGAGGGAGGCCGGTGAGGTGGCGCTAGAGGTAAGGTGTCTGCCTTGCAAGCACTAGCCAAGGAAGGACCTCAGTTCGATCCCATATGGTCCCCCCAAGCCAGGGGCAATTTCTGAGCGCTTAGCCAGGAGTAACCCCTGAGCATCAAACAGGTGTGGCCCCGAAAACAAAAACAAAAGATTAAAAATAACTAAATAAATGTAGAGGGACAGGGACTTTAAGAGGTTCTTCCAGGTTTTCCCTGTTTTCTTTTGGTCTTATCTTGAATCCTGTAGTTTATTCATATGGTCTTTGTCTCACTCACTCAAGAAACTTGTCCATTTAGTTTATCACTATATCCTGTGCATCTGAATTGATATCTGCTGCCTGGGGAAAGTTCTCAGTCAATACTCGGTTAATGAATAAATGCTCCAGGAGAGAAAGTGACTGTAGGCGAAGGGAGAAAAGAGCATTTAATAAAAGCCATCAGGACAAGGAATGAAGAAATATGGGAAATTACTGCATGAATTATCATCAGGATCATTACTCACAGGATTCTCTTTGACTGAACAGTAATGGTGGTATTTTCAGTGAGAAGGTGTAGGGTACTGAGAGGGGACAGTACAGTGTTTAGCATGCCTGCCTTGCAGGCAGACATGGGTTCAGCACCTGGTCTTCCAAACTCCTCCAGGAGTGATCTCTAAGCAAAGCCAAGAGTGACCCTGAGCTCACTGAGAATGGGTGTAGTCCTCAACAAACAAACAACAAAAACCAACAGAAAAAGAAGGCAAGACAAGACCATGCAGGTTTGCAGTATCTGAGTTTTAATTTGCCATGTCCCACCTCGTGCCCCCTTCCCTTGGGCCCCCTGTCCTAATGGTTTACCCCCAGTCAGCCCCCCATTAAAATGATCTTCATCTGTGGGCCCTCTTTTGAATATGGGGATGAGGGTATAAGGTCTTTGGTTGGGAATGGATGATCTACCCAGTGTCTAAACACGAATGAAAATTCTGGATCAGGGTTGCATTGGGGGCTCCAAGATCTGCAAGCTGGAACACTTCCTTGGAAAGAGGTCAAGCAGTGGGTGAAAGAGGACAAGGATCCTCAAAGGCCTAGATGGGATGGATGGATGGATGGATGGATGGATGGATGGATGGATGGATGGATGGATGGATGGATGGATGGATGGATGGATGGATGAGGGAGGCTCCCTAGGGCCACGAGGCCTCCACTGCCCTTCCAGACACTTGGAAGGCAGGGGTGGGTGGGGTTTCTTTCTCTGTGCAGTATAAAATCGGGGGTGGCGGGTGGGGAAAGAACCCTCTCTCTGAGTCCTCCGAGTCATGCGTGTGATAGATAACGGCCCTAGGAACAGGAATGCTTGCAATAAGCCCAGTTTTCCGTGGCTCTGATGATTTAGTTAGCTGGAGGCACTCAGGAGGCTCATTTGCGTTCTCCTAGCCCAGAGTCACGGTCTCCATTCATTCTTTTCCCTTCTCTTTGCAACCCCACGGCGTGGAAACCAAGGGTCTAGGCCAGGGCCTAGCAGCTCGGCTTGACCTTCGCCAACGGAACTCACCCAGGGCCCTGCTTGGGCCACGTGACTCTCCTTAGGCCCCCGTGACTCGCCGAAGCCAGCCCGCTTAGCCCCGCCTCCCACTCCCACGTGACCGCCTCTCTCTCGCCTGATTGGCTCCTCCTTCCTCCTCGCTTCTCGGGAAGGGCGGGGCCGGCCTCCTGCGCCTTCAAAGCTGCCCGACTCCAAGATGGCGGCCGCGCCGCGCGCTCTCTCGAGCGGCCGGACCGAGTCTCTTCGCGGCCTGACTTCGGGAACCGGCCCGCGCCGGCTCGCGCACTCCTTCCCCCCCTCCCCGTCCTTCAGCACCTCCGCGCCTCCGGATTGGCCAGCCCGTAAGCCCGCCCCCTCGCGACTCCGCCTGCTATTGGTCACAGTCGGCTGCCCATCAGGGAGGGGCGTGGCCCGCCGCTGCCCCCCGCCCCGGGAGGCATTTTCCATTGGGTGGGGGCTGGGGGGCGGGGGCCGGGGTGACGGGGCGCGCCGGGGGTGGGCGCCGCGCGGGGAGGGGCGAGGGGGGTCCCCGGCCTCAGTGCGGACCGAGCTGGCCCGCGCGCCCCCCGCCAGCCCTCGCGGGGACGGCGCCGCCCGGGCCCGGCCCGTCCCGTCCCGTCGCGTCCCGTCCGGCCTGGCCGCAGGTGCTCCCGGATGCGGCCGACCCGCGCGCCCTGAGCGGTGAGTGAGTGTCCCCGCGGCCTGCGGGGTGGAGGCACCGCCGACCTTCGACCTCCGACCCCTGACCCTTGACCCCGGCCGGGTAAGGGGCGCTTTGGCTGGATTCGTGCAGGCAGGCTTTTTTCCACCCCCAAATGGGGAGACGCGGGGTGCGCCTTGCGGGAACCTGGACCCGGACCCGGGGCTCGCCGTGGCCGCCGGGGAAGGGTCCTGCGGGGTCGGGGTGTCCCAGCCAGGTCGCCCAGCCCCGGCATCCCCAAGGTCGCGGGAGAGGAGGGGGCCCGGCGCGCTGGAGCCAGGGATCGAGGACGGGGACCGGGATCGGAGTGGGGGGTCTTCGGCCCCGAGGGAGACGGGGGACCGTGTGGGATGCTAGGATTTGAACCGCCGTCCGTCCTGGAGCGCTATGTTAACACCTCTTTCAGAAACATTTTATCTGATCACTTATATGAAGGGCCAGATAGATAGCCATCATCTTGCCGAGCCCGTCGGAGAGGGATGGGGCTCCTGAGTTGGCCTTGGAAGTTCCAGGGAGCCTGGCTGGTGACTGATTGATTGATCCATCGGTGGAATGATTGATTGGAATGACCAGATGGTGGCCCGAGGCTGTCGCTTTTGCTTTGAAGAGATGTGTGAAGCCTGTCTGCAGGAGTTTCTTCACCCTTAGGAGCCCTTAGGGCAGGACCTGGAGGGACTCGCCCTGCACCTCTGGAAGGAACCTGGTCGCAGCCCCTCCCGCTGCCCGACCCCCTGTCCCCGTCTGGGGCCTTGGTGGTCTTTCTGATTTCTTCTCTGCACACACATATACACACACCCACCGGACTCCTGCCTTTTACTGCGGGTGCTTTGGTTTTTGGGTTTTGGGTGCTACACGATTCTCCAAGCTGGCTCTCTCCTGCCTGCCTGGAAAGGTTTCTTCACAAGGTCATGCAAGTGACAACTAATCCTCTAGACATCTCAAGCGATTCTTTTACCTTGAAGGGTTAAAGTGGAAACATGTTGGTCTTTGCTCAAGAAAGCAATGGGATAGAGAGGAAAGAGAGAGAGAGAGAAGAGGAAAGGAGTGAGAGAGAGGAGAACAGAGTCAGAGAGAGAAGAGAAAGAAGAGAAAGACAGATTTAACCAGTGGGCAATTTTGATGTCAGATGCTTGGTTTAATTTAATAGCGTTATTTGCATAATAGGCTTAAGAATGGGCGTACACGGAATTCACCTCTTTGGCAGTCCCTGGAGCGTCTTCCTGTAGCTAGGAGGAAGCTAGAAAGTGCACAGCTACATCTTTAACCTTAAATATTGCCTTGCATGCAGCCGATCCAGGACGGACGGAGGTTCAAATACCGGCATCTCATATGGTCCCCCGTGCTTGCCAGGAGCGATTTCTGAGCACAGAGCACTCAGGAGTAACCCCTGAGTGCCGCCTGGTGTGCCCACCCCCCCCAACAAAAAAAGAGGTGCTAATATATTTCTTTATTCTTGAATAATTAAGGGATACTTCTATTTTCTCCCTCCCTATCGTCCTTGAATTTTACTCTTTGTCCTTTGGTGGACCAACCTAGCACACAAACAGCAGCCTAAAATATTGAAACCCAACACCATTCAGCATTATAATTAATGACTTTGTGCTGATCACCTTGAGAATCCAAGTGAAGCAGGAGTCAGGAAAGCTTGCCTGTTGCCTTTGTTTAGATCTGTAGTTTTCTCCTTTTATAGAAGAAAGGGAAAATAATGCGTGATGGCTGCAAAGTAATAGTAATAATTAGCCAGAATGAGAATGGGAAGCCTGGAAATACCATGTCGGGGTATGAGTCATATATCTGAGAGCTGGGAGTAGATCACACAGATTATTTTAGAGATCGGAAATCCAGCGTCTTGAGCAGCAGAAAGGACAAAATGACAGCTTGGTGGAGGAGCCAGAAGAGGTGGGCAGGTTCCTGGATGCTAGTCCGGGATTTTTGGCTGCTTTGTGACACTCACATTGTTTATTCCTAAAGCACTTTATCACAGACTGTAACTGGTTTTGTTTGTTTGTTTGTTTGTTTGTGATCTAATGTGGAGGAATTTGAGTTGATTCTTTGATTCCTTTTTATAAGTTAATCGATGTAAAACTGTGAATGAGTCAGAGCAATTGTACAGGAGGGAGGGCATTTGCCTTGCACACAGCCACTCTGGGTTTGATCTTAGGCATCCCATATGGACCCCGAGCCTGTCAGGCCTGCTTTCTGAGCAAAGAGTAAGGAGTAACTCCTGAGCACCACCAGGCATGACCTCAAAAACCAAAAAAAAAAAAAAATAGTTAAAATTAAAAATAATTTATTAAAAAAAATGTTCAGAATTCTCAAGTTTCTTTTATCTTCAGGTTAATTTTACAACCCACCCCAAAAAAAGGTTATTTTTATTAAGTACAGAGTTTTTGTTCAACACAGTGGAGGTTAATATCTTAAAAGGAGTAGTGATTAGAATTACAAGTTAAATATGGCAATAGGATTTCTGTCACAGCTTGAATAGAGAATACATTTATATTCTGTGTGTTCTTAGGCTTCCTCATCCATAAAGTGTGAGGATAACAAAAGTACCTCATAAGGTAGCGCTGAAGATTAAAAATGTTTCCTCACGGGGCTAGAGTGAGAGCATGGATGTAGGGTGCTTGGCCTGCATGCAGAAGGACGATGGTTCGAATCCCAGCATCCCATCCTGAGTCTGCCAGGAGCAATTTCTGAGCGTAGAGTAACCCCTGAGCACTGCCGGGTGTGACCCAAAAAACAAACAAAAGTTTTCTCAGCACAAAGTGATCATGCAACAAGTAATAGACATTCCCCTCTGTACTTCATTAGAGGAACATGTATGCCCATTTGTTTCCTGGCTGTTAACACAATTACTTTAAGGCTACAAAAGTTTTCTAGATAAATACCTGCTTAAAATTAGTCCAACTTCAGGGACCGGAGTGATAACACAGTGATAGGGTTTTTGCTTTGCACTTGGCAGATCCAGGACGTACCTGGGTTTGATCCCCAGTATTCCATATTGTATCCCGAACCTGCCAGGGACAGTTTCTGAGCGAAGAGCCAGGAGTAACCCTTGAGTGCTGCTGGGTGTGGGGCCCCCCCCAAAAAAAAATTAGTCCAACTTTAGAGGGATGGTTAGTGCAGAGATGCCTGTGATAAAATCTATTTTAGCACTAAATAACTTGAGTTTTTGGTTCTTATGTTTTTATAGGTCAAGTGAGTGTTGCGAACATGTTTAGCAAAAATACTTATAGTAATGTTGGTGGATTTGTTCTTTTTTTTTTGAAAAATTTTCTCCAATGTTTAATATAATACCTGATTTACCACCTTGTTCATAGTACAGTTGTTTCAGGCATTAAATATTCAAATCCCACCACCTGTGTTACCTTCCCTTCACCAATGTCCCTAATTTTCCACCCACCACCCCAGCCTGCCTTCATACAGACAAAAAACCAAAATGACTTTATATTGCTTGTTACAACTCAAAGGTACCAGAAATGATCAAAACTTAGATCAGCAGGGGTCAATTTGGAATGATTTTTCTACCTTCCGTGCTGTGAGTAAAGTCAGTGTCTGAGGATTGACTGGGCTGTGGTTGGTGCTAGGTGACCTTCTGTGTGTTTGGGCTTTCTGTGCTTCGTGGATCCCTATGGAACTTTCCCATCAGGTTTTCTGGGATCCTACTGGGTTGACATTACTGTAAGATAGTGAGGTACTGTGCATCCAGGATTTATAGATCTGAAACAAATTTGGTTGCTTGGAAGTTGAATTCCTTTTAATGGCTTTTATTCTAACTTTTTGAGTTCTTCTGTTGAAGTTCTTTCCAAAGTGGGAGATCTCCCTGGGGGTGGTGACCCTGAGAATGATAGTAACCTTTGTGTATTTGCAGAGGGCAAATATGTTTTATTTTATTTTTGGTTTTTGGGGCACATCCGGTGGCACTCAGAGGTTACTTCTGACTCTGCTCTCAGAAATTTCTCCTGGCAGGCTCTGGGGACATATGGGATGCCAGGGATCTAACCCAGGTCAGTCTCAGATGGGCAGCATGCAAGGCAAACACCCTACTGCAGTACTCTGACTCCTGTTCTGTTTTAAAAGGGTGTTCTTAGGGTGCTGAGTAATTTGGAGGGGACATTAGACCAAACTAGTTTGGAAACTTCTAATCCTTGTGTACAAGCTTCTGCGAATAGTCCGATTTCTTACCTGATTCTCAGGGATCATTCCTTTATTATCTTTCACCTTCTCACAACTTTCTTACCTCTCATTACAACATGTAACTTCTTGCCATCTGTCATATAAATTACTTTTTATGTCTCCTTACATAATCTGAATTATTTTTTTAAATGTGATATCTTTTTGGTTTCTTTTTTTTAAGAGATTCATTCAGTTAAGTTCATCTTACAAGTTAGCAATTGAAGGCATTAACAGTTAACGGTTTAAAAGCATCATTATTAATGAGGTTTGTAGATTTTGACTATTTTTTTTTTTTTTGGTTTTTGGTTTTCTGAGTCCCACCTGGGGGCACGCAGGGTTACTCCTGGCTCTACACTCAGAAATCACTCCTGGCAGGCTTGGGGGACCCTATGGGATGCCTGGATTTGAACCATCGTCCTTCTGCATGCAAGGCAAACACCCTACCTCCGTGCTATCTCTACTGCCCTGATTTTGACAGTTTTGATTTAGATCTTGGAGCAGAAATTCTAGTGTTATGGTATAAACCATATATATATATATATATATATATATATATATATATATATATATGGTATACACACACACACACACACACACACACACACGCGTTATTCCTTTAGTACAAAAAGTTAGTCTAGGGGCCGGAGCGGTGGTGCAGGGTGTAAAGGCGATTCCCAGGTGTCCCATATGGTCCCCCAAGCCAGCTGAGCGCATAGCCAAGAGTAACCCCTGAGCGTCACCAGGTGTGGCCCAAAAACTAAAAAAAAAGTCAGTCTGCTACAAAAGTACATCAGGGCATCAGAAGTGTCTAAAATTAAATGTTTCTATCATGGTCTAGATCTTTAATGTTTGAAGAATGATGGCTACTTTTTTATTAACTTTTATTATGAAGATTATGCATTGATTTTAATTTGTTGATCATTTATTGGATTTTTAACTATCTTTATGGAACTTAGATACATAGAACCTTTGTGTTTGTCATATCATCTAATTATGGAAAGAAAATATTCAGTTCAGTAGTTTCAGATATACCATATAAACTATTATAATTTTTTTTAACTATTATAATTTCTAATTTGAGGAGGATTTTCCTAAGTGTAGAAATACAACTTTCTTAGTTTGAAAGTTGGTTACAATTTGTTCTCTGAATATTAGAGAATATTAGAGAGAGAAATACGAATCCTCTGCCTCCAGTGAGTACACTGTAATAAATTCATCGTCTCAGTTTCTCAGTTGCCCTACCTTTTTGTTTTGTTTTGTTTTTGTTTTGGGGCCACACCTGGCAATGCTCGGGTTACTCCTGGCTCTGTGCTCAGAAATCACTCCTGGCAAGCTTGGGGGACCATATGGGATGCTGGGGATCAAGTCAGTTGTGTACAAGGCGAAAGCTTTCCTCACTATGATATAGCACTGGCCCCAATCGTCCTACTTTTAAAGGGGGACAAACAGCCTTAGATCTGATGAGATCTGTGTATTTAACCAAGAAGCAGTTGTCTGCTTTTACTTTGATAAAAAATGCTAAGGAATGACTTAAGCAAGAGTACCTTGCTGATTCTTATTACCAAATAAATAATAGTAAGAATAGATTTCCACAATGTCTCTTAAGAGTTCACAAGTCTTCACTTATGATATCCTAACATCAAAATTGAATTGATCCTGATTTATCATAGGATAATTATTTTTTGTTTGTTTGTTTTTGGGGCGTCACACCTGGTAGTGCTCAGGGGTTACTCCTGGCAGGCTCGGGGGACCATATGGGATGCTTCTGCATGCAACGCAAATGCCTTACCTCCAGGCTATGTCTCCAGCCCCTCACAGGGTAATTATTTTTTTTATCAGTACTAACAATAAGCAGTAATAAAGAGAATTTTGAAAAAAAATCACATTTAAAATGTTCTGAAAAGGCTTATTTATTATGATTTTCTTAAAATTATAATTTATTTGAACACTATGACAGGAACAGCAGCCACCCTTTCTATTATAAACAAGATGTTTCAGAGTAGAAAAACTGGGTTATTTTTTTCTAGTAGTTTTATTTTATTTTATTTTGGGTTTTGGGCCACACCCGATGATGCTCAGGGGTTACTCCTGGCTATGCACTCAGAAATTGCTCCTGACTTGGGGGACCATAAGGGATGCCAGGGATCAAACCCAGGTCTGTCCTGGGTCAGCCACTTGCAAGGCAAACACCCTACCACTGTGCTATCGCTCTGGCCCCTTCTTCTAGTGGTTTTAAAGGACACTTAAAACATAGACATTTAAGATAGATTGTGAGATTTGTATTCATGGTATGGAAATGAATGAAAAGGAAGTTTTAGACCAGACCTACATATAAATAGAAAGCCAAAAAATAGGATAAGAAATGGAGACTCAATAGAGAAAATGAGGTCGAGAGCAATAGCACAGCGGATAGGGTGTTCGCCTTGCATGTGGCCATCCCATGTTCAATCAGTCCCCAGCAGCCCAGTCTGCCAGGAGTAATTATTGAGCACAGAGCCAGGGGTAACCTCTAAGCACCTCTGTGTGTGGCCAAATATATCACACATACACACACACATATGAAAGTGGTTGAAGAAAATATTTTATCAGGAAAATTGTTTGAATATATTTTTAAAACTAAAATAAGATATTACTAAACATTCAGTGCAATCTGCTTGAAGAAGTCCTGTACCCTTGTTAAGAGTGAAAATATATTGTCAGGGGGAGAATTTTCTGATTATTTCCATCTTTAACTCTTTCATTATCTTCAAACAATTGTCCCCACCTTATTAATCCTTCAGAGGACCAGTTTCATGGGACATTTTTAGAAATGATTTCAAAGACAAGCTTGGAATATGAGTTGTCTGAATTCGCAGTCGACTCTGGTTCTTCTAGGTAGTCTGAATCTTTGCCAACAAGTAGAAGCTGGGAGCATCTTTCGAGGAGTTTCGTGCAGCAGAGAACAAGACAGTACGCATAGGAGAAGGGATTCCCAGTGAGAGTGATAGACCAGGTTCAGTTTTCTTGAAGGCCATTGAGCCTCTAAAGCCATGAACATGTTCAGGGCTATTGGGCCCACGTGGTTCTGGGAAGTGAAGTACCTTAAAATAATTACAAAAGGAGTCCTTGCTTGTGGTGTGTTTGAGTGGTCCTTGCTTGTGGTGTGTTTTACTGTGATTGAATCGGGCCTTCAGTATGCCGAGCACTCCTGCTAGTGCTGACAGATTCGACTGGGTCAGTGGTTGAACCTGGGCCTCCCACAGGCAAAGCCTACTGACATCTCTCCGGCCCTGAAAGGACACCAATGAGTGAATAGTTTTGTGTGTTATGTGAGGAATTTGGAATTGTGTATATTTCATAGGTGGGAGATTTTCCCAAATTAGAGCTGTCATGAAGAGAATAATTTGGAAGAAAACAGGTGGGCAACATTTTTATGATCCAGTGAATGAATAAGGCATTCTGGCATCTATCTGGTATGGGGATCACAGATCAAGGATGCTTCAAAGATGCTATTAAGGTTCTTCCCTAGCTCAGGACAGAGACTTGGATGATCTGAATTAAGAAATTTGGGGCCAGAGCGATATAGCACAGTAGGGCATTTGCCTTGCACGCAGCTGACCTGGGACAGACCTGGGTTTGATCCCTACCATCCCATATGGTCCCCTGAGCCTGGCAGGAGCGATTTCTGAGTAACCCTGAGCGCTGCCACGTGTGGCCCAAAAACCAAAAAAAAAAAAAAAAAAATTAAAAAACTTATGAGGATGGAGGGGAGGGAAATAGTACAGCAGGTAAAAGCACTTACCTTGCAAGTGGCCAACCTTGGTTTGATCCCCACCATTCCCTGTGGTCCCCCGAACACCACTAGTAGTGATTCCTGAATTCAGGACAATCCCTGAGCATTGCCAGCTATGACCCCAAAACCAAAAGAAAGGAAGGGAAGGAGGAAGGGAAATAAAGAAACTTGTTTGGATAGAAATTTCAGAGACCTTCCAAGACCTTCCAAGTTTGAAGTTCTTCCAATTTGGTTAGCGCTTAGAAGGTGACTGGAGTAGAAGATGAATGTACGTTGCTTTGAATTGGAGGTTTCTGACTCCACAGTATGGAATCATGTACTGCTAGTCGAAAGAATAGATACAGAATTTGCTTTCAGATAAGCAGTTGTACCTTTTAGATAAGCAATAAACACGAAGATATCAGTTGGAGATTATGAATCTAACTCTGGAGCATGGTCAGGCTTGTAGATATGATTTGAAAGACATAAAGTTCTATGGCTGAAAGACACACAGTTAGATAAGTGTTGACTAAATGATGGCTCAGAACAAAAAGTGACTTAGGGGGCCGGGCGGTGGCGCTGGAGGTAAGGTGCCTGCCTTGCCTGCGCTAGCCTAGGACGGACCGCGGTTCGATCCCCCGGCGTCCCATATGGTCCCCCAAGAAGCCAGGAGCAACTTCTGAGCGCATAGCCAGGAGTAACCCCTGAGCGTCACAGGGTGTGGCCCAAAAACCAAAAAAAAAAAAAAAAAAGTGACTTAAAATTGGCACTTTGTTCAAGAGGAAAGAGAGTTTATAAAATATTTACCCATTTTCTACCTCCACTTAAACCCCTACCACCCAGCCTTTCAAAAAGCCTGTAGAAATATATGCTGCCAGAAATAATGTGAGTGTATCCCTCAGCTTGTCTGGGCACCCAGTAAAAGTAAAACACAGACAAAGGCATTTCCTGTTCCTCACCTGGTTTCTTTTGAATTCTGCTGGTCTGGCGAGGTTGGCTGAATGGAGCAAGAAGCATGAAGGGCTTTTCACCTTCCCAATACCCTAAGCCTGAGCTATAATCTATCTTCCTTTTGCTTCTTTTCCCTTCTATGCCCTCCAGTTTCTTACATCTTAATGCTCTGGCAGGTAAGATGCCAGGTAAACACCACTGCAGGGAAAGAATCTTGCAGAAGGCTGGAATCTTTTCACTGCCCTCTGAAAGGTTCTACTTCCGAAGACAGGCGATGGAGTTAGTGAGTCATCAAGAAGAGATGGCCTAAACTCAGTCAAATAAATACATTTATTAGGAGCAAGATCTGCAATTGCTAAGGAAATTGGAAGGAATCTGAGGTGGCTTAGTGCTTAGTGGAAAAGATGAGTTTCTGGTCCAGCTTTGAAGGAGAAAGACAAGCCTGTACAGTAAAAATTAGCAGTAACTAGGTGTGGAAAACTACCCAGGAAGTAGAACATTGAGAAAAAGAGACCTGGGGGACAGTTTGATTGGGGATGAATGCATATTGGGGGTAGTCAGGTCATTAAAGACTAAAGTTAGGGGACTGGAATGTAAGTAGAAAAATTACAGAGAATTACAACATGTTTAAATAGTAATTAAACTTCTATAGGAAGTGACAACTGTTATATATAGTTTATGATGTATATAACAATGGTCACTTTTTTGATGTTTTTCTTTTTGTTTTTTTGTTTGTTTGTTTTTTTTGGGGGGGGGGGCCATACCCAGCGGCGCTCAGAGATTACTCCTGGCACTCTGCTCAGAAATCGCTCCTAACAGGCTGGGATGTCCGAAATTGAACTCAGGTCAGTCCTGGGTCATCCGTATGCACCCTACCCACTGTGCTATTGCTCTGTTCCCCTTATTATAAATATAGTTTACTGTTATTTTTCCACCTTTCAATTTTTATGACTGAAGTGGCTATAAATGTTCTTTTTCGAGCCTTTAACTACCTAGAAGTGGAATTGTTGGGTTGTAGATTGGTGTGTGTTAAATATTAGGAGGAACTGACAAGACATTCCTGGGGCAGTGGGGTGGTAATACCCAGCAATACTCAGGGCTTACTCCTGGCTGTGTTCAGAATAAGAATTTCTTCTGGCATCTGGCAATGCTTGAGGTCCCACGGGGTGTCAGGGATTGAACCTGGCTTGGCTTTCTGCAACGCATTCACCCCCTCCTGCTGTGCCATGGCTCTGCCATGTTTTAACCATTTACACTTCTACCAACTCTCTTCTCTCTTCCTCACATGGAAATTATGGGATCTGTTGATGGTCTGCCTTAACTATTTCATGGGATTCACCATGGATGTTATCTGGGTCTACGGCTTTTGTAAAAGGGTTCTTAATTATTCAATTTTACAGAATAGAAACCACTTGGGGCTAGAGCAAAGCTTGCCTACGCTGGTGGCCAGTTCAGCTTCAAATCGTGACTCCCTATCTGGTCCCCTGAGCTCCGCTAAGAGTGATCCCTGAGCACAGAGCCAGAAATAAAACCCTGAACACCACCAAGTATGGCCTCAAACCAAACCAACAAGCAAAAAAGAGTGAATATGAAAAGTTAAAGTTTTATATGCTGACGATTTTTAAAGTAAAATTACAAGTCAATGTTTAAAACTAGTGATTTCCTAAGTGGGTGATGCCAGCCCCTTAAGAAGGGATGCTGGGAAGCTCCTTTACCATCTCAGAAAGGTCTTTTGCTGCCCTCTCTCCCTGTTATCTTAAGCAGGTGGACCTGGTACTCTTCAGGAACTCATTATAATGACTCAATTTTGCGGGGTTTTGGCTATAAATAGAGTGTGTTAGAAATGTTGGGGAGAAAATTAATAGTCACGAGAAGAGACAAAGGAATATTGTAGTTTGTGAACAGAGAAATGGCCCTGCCTGGCAGGGCATGGCCCAGGAATGACCTTCACTGGAGCATCCTGGAGTCTGTCCCTTGGCAGTTGGAGCTCCAGAAACCCATTTGGTCAGCAGAACTGATTTCATACTAGGCAAAGTTACAGAAGACAAATACAGAAAGCAAAGGTAATTTCTTATGTTGCATAAAGAAACAACCTTCATGTTGAAGTGCTATGTTCACCCTCCCATGCTGATGGCGCCCATGTTCAAGGATGTGAGTATCAGTCAGGCCTACTGGTGAGAATATTCTCAAGTTCAAGACAATTGGACAGTCTTCGTTGACCACATCTATGCTTTGTGAAAGGATCTACTGTGGGCCAATTTCTTTGTCTCCTGAGCCTTCCTTTCCTCATTGTTGAGCTCGCCATAGTAACTACCTCATAGTATTATTGTGAGAACTAATGAGGTGATCCACTTGCAGTGGTCAAAGTGCAAAGAATAGATTTTTTTTTTTTTTTTTTTTTTGGCTTTTGGGTCACACCCGGAGGCCCTCCGGGGTTACTTCTGGCTCTGTGCTCAGAAGTTGCTCCTGGCAGGCACCAGAGATCATATGGTATGCCAGGATTTGAACAGCTGTTCGTCCTGAATGGCAGCATGCATGGCAAATGCCCTACCGCTATGCTATCTCTTCGGCCCTAGATGGTCTCTTTTCTTCTGTGTTGTAGCTCTGTAAGTCAAGAGAGGCAGAAGGTCTGGCCTTGTTCTCTGCAGACATTGCTGGAACCCTGTTGTACTAATGTTCTCGAGCTACCAGTGCAAGGGATGCTGTGTACGGAACAGTGCTCTGGTCTGTGATGAAACTTGGCCAGCAGTTATATCTAGGCTTTTCCAATTTTCCAAAAATATAGGTAAGAATTATTTAAGAAATTTAGTAACATTTGTTCTTCCAATTTGGCATTTTCTTTTTGTTTGTTTTCTTTTTCGGGCCACACCTGTTTGATGCTCAGGGGTTACTCCTGGCCAAGCACTCAGAAATTGCCCCTGGCTTGGGGGGACCATATGGGACGCTGGGAGATTGAACCTCGGTCCTTCCTTGGCTAGCGCTTGCAAGGCAGACACCTTACCTCTAGAGCCACCTCGCCGGCTCCCAATCTGGCATTTTCTAAACAAGCTTCATAGTTCTTGTCAAAGCAAGCAAACTCCAGATAACAATATGAACTATATTCACTTGGAGCTGATAGCTTTTCCAACTAAGGCCTGTGTTCTGTGGTTAGCCCCCCTGCTCCCCTGCCTTGCCTGACCAGGTCCATCTAGATCAGAGGTGAGCAAACCAAAGTGGTTTCTGTGTCCATGACTTAACCTTTCCGTGGCCTCAGGAAACTGGGCTCTTTCCTGTGGCTCTGAGCCATGGCTCTGGACTCCAGCTCTCCTCGCTCTAGAGAGGCTCTAGCCCAGTCCTCCCTATGCAAAGAATTGTATTCTGCTTGTTCTCTAATTGTCCTATAAAGTACACCTGCATTCGCAGCTTGGGTTACCAGTTATCCTATGGCTCTGTTTGGACACCTCTAGCCCTTTCCATCTCTCTTACTTGACCTTCTACATTTGGAATATACAATTCTGCGCATTAACTTGGTGATCAAGAGGTCTCTATGTGTTGATTTGGGGGATGAGGAGTTGGGCCACCCCCGCACTAGTGTTCCAGGACTAGCCCTGGCTCTGCATGAGTGTTCCCTGGTGGTGCTCCAGGAGCACATGCAGTGTAGCCATTCCAACAGGAGTCAACTTTTGCCAGGCAAAAGCCCCGTTCCATACCCCTCTTCTTCTCTCACCAGCTGATTTTTTAAGCCCACCAATTTTATATTTTCACATACTTTTAACTCCAGAAAGATTATTTTTTGCTAATTCAAGCTCATATCCTCAAAGATTTCATAGTGAAGAGTTATAAAAGTGTCGTCATTGAAAGGAATCTAGCTCCCCCAAAGATAAAGCAATGAAAAATAAAGCAACATTTCAGTGCTTTAAAAACTGGGAAAGGTGGGGCCGGGTAGATGGCGCTGGAGGTAAGGTGTCTGCCTTGCAAGCGCTAGCCAAGGAAGGACCGCGGTTCGATCCCCCGGCGTCCCATATGGTCCCCCCAAGCCAGGAGCGATTTCTGAGCACATAGCCAGGAGTAACCCCTGAGCGTCAAACGGGTGTGGCCCAAAAACCAAAAAAAAAAAAAAAAACTGGGAAAGGTGAAGGATGATGCTTTTGGGCCTGTCAATAAGTGACTTTTGCTCATCTGGTTACTATTTTAGGTGATTTCTCCCTCTTCATTATGATTTTTTTAAAGCACAATCTAAAAAGATCTTGAATGGCAGCCATCTCTAGTTAAGGAGAATGAAGGTCTATCTTCAGTTCTAATTCTTGGTGGGTTTCAGTGGCTGGTTTGCTCTGGACTGCTTCTATCTCATGGGAGGAAAAGAGGGAAGTTTTCCTGTTTGTGTAGGATGGTTTACAGAATGTTGAGTGGGGACCCGTCTTAGTACTTCATCTCAATCAGCACCCCATCTCATCCTGCTCCCTAGCTGTCTAGCTGTGAGGACAGCATGCTATAGATTTAAGCTTGATATCAGAACTTCATTCACATATAAGATGTAAAATGATCACCACAACCAAACCAGTTTACAAATCTGTTGGCTGGCATCATCTCCCACTTTTGGCAGGCAGGTGAGAATCGAAGAATCCTCCTGCAAAAATCCTGGAAAAATCTTGGTATATAGCCCAGCAACAACTGGAGGCTACTTCTCACGCCTTTTAGAACTGTGTTCTGGGGCCGGAGGGATAGCATGGAGGTAGGGTGTTTGCCTTGCATGCAGAAGGATGGCGGTTCGAATCCCGGCATCCCTTATGGTCCCCCATGCCTGCCAGGGGTGATTTCTGAGCCTAGAGCCAAGAGGAACCCCTGAGCGCTGCCGGGTGTGACCCCCCCCAAAAAAACCAAACAAACAAACAAACAAAAAGAACTGTGTTCTAAAATGTTCTCACCCTGTGGCCACCATCTCCCCATTTGCCTGCCTCCCAATTCCTTACAACTCCGTTCTATTCCTCACATCTTCAAATATCCGACTTTCCCTCTCAGGATCTGTGTATACCGAGATATTTGTCTTTCTGTGTCTGGCTTACTGGCTTCATATTCCCCAGGTTGTCCACATGGTCACAAATGGCAGAAATTTTCTTTTGGTGATTAATACTTCATTTAGATCTGTACTGGAGTATTCAGCTTATCAGTTTTCTTAAAAGTACATTATTGTATCAAGGGGAATTACATTTGTTTGAACCTGAATTAAAAACGAATTAAAAAGTTCTAAGGTAATTTTGTACTATGTATTTTTTTAAGTTAAAAAAAACTAAAAGTTCAAAGTAAAATTGACTTGGGGTTCATAATGATGTAATGACCACTCCCACATTCAAAACACAAAGTAATGATGTTCCACCAGAAAGTTTTTTGATCACCTTGTAGTATATTTCTGTGTGATAGATCTTACTCCACTATCCTGTTTTAACTTGGATAGTGTCCTAGAAATGGTATCATTGAGTTTGTAACTTTTTAAATTACTGCATCTTTAGCATAATGCTTTGGAAATCTATCCAGGTTGTTACACATATCAATGGCTCGTTTTATTACCCAAGTATTCCCATTGAAAGACTGCATCCTCGCTTATGCACCCATTGAAAGACACTTAGGTAAGTTTCAGTTGAGATGATTATGGATAAAACTATCAGAAACTTTTTTGTGTGTAGGTTTTGAAGTCCTGGAGAGCTGACCTGGAACTAGAAAAGTTGGGCTTTGAACTCGCTCCCCAGTTCTGTTAGACAGATAATACAGTGACAACTTTTTTTCCCAGACTGCCCTTCCAATTTGCACCCTTGAAAGCATTGTATGGAGGTTATATTTGCTCTGCATCTTCTCCTATATTTTGGTATTATCACAGAATTTACTTTTAGTTCTTCTAATCTTATGATTTTAATTTGTATTTCCCCATAACCAAAGATGTTGACTGTCTTTATTTAATCAGTTGCCTTACATTTACCTCTTCAATGAATATTTTGCTCAGGTCTTTAACCTACTTGTATCTATGTTTTCTCACTGTTGAGTTCTGAGAATTCTTGACATATTCTGCATTACAAATCTTCTGAGATAGGCCATTTGTAATTATTTTCTCCCAGTGTTCCACTTGCTATGCATTGTCTCTTCAGTCTTTCATAGAACAAAAGTTTACTTTTACAGTTGAGAATGGAACTTGTTTTTCTTTTGTGAATAATGCTTTTAGTGTCACATCTGAAAATTCTTTGCTAAGTCCATCACAACAGTTGGATTCAGTAGGGTCCACAAGTTGAAAAGTTTTGTAACTTAGTATTTTCTATTTAGATCTCTAGTTCACTGATTATATTTTTTATGATCTTTTATTTTTCACATTTGCATGTCCAGTTCTGACATCTTTGAGGGAATGATGATCTATTTCTTGTATTACTCTCTTAATTACTATACCTTAGTACTCAATTTACAATAAGTATGGAGGCATGGAGTGATAGTTCAGTATAGTGTTTAAGAAGCTTGCTTTGGAATCATCTTGTTCTGCCTCATGAATTGAGGGGGCTGGGTGGAAATGGAGGTTACCAGGACCAAACAGTCATATGAATGTTGAATGGAAATAAAAAGTGATCAGACTCAAACACCAAACCCAGAGTTAATGACAACAGAATTGATACCCAATCTACAACAAGCTATACACAGAGGGGACCAGTTACACTAGCAGTCTGGGGTTAAGTGAGGGAGATATGGGATGCATGCTGGGAATAGGGGTGGAGGGAGGACAACACTGGTGGTGGGAATGGCCCTGATTCATTGTCATTATGTATCTTAAATATTACTGTGAAAGGTTCGGTCAGAATAAAAATTAGTTACAAAAAAGATTTTATGTAAAATTAAGTAAGCCAGAAGAAGGATAAATATGGATGATATCACTTATAATATAAGAATAAATATATAATAAATAAATAAATATAAGGATAAGTACAGGACGATATCACTTATATATAAAGGAATGCAGTGGTTTAAATGGGAGTTGTTTAGACAATTCTTGAACCCAGAATATAGAGAGGAGAAGGAAAGAAATTGAGTTGAAAGGGAGAAACACAAATATGAAAGGATGGAGGTCAGGGGCCAATTCACCTGAGGGTGAATTGGATGTTAAGAAGGGACAAAACTAAATATCCAATCATAGTTAACAATGTGAGATGATTTGACCCAGACTTTTAACAATCAAAACTTAAAATGACCGATTATGCTGATAGGCTGGAGGCAGGAGTGGTGGCATGAGATGCACTCTGGGAACATTGGTGGAGAGAGGTGGAGACACGGATGGGGTTGCCCTGATTCATTGTATGTCTGAAACCCAACTATGAAGAACTTTGTAAATCACAGTGGTTTCAATAAAAAAAATTATTTTAAAGAAAAAGAAAAATAAATAAAAGATGCTTGCTTTGCATGCTGCCAACATGTCCCAAAGTCAAACAATCCCACAGGGCTGGAGAGATAGCATGGAGGTAAGGCATTTGCCTTGCATGCAGAAGGACGGTGGTTCAAATCCCAGCATCTGCCTGAGTCTGCCAGGAGTGATTTCTGAGTGTAGAGCCAGGAGTAACCCCTGAGTGCTGCCGCATGTGACCCAAACACCAAAAACAAAAAAACAAAAACAAAAATTCCAAGAACAACAACAAAAATCCCAAAGACTCCTGAACACTGCCAGGAGTGGATCCCTCAGAGACTCCATCCTCAAAGAAAAAGAATAGAATAGAATAGAATAGAATAGAATAGAATAGAATAGAATAGAATAGAATAGAATAGAATAGAATAGAATAGAATAGAATAGAATTGAAAGAAAAGAGAGAAGAGAAAAGAAAGAAGAAAGAAAGAAAGAAAGAGAGAGAAAGAAAGAAAGAAAGAAAGAAAGAAAGAAAGAAAGAAAGAAAGAAAGAAAGAAAGAAAGAAAGAAAGAAAGAAAGAAAGAAAGAAAGAAAGAAAGAAAGAAAGAAAAGAAAGAAACTTATTTGTTCTAAAGAGAACTAAATTTAAAAATATTTATATGAGGGGCCGGGTAGGTGGCGCTGGAGGTAAGGTGTCTGCCTTGCAAGCGCTAGCCAAGGAAGGACCACGGATTGATCCCCCGGCGTCCCATATGGTCCCCCCAAGCCAGGGGCGATTTCTGAGCACATAGCCAGGAGTAACCCCTGAGCATCAAACGGGTGTGGCCCAAAAACCAAAAAAAAAAAAAAAAAAAAAATATTTATATGATTATTATCACTTTAGTCTTCAAAAATCCTTTCAAGACAGCATTGATTTGACCTCTCTTAAAAATATAGATAAAATATATATATATATATATATATATATATATATATAGATCTGGGGCCAGGAAGGTGGCGCTAGAGGTAAGGTGTCTGCCTTGCTAGCACTAGCGTAGGACGGATCGTGGTTCGATCCCCCAGCGTCCCATATGGCCCCCCCAAGCCAGGGGCAATTTCTGAGCGCTTAGCCAGGAGTAACCCCTGAGCGTCAAACGGGTGTGGCCCAAAACCAAAAAAAAATATATAGATCAGGGAGTCTCTCTCTTCTCTCCTCCCTCTCCCTCTCCCTCTCCTCCTCTCACAGGTGTGACTCTCTCTCTCTCCCTCTCTCTCTCCCTCTCTCTCTTCCCTCCCTCCCTCTCTCTCTTCTCTCTCTCCTCCCATTCTCCCTCTTCCCCCTCATCTCTCCCTCCCTCCCTTTCTCTCTCTCTCCCCTCTAAAAAGAAAAAAAAAAAAAGAAGAAAAAATATATAGATCAGGGCCAGAGCAATAGCACAGTGGTAGGGCTTTTGCCTTGAACACAGCCAACTCAGGACAGATCCAGGTTCAATCCCCTGCAACGCATATGGTCCCCCGAGCCTGCCAGGGTTGATTTCTTAGTGTAGAGCCAGGAATAATCTCTGAGCACCACCTGGTGTGGCCGAAAAACAAATAAATAAAATGTAGCTCAAATGAGTGGATTAACTGTTTTGTTTTCAATTCTAATTCATTTATTGCAATCCTTTTGTATTTCTTTTTTTTTATTTTATTTTTGGTTTGGGGGTCACACCTGGCAGCGCTCAGGGGCTATTCCTGGCTCTATACTCAGAAATCACCCCCCGGGAGGTTCGGGGGACCATATGGAATGCCAGGATTCGAACTGCAGTCCTTCTGCATGCAAGGCAAAAGCCCTACTGCTATCTATCTCTCCGGCCCCCTTTTGTATTTCTTTAATTGTGTTTATAGTTTTTATCTTCCAGCTCTTACTCATATTTTAGTCTTATAAAGTTATTTTGCATTTTTACTTTTTAATTGTTCATTGACTTGTATATAAAAATAGAATTGATTTGTATGTGTTAATTTTACACCCTGTGGCCCTTAGATTACTTGAGGTTTTTTTGTTTTTGTTTTTGTTTTTTGTGGTTTTTGGGTCACACCTGGCAGTGCTCAGGGGTTATTCCTGGCTCCGTGCTTAGAAATTGCTCCTGGCAGGCACAGGGGACCATATGGGATGCCTGGATTCTAACCGATGACCTTCTGCATGAAAGGCAAACTCCTTAACTCCATGCAATCTCTCTGACCCCGATTACTTGAGATTTTTATCTAAATATTCGTGCTTTCTTTAGTTGGGGATGTTTTTCATTCTAAGATTATGCTTTTCACTGTCTCAGACTAATAGAATGTCAGCTATTAAGTTCTAACTGAATAAAAGCAATTAGACTTGGTATTATTGACTCTAAGTCGCTGTGGCAGCTGGGTTTTGTAATGAGCAGATATTAATTTTTTATTCTAGAAATAGATTTTATAGATTTTTATATTAGGTTTTTTTATATGGTAGAGACATACTAGCTGCTGAATGCTATTTAAGAAACTATCTAAAATTCAAAATTAAGGTGTCAGCAAGAGGATTTCTTTGAGAATTCTGTTTATGGGTGATTGCCTTCCCACTGTAATTTTACCTTGTCCTCTCTTTGCATCTTTGTCTTCAATAAAATTTAAAAGAGAGAGACTATCTTTTCTTTTTCTTTCTTTTTTCTTTCTTTCTTTTTTCTTTCTTTCTTTCTTTCTTCTTTCTTTCTTTCTTTCCTTCCTTCCTTCCTTCCTTCCTTCCTTCCTTCCTTCCTTCCTTCCTTCCTTCCTTCCTTCCTTCCTTCTTTCTTCTTTCTTTCTTTTTTTTTTTATAGTTTTTTTTTTTTTTTTTTTTAGGTTTTGGGCCACACTCAGCGGCACTCAGGGGTTACTCCTGGCTCTGCACTCAGAAATCACTCTTGAGGGACTGAACTTTGGTCCTCGATTCTAGAGATCGAACAGGCTCTTCTCCCCAACCCATTCTCCACCCATGGGGGTGGTCCTCTCTTCCCAATAACTACCATGGAGGGCTCTCTTATCTCTCCACATGGTGAAAAGTTACCCAGACCCATGTTTCTTCTCTCTCCAGCCTGGTTTGAATTATTCTCTGCAGCGGCCCTCCTCCAGACCCGCTTCCCCTTTTCCCTTGTGATTGTAGCATGAGGCTTGTCCACACATATGATAAAACATTTATAGACATACACATACTATAATTGTCATGGGCATTCCTTAAAAATCACCACATTGGGGGCCGGGTGGTGGCACTAGAGGTAAGGTGCCTGCCTTGCCTGCGCTAGCCTAGGACAGACCGCGGTTCGATCCCCCGGCGTCCCATATGGTCCCCCAAGCCAGGAGCGACTTCTGAGTGCATAGCCAGGAGTAACCCCTGAGCGTCACTGGGTGTGGCCCAAAAACCAAAAAAAAAAAAAAATCACCACATTGGAGTTGGAGCAATAGTCCAATGGGGAGGGGGTGTTTGCCTTGTATGTGGCTGACGTGGATTTAATCCCCAGTATTCCATTAGGTCCCCCAAGCCTTCCAGGAGTAATTTCTGATTGCAAATGCTTTCCTGTAATGCTTTTACCTTGAAGAAGTTTATGGAAGGAGGCAGAAGAAGGTAGCTTCTGTGAGTTACTGGGAAACAAGATGTGAAGTGAACCCCAGATATTAGCCAAGCCCCTGACACTGAGGGAGCAGTATAAACTGAGGTTTGCTTGTGGGGCTCATGAACCATAGTGGGGCTCAGGCCAGCGGGAATGTCACTTCTCCATGTTCATCTGTGCTCAGTGGTGCATGGGCAAATGGTCCATGCAGGGCTCCAGGGCTCCAAGTGTAAGCAACTAACTCCAGTTTTCCAGACAAATGTTCCAGAGCTGTGTTCCTGCTGTTTTCCCCTCAGGAGAACCAGTTTTCCAGCCTGACCCTTGAGCAATGAGTCTTCAGTAAGTCGCTGAGAAGACTGGGGCAGACTGGCAGGATGGCCATTGGGCTGTGCCCTTCTGAGCCAGGACAGTTTTTGGCAGGTGAAGGAGCTGCGAAGCTGGTGACTTCTGGGTTGGGAGAAGCACAGCCAATGAAACAAGCATGCAGGTATGAACCTGGCAGCAGTCAAGGAATGGATACTCTGGTGTTGAAAGATGGCCTGGGAAAAGGGGGACGGAAACACCGTGACAAAACAGTGTTTGATGGGGCCAAGTTATCAGTGAGTTCATTTGCCACGTGGAAGCAGTTGCAACCAGTAGAATAGCCTTGCTGGACCAGTTCCATTCATGAATCGGAGGATGAGTGTTGCTTTTCTAGCATTGTTTTTATTGATTTGGGGTACGTAGGGTCTCTCTCTTGCTTGCTTTGATTTTACTGTCCTTCTCTCGGGTTCAGTCATTTGAACCGCTCTTCGTCTTTGGGAAGCCAGACTCTTGCCCAGATCTGCCCCTTTGCATGCCCTCTGTCTCTCATGCAACACTCAGTGTTCTTCACAATCCGGTTAAGTGACCTGTTCTGTGGCTTCTTAGGTGCAGTGTGCAGTCACCTAATTCTCCAATATAACATTAAACAAATCAGAATTGAGAGTATAAGGCTCAGGTCACACAGCCTTGTTGCATGAGGGTACTGGAGAATCCAGAACCTCTCAGATTTCACCCTTGTTCTTGCTGTTCAAAATCGAAGTATTTTCGCAGTTAGCAGCGAGCTACACCCAAGAACATAAAAGGGACTCAGAAGGTACCTCAGTGCCCTAGTTGCCCTTATACTCAGCTGCATTCATTCTCGTTTGCGAAATTCAGCCTACAACCACAGAGAAGGCTGTGAAAGAGTATTTATTCCTAGTGACCTTGGCAGCGAAAATGATATTATTGTGAGATTAAAGGAGAACAGTCCAATGAGCAGCTCCTGCACTTCAGTGAGAGGCGGTGGCTCTGCGCTTCAAGTTCTGACAAGGCTCCAGTTTACATTTATACTGGGTTCTGATTTGTTTGCCTTCTTTAGGGGATTGGGGGCTTCTCTGAGACAAAATGTGGATTTTTTGGTTTTGGTTTTGGTTTTTGGGCCACACCCGTTTGACGCTCAGGGGTTATTCCTGGCTATGCGCTCAGAAATCGCCCCTGGCTTGGGGTGACCATATGGGACACCGGGGGATCGAACCGCGGTCCGTCCTATGCTAGTGCTTGCAAGCCAGACACCTTACCTGTAGCGCCACCTTCCTGGCCCCTAAATGTGGATTTTTTTTTTTTTTGTCTTCTTTTATCTTTAGGTTTTTAAAATTCTAGCACATAGTTATAAAATGTTGAATGAATGGGTTTAAGACATTTGGGAAGACGTGAACAAAAACTTGAGAATATTTATAACAATATTAAATGTTAATCTTTAAGTCCCTATGAAAACAAAAATGGTGTTAGACATTGCTTTTTTTAAACTACTTTTTTTTCCTCCTCCATATTTTTCTCCTTTATATGGAGAAAAGTGGGCATTGCCAATATTAGAGGTCATGGCATCTCTTCTTAGATTGTATTTCAAGATTGATCTGACCTGTTAAAGGTATTTAAGAGATTATATCTTGTGTGTGTGTGTGTGTGTGTGTGTGCGTGCGTGCGCGCACACGCACATGTGTGCATGTGTTGAGGTAGTGGTGGTCAAATATGCATACAGTTTACCATTTTGATGGACAGGGTTCACTCCTGGCTTTGCACTCAAATATCACTCCTCACAGTGTTCAAAGCATCATCTGTGGTGCTGGGGATCAAACCTATGTTGGCCGTGTACCAAACAGGTGTCTTGCCCACTATACCTGTCTCTGGTCCATATCTTTCACTTCTTCACTCTGAGAAATAATCTCCAGTTCTACAAAATCAAGTATAGTATATTCTACCAGCACCCCATGCATCTGTTGTATGTGGAAATTAGGACTAAATTGAATAAATATATAAATGATTTTTATAAAAAGAACACTCTCTCCAGCCCATCTTCTTGAATCAGTTTTAGAAATTCATATTTTTCTAAAAAATCTAATCACTTTTTTCTGAGGGTTTTAATTTATTGGCTTAAAGTTCATAGCAGTCTCTCACCTGTTCAATCTTACTTTTTTTTCTCCTTTACATCTTTATGGTATGTATCTGTGGTGGTCTTGACCAGAGGCTATTATATGTCTTTAGCTTTTTCAGTCTTCTCTGACTTTGGTTAATGTACATAAAGAAACCCAAATAACACTTGTCTCTAAACACCCCATGTACACACACCCTTTTGTCAGTTTGCAGTTTCTAAGCACTTAGTGTCCAGAGAATAAAGTAGATTTAAACTCTGGGTCATTTTAGAGTAAGTAAATACATAGGGAGGAAGGGCTGTAAGGATTTTCACCTGAGACCTTGAGTCTTATAATGTCCTGAATGTAGTTTTTAATCATCCTTTCCATTGGTTCCTCAGCTTTGATATTTGATATTTTATTTCACTTTCAAAATTTGAAAATTTTTGTTTGTTATTTTTGAGGGGGGGGGATATTGATGCCAGAGCCATAGCACAGCAGGGAGGGCTTTTGCTTTGCACATGCCAACCCAGGTTCTATCCACAGCATCACATAGGGTCCTTGAGTACTGCCAGTCGTGATCCCTGAATGCAAAGCCAGGAATAACCCCTGGTCATTGCTGGGTGTGGTCCCAAGACCAAAAAATAAAAATTTTAAATTGAAAGCTAGCCCAAGTGGGATACTCTGAATTCAGTTCCCAACAGGGCATGCCCCTGCCCTCAACAGTTTTATGTTCTATGTTATGATGTAACACAGAATCTAGTCAATTACTTGGATTTGTCCTCTGTATTCTGAAGTTTTTTCCCCTGGTTCTAAAAGGTCTACACTTACCTTCTTCCAGTCTCCCTCCCAAATATCGTTCCAAAGAATTAATTTTGATTATGCCAGTAGACAAGCTAGATTTGGGGTGGGGCTTTTAACGTACGAAAGGATGATTCCTGTATTTTAAGTAGTTTTAGATAAGAAGTTAAAGGAAAGTGTTGTTATAAAAGACCTTTATTTTTGAGGCATCCTTGGGTTTTGTGTTTCTTGCCCAATTAGGCTAGGGTGCTCCTCCATCCATCCTCCATCTGTTCTCCATTTATCTTCCATCTGTCCTTTATCTTCCATCCTCTGTCTCATCCATCTTCTATCCATTCTCCATTTGTCCTATATTAGTCCTCCTTCCATCCTTTTCTGTGCAGATTCACAGGCTCTGTTAGATTAATAGGATCATAGCCTGTTCATCTTTCACCCTTCCCCAAACCAGGGATTCTCTCCAGGAATGAGACTTCCCTGGATGTGATTGATCCACTTACGTTCCTCCTCTATTGCCAGTTATTTTGTTCTAGTGTCAATTTGCCTTTTGGTGTTAGGGAAGTTGGTGGGAATTATTGCTAATCCTGAGCTTCAGGAAGCACGTTATGCTCATGTACTATTAACTTGTAGTAAAGTTGCTAGATTTGCCTACCAGAAGGAACTTCCTTGAGATGAGAGATGAAAGTGAGATCGATTTACCAAATTCTCATCTGGACACAAAAACTTTGCAGTTTTGTTCCCATCAACATGCATCTGCATTTTCTTTTGACAGTGTCTAACGGTGGTCATTCGAACCCCTCTTGCCTGGCCAGCTCATTTCCTTATTGCGTGTTACCCCCTTAAAACAAATTTGTAGAAGAGAAGGGGATTGTTCCATTTTCAGATATAAAGACTGAGACTTAGATTTCCCACAGCTAGTGAGGACTTGGATTTGACATTAGGCCTCTTTGGAAAGTGAGAGTCAGTGTTTCTTCCTTTCACTTGAATCTGCCAGAAATGCTGGCCTGGTAAGAAATGTTCCAGTGAATGGTATATTTGTCAGTGTATTGCACAGATAGTTTCTCTCTAAAAAATAAGGTATGGCATATGGAAATTTCATGCTTCTATTAGAGTTATATTTACATATAGCTAATCTATATGTTAAAACTTGAATCATAACTGTTTCCTAGATAAAACAAAAATTTCAAAACAAAAAAAGAGATTTATGTGTCTAGACCAGGGGTCTCAAACTCAATTTACCTGGGGGCTGCAGGAGGCAAAGTCGGGGTGAGGCAGGGCCGCATAAGGGATTTTTTTTTTTTTTTTCCACCCCGCATAAGGGATTTTATGAAGAAAAAAAAAAGGGACAGTGGGCAGGAGCAGTGGAAATGACGTCTGCGCTAGGCGCAAAGTATTCGCGATTATTCGCTTACCGAATATTCACAATAAAAAATCGCATTAAACATTTGCATACCCCAAACGGAACTGCTCAGGGTATGTGAATGTTTAATGCGATTTTTTTCTTACTAGTGCGATTTTTATTTCGATTATTCGGTAAGCAAATAATCGCGAATACTGCGATATTTGAAGGCCAGCCGCGGGCCACAAAATGTTGTATGGAGGGCCGCAAACGGCCCGCAGGCTGCAAGTTTGAGACCTCTGGTCTAGACTTTGCCTTTTTTTTTTTTTTTTTTTTTTCGGTTTTTCGGGCCACACCCGTTTGATGCTCAAGGGTTACTCCTGGCTCTATGCTCAGGAATCACTCCTGGCGGGCTCAGGGGACCATATGGGATGCTGGATATTGAATTCGGGTCTGCCACATGCAAGGTAAATGCCCTACCCACTGTACTAGCACTCCAGCCCCAGTATTCTTTTTATTTGGGGGGGGTCACACCCGATGGCGCTCAGGGTTTACTCCTGGCTCTGCGCTCAGAAATCGTTCTTCGCAGGCTCAGGGGACCAGATGGGATACCGGGATTTGAATCACTGTCCTTCTGCATGCAAGGCTAATGCCCTACCTCCATGCTATCTCTCCAACATCCAGTCCCAGTATTCTTAAGAGCATTGGAATTCAGGGCTGGCAAGATAGCACAGCGATTGGGCATTTGTCTTGTTCGCAGCCAACCCAGGTTGGATGGTGGCTGAAATCCCTGCATCCCATCTGGTCCCCTGAGCCTGCCGGGAGCAATTTTTGAGTTCAGAGCCAGGAATAACCCCTGAGTGCCACCGGGTGTGACCCCCCCCCAAAAAAAAAAAAACAAAAAAACAAAAATGGAGTATTGTAATTCAGTCTCCTTAGCTTGCTTCCTCTCCTATTATCTCACTCTTTTACCCTTATTTAAAGAAATTTCTACCCTACCTAACCAGTAGACAGTATCTCTTGTTTGAGTCTAGATTATAGATTGAGATTTTTTCATCCTGTCTATCTGACACTAAAAGTCTATGACTACAATAAAAGGTTGAGACAGGTACTTGGCATTTTAGGTACTTGCTTTATTGGCAAGTCAATGGTTCTGGTTTTTTTTTTGGAGGGCTTTTAAATGAATCATTGACTCAGTGTCCTCTTCTGGGTTATAGTGTTAATGTGCAGAAAGTGAGGCTATTCTTCAATTTTGTCCCTTGAAATGAAGCATGTGATTCTAAAACATTCTCACCCAACGACAGACTTAAGAGTAGTGTTCTACAGGAACTTGAAAATATAACAAACCAAGAATTTCCCAGACAGTGTCTATGTGCTGGCTTTGCCAAGTTTTCTCAATGTCACCCATCTCTTTTTGCTCAACAATACTTAGGAAATTAAAGAAATCACATATTCCTTGAGGTTTTAAATCACTTATTCATGGCACTCCTCAGACATAAGCATTGTAATATACAGACTCCATTTTTCAAAAATAGATAGAAAAACTGAATAGACAGTATCAGTACTAGTGCTTTGAATTCCTGGACAACTTCATTTGTTTGATGCTGACATCCCTGTAGGAACACCCCAAATTAACAGAATGGACAGCCAACAATGAGAGTGTACTAAGCCCTCTGCTGTTGTATTAATGACTTCATTAAATACAATAATTTTCACAGATTTGCTTGCCACTGTACTTCTTTTTTTCTTTTTCCTAAAATTTTTTCTCCCTTTTTATTTATTATTATTTTTCTATTTTTTTTAAATAACTTTGCTCACAATAGCTGGAAACAAATGTATTATGGTCCTGTCAACTATGTGATAGTATTTTCTTTAAATAAAGTGTAAAAAAAAAACCTGAATAGATGGATAATACTGGAAGAAAAGAAAAGCACAGGCGATCTGTTTATACATCTATAAAATTGATAGAATCTTTACTCATCCGCTTGTTGGGACTAATAAAATGTTTCTGTCAGTTCTTGGCACATGGTTTAGCGTCATGTGAATAATCGTCACCATTATTCACATTCCTTTTCTCAGCTTTCCAGAGGTTTGTAGCTTGATTGCTTAATGCAGAAACTGATTTATTATCATGTTAAATATATAATTGCATTTATTTTTAGCTATTCATATTATCTCTGCCATGGCTAACTAAAAATTCTGATAGAGAAAGAAAATACACTTGAATAAATGAGAAGGGACAAACACAAAGGATTTTGGGGGGGGGGGGCACACCCGGTGGTGCTCAGGGTTTCTTCTGGCTCTGCACTCAGGCAGAGCTCTGGGGACTATATGTGATGCCAGGGTCCATCCGGGTCTGCCACATGCAAGGCAAATGCCCTACCCCTGTGCTATCACTCCAGCCTCCACAAAGGACTTTTTTGGGAGGGGGTTTGGGTCACACCTGGCAGCGCTCAGGAGCTACTCCTGTCTCTCCACTCAGAAATCGCCCCCGGCAGGCTCGGGGGGGGGGGCGGGGGGGAGCATATGGGATGCCGGGATTCAAACCACTGTCCTGCATGCAAGGCAAATGCCCTACCGCTGTGCTATCTCTCTGGCCCCACAAAGGACTTCTAATTATAAAAGATTTGTTCCAACTTTTGCATAATGTCAAGATACCCACCAAACTAGATAAAGTATTTTGGAGTCATGAAATTTCATGAATCTTAATGTTACCAAGAGGTAATTTATATGTTTCTGTACTGTTTCAAAGACTATAGTGACTGCATCACCTTTTATGAGTTTAACACTTAGCGTTTTAGAGTAAGAGAAAGTTCCCTTGCCCCAGTTAGGTCTTCAGCACTGCAAATAGTCTTTGAGCACCAAGAGTGGAATGATCTCCGAGTATTGAACCCCTGAGCACCACTGGGCGTGCATCTCTTCTCCAAAATGATTATTATTCTAATAAGTCCATAGGATAAAAATTTAGTTTTAGTAGATGTAATTTGGTCAGCTGTGTACCATGAACTATATCAGTCCTAACCCTAAGTTTTATAACAAGAACTAAGAATAGAAACACTTTTTATTTTTACTTTTAGATATTGATTTCATCATTTTCTTTTCGGGGGAGAGCCCACCTAGCAGTGCTCTGGGGTTCCTCCTGGCTCTGCACTCAGAAATTACTCCTGGCAGGGGCTGGAGAGATAGCATGAAGGTAAGGTGTTTGCCTTTCATGCAGAAGGTCAGTGGTTCAAATCCCGGCATCCCATATGGTCCCCTGAGTGCTGCTGGGTGACCCATAAAACAAAACACAACACAAAGAAATTACTCCTGGCAGCCTCAGAGGACCATGTGGGTGCTGGGGAGCAAACACAGGTCGGCCACATGCAAGGCAAATGCCCTCCCTGCTGTGGTATTGCTGTGGCTCCTTACCTCGTCTTTTATTTGTACTTAAAATCTAAAGTTGAAAATTTTGCTGCTGCTCAGATTAAGATTTGTTTGTCATATATAGCCCAAATGTGTCTTAGACATCACAGGACTGCAGTGGCTATTAGAGACAAACTGTAGCTTATATAATTTTTAATTGTATTATGATTATGCCATGTACAGGAGAGAATATAAAATTTTAAGTATAATTTAAGCAGAAATTATGTACTCACTCCCCAGTTGAAGAAATAAAAAATTACCCATGTTTTAGAAACTTAGCACATTCCTCTTTTAATCATTTTCTCTCTCACACTCTTTCCCTCCTCACAGTAGGCAGTCATTTCTCTTTATTGGGGGGGAAGTCATACCCAGCGGCACTCTGGGGTTACTCCTGGCTCTGTGCTCAGAGGTCTCCTGGCAGGTTTTGGGCACCATATGGGATGCCGGAATTCAAATAATGGTCTGTCCTGTGTTGGCCATGTGCAAGGCAAATGCCTTACTGCTGTGCTATTGCTCTGGCCCCCATTTCCATAGATAGATAGATAGATAGATAGATAGATAGATAGATAGATAGATAGATAGATAGATAGATAGATAGATAGATAATGTCTGTACACCTGATAGATAGATAGATTGATAGATAGATAGATAGATAGATAGATAGATAGATAGATAGATAGATAGATAGATAGATAGATAATGTCTGTACACCTAAGCAGTCTGTTTTATTTATTTATTTATTTTTGGTTCTTGGGCCACACTCAGTGATGCTCAGGGGTTACTCCTGGCTATGCATTCAGAAATCGCTCCTGGCTTGGGGGACTATATTCGACGCCAGGGATCAAACCGCAGTCCGTTCTTGGCTTGCGTGCGCAAGGCAGACGCTTTACTGCTTTACTGGTTGCACCACCACTCTGGCCCCAAGAATCTCTTTTAAGGTTTACAAGATAAGCGGATACATATTCTATTTATCAGTCGTGTCTTTCAGCATTGTTTGAGATCTGTGTGTGTATAGACATGAGTAACTGGTTTATCATTCTTGCTCTCCATTAATCATAAACATTCATGAATGGTTTATGAGGCTTGCCCTGGGTGTCCAAGAGGACAGCCCTGTTTTCAAAATGAGTCTTCCAGGCTTACCCCACTTTCTCACTTGCCCAGACTGCTCTTTAATCTTGTTACCTTGGAAATAGCAGCTCTCTCTACTTGTTTGCTCAAACCAGGTATTTGATGGTGATTTTGGGTGCCTCCTTCTGTTGTTCTCCATTTCCAGCTATCCTCAGTCCTGTAGATCTGACTTCCATGCACCTTTCGTCCACTCTGCTGTCAGTCCCCTACCCACCGGACTGACTTTCCGTCCCTCTGTCCATCTGTCCACCCGTCTGTCTTCAGTGCAGGCCAAGCTTGCTTGCTTGCTTCTCATCGTGCTTCCTCCTACTGCTAAGAGCCCTTGTTCATTCTTGTTCCTTCCTGCTTTTGTCAGAGCTCTTCCTCCCCTCTGCCATAGCGCACCTTCTTACTCATTCTGACTCATCCTTGCGCCAGAATCCTGAAATAGCACCTCTTTGAACAAACGTTTTCCTCTCTCGCTAGCCCTTCCATGAGCTCACAGCTCCCTGTTGCTACCCAGACTTCATGCTCTCTCCTGGTACGACTTATAAATATTAATTAAATAGTAATTGTCGAAGGCTGCTTACCTGCTCCCAGCAGTATCAGCAGTTTAGAATCTGAGAAAGTCATCACAGTCAGGGATGCATAGTTCAGATATTTCTATCTTATTCTTAAGAATAAATGGGAGGGGTCAGATAGTTTGGTACACAGGTGCCTTGCACTCAGCCAACCTCAGTTTGATCTCCAGCATTCCATATGCCCCCCCAAACAACAACAGAAATTAATATAACTACCTGTTCATTTCTCAGTTATTTGGTTAAGGGGCCCAAACCTTTTCTTTGAGAGAATGTTCATTTCTGTATTGCTTATCTCCAATTTTTTTTGCGGGGGGTACACCTGGCTACACTCAAGGGTTATTCCTAGCTCTGCACTCAGAAATCGCTTCTGGCAGACTCAAGGGACCATACGGGATGCCAGGAATTGAACCCAGGTCCTTCCCAGGTAGGCAAACTCCTACCGCTGTGCTATCACTTCAGCCTCAATCTCCAATTTTTTTTTTTTTTTTGGTTTTTTTGGTTTTTTGGGTCACACCCGGCAGTGCTCAGGGGTTACTCCTGGCTGTCTGCTCAGAAATAGCTCCTGGCAGGCACGGGGGACCATATGGGACACCGGGATTCGAACCAACCACCTTTGGTCCTGGATTGGCTGCTTGCAAGGCAAACACCGCTGTGCTATCTCTCCGGGCCCAATCTCCAATTTCTTATATTGCATATATATTGCTTTGCAAGAGAGAAACTAAACTATGCACACAATATATCATCTATTTCCAGCTTGAATTTTTTTTAAATAAAGCTAGAATTTAGATCCATCTGGTAAGTTCTAAGTTTAGAATTCTTGTCGATATTTGTGATATTTTTCATAATCTTAAAAATTGTTTTCTTACATAGTATGAGTCAAGATGTGTAAGTCTCAACTGGCCCTTTCCTGCTGAGTGGGCTAATTGCACTGTGCTGGGGGGGGGGGGGGGGAGGGGGGCAAGGCAGCGTCACATTGACCTGGCCAGAAAAATAGCCCTGCAAAGGTCAATTAGGTTTGCCTCCCTGGGAAAATAACCTTTCACCCAAGACCTGTTTGTGGTGGGTGACAATTCTGCTGCTATACAGTTACTTTAGGTATTCTCTTTCTTTTTATTTTATTTTGCAATCTTTTTTTTGAATCACCATGATTTACAAATTACATCATACATGATTGAGTTTCTGACAGATAATGTTTCAACATTACTTTGAATATTCTTAAGGGTAACTACATGTGTGAGAAAGTTTTTTGTTTGTTTTTGGTTTTTGGTTTTTTGGGCCACACCCAGCAGCGCTCAGGGGTTCCTCCTGGCTCTACACTCAGAAATCGCTCCTGGCAGGCTTAGGGGACCATATGAAATGCCGGGATTCGAACCACCATCCTCTGCTTGCAAGGCAAACACCTTACCTCCATATTATCTCTCCGGCCCCAGAATTAAAGATTTAATGGATTGTAAGCATTCATTCTAGAATCAATCGGATTGAAACCTAGCACTTTTTGTTTTTTCAATATCAGAAGTTCATCGCACTCAAAGGTATATTTGTGGTTAATTTGATACCTGATCTGTGGGTGATTGCTTCTTTTCAGAGAATATAGTTTAGACAGATGTCTCCAAGGTAACCTTGGTTATTTTTGGTTTTTGGTTATTTTCCTGCAGGTTTTGGTTTTGTTTTGATTTGGGATAGGGGAATCATACCCAGTGATGCTCGGGGCTTACTCCTGGCTCTGAAATTTTTTTTTTTTTTTTTTTTTTTTTTTTTTGGTTTTTGGGCCACACCCGTTTGACGCTCAGGGGTTACTCCTGGCTATGTGCTCAGAAATCGCCCCTGGCTTGGGGGGACCATATGGGACGCCGGGGGATCGAACCTCGGTCCTTCCTTGGCTAGCGCTTGCAAGGCAGACACCTTACCTCCAGCGCCACCTACCCGGCCCCCTGGCTCTGAAATTTTAATGCTCTTTTAAAAGTCTTGTGAATGTAACTGTATAAACACATAAAATAATAAGAGTTCTGATTTAGATCCCCAAAGATTTCAGCAAAATGTTTAGAAAAAATTAGCAATGAAACAAATAAAATAAATTTGAACTGACGCTGTCATTTTGGTTTGTTTTTTGGTGAAAAGATAGTGATGTTGGGCTACACCTGGCACTGCTCGGGGCTGACTCCAAGCTCTTTGTTCACAAACCACTCCTAGAAGTGCTCAGAAACCACTCCTAGTTGTGCTCAGAAATCACTCCTGGCAGTACTCATGGACCATATGTGATGCGGGGAATCAAATCCAGATCAGCTCTGTGTACCACAAAGACCTAAACTTAAACCGTCTATTTGGTCCTGGCACTGTAAATACTCAAATAGCTGAAATGCTTTCGTGACTCTCATGTGAGCTCTTCCCTGAAGCAGATTTCCTATCATCACAACCCCCCATGTAGCATTCCCCACTTCAAGCAGCTTTCTGTCCCCACGTCCCGTGGGAATGAACTTCCTTTCTTTAAGCCAGAAGATCTTGTTAACCAGTATCTAGATGAGGAATAAATTGGCACTATCTCTGAGGCTTAAGCACAGAGGGGACAGATATTCTCTGCAAGTCCCATTTGTTTATAGACATACCAAGAACCGTCTAAGGAGAGGAGTGTTTTTTAACTTCAATTGCTTTCTGCCCGGAACAGTCATTTTTAGGTATAATTTACTTGTCAGATAAATATCTACAAATAGTAGATTTGTCATAAACACAGAGAAAAGAGACTTCGTGAGAATCTCTCTGGTAGTTTTACAGTCTTACTCTTAAGCATAGCTGGTACACTTTCTGGTAAGAGCCAAGTTAGAAAACATAATCTGGCTTTGCAAACTACATGTGGTTTCTATCAGATGTTATCTGCAGTTAGGGTTGCTATTTTTGGAGGGTATTTGGGACCAAACATTAAGATGCTTTGGGCTCTCATTCTGTGCTCAGGAGGGGACCAAGTGACCTCAGGGATTGAGCTCAGGCTCCCACATCTCTACCTATTGAGCCTATCTGGCCTCTCTCTGGGGTTCTTGTTATTGGGGCTTTTTTTTTTTTTGGTTGGTTGGTTTTGGTTTTTGGGTCATAGCTGGCAGCGCTCAGGGGTTACTCCTGGCTCTATGCTCCTGGCAGGCTCAGGGGACCATATGGGATGCCAGAATTTGAACCACCATCCTTCTGCATGCAAGGCAAAAAAGCCCTACCTTCATGATATCTCTCTGACCCATTGTTATTGTTTTTAATTATTCCAGTAAAGGGAGAAAAACTATTATCTTTTTTTTTTTTTTTCAGTTTTTTGGGCTACACCTGGCAGCACTCAGGGATTACTCCTGATGGTGCTTGGAGGCACCCTATAGGATGCCTGGGATTGAACCCAGGTTGGCTGTGTACAGGTAAACGCCCTCTCCTCTATGCTATCTCTCTGGACCCAAAAAACAATTATCTTTAAGAGACTGTACTTGATCCTCAGGCTGTATTTTGCTGGTCTCTGCTCTAGTTCAGTACTGCTCAATAGAAATGCAACATCAATCACTGCATAATTTCAAATATTTTCTTAACCACATTTAAAAAAATGATAAAGAAACATGTAGTTTTTTGTTGTTTTTGTTTTGTTTTGTTTTGAGACCACACCCAGCTTCCTGGCTCAGGAACCCATATAGAATGCTGGGGATCAAACCTAGGTTCGTTGTATGCAAGGCAAGTGCCCTACACCTGTTGTGCTCTCTATCCCCAATATTGTAATTTCTAAAAAGTTAATTACAGTAGCTGGAGCAATAGTACAGCGGCAAGAGTGTTTACCTTGCACATGACTGACCCAGCTGGGTTCAAACCCTGGCACCCCATATGTTTTCCTGAGCTCTGGCAGGTGGACCCCTGAAAAATAAAGGGAAAAAAGTTGAATGCAGAACATACTCTTCCTTTTGATAGTTAAGTAGAAGTGCTTGAGGTGGTACTTAAATTGCTGACATGAACAGGCATCAGTTATGATAAAATAAGGTGGATGTGTGGGGAAAGAAATCTTTTGGTTCTTCGGAATGGGTTTATTGCTCTCCCCTGTCTTCTGCGTGTACAGCTGAAGGGAAATGATGTGGCGACCGTCTTACAATCAGAGGGAAATTGGATCAGCCCCTTGGCCAAGTCTTGGCCCCTTCCCATGGACCTTTCCAATAGGAAGGGTAGAATCCTAGGATGTGGGAGGGCTCTTTGCATGCCCCTTGATGATCTTCTTTCTCTGTCTTTTTGGTGCTGCCTTAGGTCCATTAGTCGATGGATAACGTGGGGAAGATGTGGAGCCACTTCAAGTACAGATGCCAGAGTCTGTTCGGCCACGAAGGAGGAGGCCGGGCTGAGGCCACCGACCTGAACTCCAGCCGCCTGTCCGTCCCGGAGAGACGCCTCGGCGTGGTAGATGCGGCCCCTCGGCAGCAGAGCAGCCTCCTGGGAGAGAACGCATGCTTGTCACCAGCAGCCAGCCCCGCCAGGGTGCCCTCTAGGAGGACCCAGAACTGTGCTGCAGAAATCCCCCAGGTAGTTGAGGTCAGCGTGGAGAAGGAGACCGAGGCGTGTGCACTCCCAGGCCCCAGGCTGGCCAGGAGGGACTCGTACACGCGACACGCGCCCTGGGGTGGCAAGAAGAAGCATTCCTTCTCCACCAAGACGCAGAGCTCCCTGGACACAGCCAGAGTGTTCGGGAGGACTCGGGGCACGCTGCAACGGCGGGAGCGGCGCTACGGGCTGGGGCCCAGCCATGAGCTGGATGGCACATCCTGCCGGACCCTGGGCAGCCGCTCCCTGCGCCAAAGGCTGCAGGACACAGTGGGCTCGTGCTTCCCGCTAAGAGCGCATGGCCGGGCCCCCAAGCCCCTGCCAGCCAGCAGGCGTAAGATCCACCTGTCGGAGCTGATGCTGGAGAAGTGCCCCTTCCCGCCGGGCTCTGACCTGGCCCAGAAGTGGCATCTCATCAAACAGCACACGGCGCCTGTGAGCCCACATTCAGCCTTCTTCGACACCTTTGACCCATCCCTCGTCTCCACAGAAGACGAAGAAGACCGGCTCCGGGAGAGAAGGCGGCTGAGCATCGAGGAAGGCGTCGATCCGCCGCCCAACGCCCAGATCCACACGTTTGAGGCCACGGCCCAGGTGAATCCGCTCTACAAACTGGGACCAAAGTTAGCGCCGGGCATGACGGACACGAGTGGGGAGGCTTGTGTCGGCCCCCCCATGCCCGGGGACCCTGAGGACGACACCACCACCCTGTGCCTGCAGTCCCGGCGGCCCAAGCAGCGCCAGGCGTCCGGAGACAGCCACGGGCACGCCGGCAGGCAGGGCGCCTGGAAGGTGCACACACAGATCGACTACATCCACTGCCTGGTGCCTGACCTGCTGCAGATCACCGGCAACCCCTGCTACTGGGGCGTCATGGACCGCTACGAGGCCGAGGCCCTGCTGGAGGGCAAGCCCGAGGGCACCTTCCTGCTGCGGGACTCAGCGCAGGAGGACTACCTCTTCTCCGTCAGCTTCCGCCGCTACAACCGCTCCCTGCATGCCCGCATCGAACAGTGGAATCATAACTTCAGCTTCGACGCCCACGACCCGTGCGTTTTCCACTCGTCCACCGTGACGGGGCTGCTGGAGCATTACAAAGACCCCAGCTCCTGCATGTTCTTCGAGCCGCTGCTCACCATCTCCCTGAACCGGACCTTCCCGTTCAGCCTGCAGTACATCTGCCGCGCTGTCATCTGCAGGTGCACGACCTACGACGGCATCGACGGGCTCCCGCTGCCTGCCGTGCTGCAGGACTTCCTCAAAGAGTATCATTATAAGCAGAAGGTTCGCGTGCGCTGGCTGGAGCGAGAGCCGCTGAAGGCCAAGTGAGCTCTCCCCGGTCGTCCCCCTTCTTCCCCGGCAAAGGGCATCCACTCCAGATCTGCTTTTCTGTGCGCCACTCAGTGCGCACACGCACCGCACACACACACGCACACATCAGCGTTAGGTTGTCTCAATGTAGTCCATAAGCTCTGTGAGGTCCTGCAGCCCCTGTCTACAGCAGAGGGCAGAGCTCCCGGAGTTCAGTGCAAGCACGAAAGGGCCCTGCGGATTTAGCCCAAGGTTTGGCATCTCACAGCCTGAGTGATGGAGGCAGCACTGGGGCATTTGCTACAAAGGATTCTATTTCTTACCAGAAAACGAATTATTCATATGGGATGAGTATTTCCAACCGCGTGACTAAATAGTGGAGATTATTTTTTCTAAGAATTTTTTTATAACCTTCCGACAGTAGAAGTAGTCATGATGTTTATAGTTTCAAGATATCAGGCTCTGGAAGTCAAAGGGGAGGGAAGACAGCCTTCCTTTGGGGGGAATCAGGCGAGGAGGGAGGATGCAGGGTTTTTTTTTTTTGGCCAAAAGGGCATAGTGCAGTTAAGTGTTGCTGACAGTCTGTAGTCAATCTTCTTTTCTCTTCTGCAAAAGGTACTTATTAAGTAAAATAAATTTTCTAAATAGTAGTTATTAAAATTTCAGACTTACACAGTTGGTTAGTCATTTTATTTAACAGCCTTAGTCATTCATTTTTTTTTAAACAAGCGCTTTTAACTTAAAACACATTTGGGGGGCCGGAGAGATAGCATGGAGGTAAGGCGTTTGCCTTTCATGCAGGAGGTCATCGGTTCGAATCCCGGCGCCCCATATGGTCCCCTGTGCCTGCCAGGAGCAATTTCTGAGCCTGGAGCCAGGAATAACCCCTGAGCACTGCCAGGTGTGACCCAAAAACCAAAAAAAAAAAAAAAAAAAAAAAAAAAACACATTTGGAATAGCTGCTGCAATATATCGTGTGTGTGTGTGTGTGTGTGTGTGTGTGTGTGTGTGTGTGTGTGTGTTTAAGTTAATATGTGCAGTCTAATTGTTGATTACACTAACGTGGAGCTTTTCCAATGTGCCATGCTAAGCTTGTGATCCACGACAAAATGACACTAGAAAATGCCCAATCCAGGCAAAAAGACAATTACGGTGGCTGCCAATGCTGAGGTTTTTGTTCTCCTGTCATCAGTCATTTGGAGGGGCACTCTTGGTGGTAAACACTCTGCATTAACTTACTTACGTACAATTTAGAGTTTAGGCAGTTAGCTTTTCATGGAAAACCTGAAACCTAAATTGCAGATTTCAAAGGCACTGTACATCTGTTGTGTCTGTAAATAGCTTTGCACCTGTTTTGTTTGTTTGTTTTTGTCCTGATAGAATAGAATGCAGTACTACTTGAGTGGTCTCTTGAAAGTTATGCCAAGTTCTTGTTCTTGCTTCTTAGCACTGACTCGAGTGGACAGTTCTGTCCTAGCTGTTTGCACTATGGTAGCTGATTTCATTCCTGTGTTTTTCTTTACTGTGTTTTGATCCATGCTCTGCTTACCTGTTGCTATAGAAATTTATTTTAAATCCTTGGGCCAGAGCTATAACACAGCAGGTAGAGCATTTGCCTTGCTCGTGGCCAACCTGGGTTCTATCCCCAGCATCCTGTATGGTCCCCCGAACCTGCCAGGAGTAATTTCTAAGTACAGAGCTAAGAGTAACTGCTGAGCGTCACTGTGTGTGGCCTCAAAACGAAGTTATTTTATATCCTCGTGGCTATTGCCCAGGCTACAAACAAAAAAGAAAGGAAAGCTATATTTGTATGCAACAGTTGGAACCTTTGACTGCTAATCTATGTTTCTGCTTGTTGTGCCTTGTTCTGGCTGCTTTTTTGTGCGAAAAGTACATTTGGTATTCTCCCTGTAGATCTGCTGTTTTAGACATTGGCAGCAATTTCTCTTGTAAATGGTTTGGGGGTTTTAAGCATTACTTGACAACCTACTATAATTAATGCAGAAGTACTGTACAGTCTTATTTTTTTATCTGTTCCAAGTAAGTAAGCTCAAATGCTATTCATGTTCCCAAACGGAATCACATATACTGTTGACCAGCATGTATAACGGCTTCAAATACTGTTGGGTTGAGATTCCAAGAGAAAGCAGAAAGATTGGCCAAACCCTGCTGATTTCTCTGCTCCTGGTGAAAGAGTGAAAGTCTTGGTGACAGGCGATAGTAACTGAACAGAGTCCTTCTCTTAGCATTCAGACACAGGTTAAATGTGTTGAGAATCCATCATCACCATTTATTGGTTTGGGGGACCATTTTAATTAAGAAATGCCCAAAATGTAGAACTTTTACCAAAGATGTGTCTATTTTAAAGCAAAATAGGGATTGGAAGGGGGCTTCAGTCTCTGTTCTTTCTCACGGAAGGCCCCGAGGAACATATACCAAAGTGTTTGAAAACTTCATCCAAACCTACTTTCAAGGGTATGAGCAATTAAGTTGTCATGACATAATTATATTGCATAATTGTTGGGTCCGTTATCTTAAGCTTCTGATGTACCCAGGAAATAGAACCTCTTGAAAAAGAAAAAGTTCATATTGTGATTGGCGATGGGACTATGCACACAAGATCTTATGGAAAGAGGTTACTTGAAACTCCAAGAAAGCACTGATGTTTCATAGCAAACTGATGTTCTAATTGTCGCTTTTTAGAAAGTATTCATGGTTTTGTGTATTTTAGAACTCTCCTATGTTACATAGAAAATTGTTTTGAATGTGTCACTATCCGAGTTTATGGAAGCATGTGTACCCTGCAAAAGTCATGTTTCAGTTGTGTGTAATTTAATATGAAACTTTTGGTTTAATTTTTTTCCTCCAAATATTCGTGGTTTACCTTTTCAAAAGAGAAAAATCACCAGCATGAACTTACACCCAAGTCTAATTTATTGTGTCATTTTCTGAATCCCATTGTGGCCTCCCCACTTCTTTTGTGGTTTCTGGTGTTTGGAAGCGCAGCTTAATCTGAAGCAGGTCCTTTCTTGGAGATGTGGACCAGGCACATCTTCAGGGTGGAATATTAAGCCTATAAAAAGGTGGTTGTGGGACCCAAATATTAGCACAGTGGGTAGGACAATTGTCTTGAACGTGGCTGACCCAGGGTCAATCCCTGGCATCTTCAGTGGTCCCCTAAGCATGCTACAAATAACTCCTGAGCACAGCTGAGTGTGGCCCAAAAACCCAAAATTAAAACAAATCAAGAAAGGTGGTTTTGGTTCACAGTCATTCTCAAACTATCCTCTATTGACATTCTCTCAATAGATAGAGAAAACTACACAGAGAGGTTTTTTTATTTATGATATTACTGTAAACAAGAAAACTGTCCTCTGATGTAAAATTAATGACCAGAGCAATAATATAGCTAGTAATAGTTGTCTTACATATTCGATCCCCAGCACTGCCACAAGTGATCCCTGAGCTCAGAAAGCCAAAAATAAAAAATTAGAGAAAGTACAGTGATAAATAAGGCACTTGCCTTTACTTGTAGCCAACCCTTGTTTGATGCATAGCACTGTATATGTTCCCCTGAGTCCCATAAGGAAGAAGTCCTAAGCAATCAGATGTACCTCCCTAAAAGAGTTAAAAAAAAAATTGTTTGTTCTATCTCCCTATGCCATTAAATTTTAATTAACTACTTCTAACATTGAATCTACTCACATTGAACTAGAAATTCATTCATTCTTTTTTTTTTTGGGGGGGGGGTCACACCCGGCAGCGCTCAGGGGTGATTCCTGGCTCTCTGCTCAGAAATAGCTCCTGGCAGGCTCGGGGGACCATATGGGATGCCAGGATTCGAACCACTGATCTTCTGCATGTAAGGCAAACGCCTTACCTCCATGCTATCTCTCCGGCCCCTCATTCATTCATTCTTAGTTAAAAAGATTTTGCAGAACCTGAGTGAGAGATAGCACAATGGGTAGGGCATTTGCCTTGCATGCAGCTGACCCTCGTTCAATACCCAGCACCTCATTTGGTTCCCCACCTGAAGTGACTGACCTTTAGCTCAGAGCAAGAGTAAGTTCTGAGCACAGTCAAATGTGGCCAAAAAACAAATGTTTTTCCAAAGAACAGTTTGATTTGGGGGCAGAGAGATAGCACAGCAGTGGGGCATTTGCTTTGCACGCAGCCAACACAGGATGGACCCCGGTTCAATTCCCGCCATCCCATATGGTCCCCCAAGCCTGCTATGGGTGATTTCTGAGCCAGGAGTAACCCGAGTGCCACCAGTGTGACCCAAAAGCAAACAAAAAAACAGTTTGATTTAAGTACATATTAAAAATGATGATTCAGTTTCTGTTTCTCACCTTAAAATTGGTCTTCAAAACGCCATGCTGCACAAACTGACCCATGTTCTTGACATGGCACTTGACACAGGATTGCTAATTCTTTGACCACAAACTCGATACTTGAATTCTGAACTCTTTTGGACAAAGATCAAAGCTTAGAAGTGGTTTTACTGGACATTCTAAGTTGGTTGCTGTTCATTTCCATCTCCATTTCTAGCTTCTTTTGCTTTGTGACACTGTAAATCCTAAGATGGGTTCATTGAGAGTTGATTTTTTTTATTTTTTTAATAATTTTTATTTTGACCATATTGGCTTGCATATCTTTCACTGTAGTATTTTAGGTACATATTAACATTGAATCAGGGGAATTCCCATCACCAAATTTGTCCTCCCTCCACCCCCATTCCCATCTTGCATCCCAAATCCCCTACCCTCACCCCCCGGGCTGTTAGAATAAGTGGTCTCCTCTGTGTCTAGTTTACTACTTAGTGATCGTATATCTGTTTGGTCCTGGTACCGTCCCTTATTTCACCCTCTATTTGAGAGGCTGAACTAGATAGTTCACGTTATGTGGTTTTGTTTAAAGAAAAGAAAAGCTATAAAATGGGGTAAAAAAATCAAATAAGCTGAAAATGGGCAGAGTCCTTCTAGAGGCTCTCAACCTCAGTTTGAGAGAGGACAGGAAAAAAGGAATTGAAAAACCATACTAAATACAAAAAGAAATATTATATAAAATATCCAGTGAGCACTAGATCATGATAGTTTTAATAAAATAAAATTTTTTATAAAAAAGCATATGAAATGCTGGAGACAAACCCACATCAGCTGTGTGCAAGGAGAGTTGATTTTTAGTTCTTTCAATTATAACCAGTCTCGTTAAAAAAGACTTGGGTGGGGGGTTGTTTTATAAACAACAATGCTTTTCAGTAGAGTTGAAGAAGCTCAGAATTCACTTTAGCCCTAGGAAAAGATACAGAGATGTACTTGGACTGGGGAAGTATCCAGGGGACATCCCTGAGCCCCTCAACACCTTAGGTGCAATTTGAGAAAAAGGGTCAAAGAGAAAATGTTTTCAAAGGGGAAAAACACTATTCAATGTGTTTGTGAGGTTTGGGTTCTTTAAGTTCACATATTCTGGTGAAGTTGGTGGGATTTTTGTGCGAGGTTGGGGGTTAAGGATGGGGTGTAGGCAGAGGGTCGACATAAAACATGACTAGTTGAAACAACCATTTCATGACTGGGGAAACTTGGTAGAGTATACCCTATAACCATTCACTGAACCAATCTTAAAGACCCATGTGCCAGTCACCATTTTAGTTTAGGTTTACATACTGGAGTATAAGACAAAGTTAAAGAGTCACTGGGGAATAGGATCTTAAATTATGAAAAAGGGTCTCTAAGATTAAAAAGAAGAACATTTTGGTGAATAATATACGTGACAACACAGGCATGAGCTGCTTATGTACAGAGAAAGAGAATGTCAACCAGTGAGTGTTGGTCAAAGGACCCAACTATTGAATACTTGAGTCTAAAGGGTTGTCCTGGTCAAAACACAAGAAGATCTGACAGTGGTGGGAGAGGGGAACCCTATGGTCTGGTTTGTTCTATGGATGAACTGGTGATACGGGAACACAATAACACTTGTCTTCTGGACAAGAAGTCGCTTATATATTTAAGTGTTTGAGATATTTAAGACAGTAGGGCCAGATATCAACCACTGGTGGGTTTGCATGAAGTTAGTTCTTACAGTAACACTCGGCCTTGGCAGATTAAGGTCTAATTCATGCCTTTATCAGGGGGACCCGTTATTTTTGCCCCTTTCCTTTTCTGCTACATCCACCCAGATGCCTCATGGATAAAACATTGGCTTTCACTGCTACAATTTTTGCCACGTTTGGCCATCATGCATTATGGTTGTGGTACTCACATGCCTCCATCTGACTGCAGTGCAGACTCAGCTGAGTTACACACTTTTTGTTGACTGGCTCTGTGTTGAAGTTAACACAATTTTTGAACCAGTAGTCCCAAATAGCAGGACCAATGAGGACCATATGAGTGGCACTGGAAATCAAGCTCATGGCCTTGTGCTCGCAAAGCAGGCACAGCCATTGAACCTCCCCCCCCCCCCCAGGATTTTAAGTTAGCTAATTTCATTTGCTTTGCTTTGCTTTTTCTTTTCTTTTTCTTCTTTTTTTTTTTTTTTTTTTTTTTGGTTTTTGGGCCACACCCGTCACGCCCGGTGACGCTCAGGGGTTACTCCTGGCTATGCGCTCAGAAGTCGATCCTGGCTTGGGGAACCATATGGGACACCGGGGAGATTGAACCGCGGTTTGCCTTAGGCTGGCACAGGCAAGGCAGGCACCTTACCTCTAGCGCCACCACACTGGCCCCCCTTTCATTTGCTTTTCAAAAATTCTAACTACTGGAATCAGAGTGGTGTCTCGCTGGGTGTAAGGCATCTCTGCCTTGCGCGCACTAGCCTAGGATGGATGATCCCCCTGGCTCTTTCCATATGGTCCCCCAAGCCTGGAGCAATTTCTGAGCGCATAACCAGGAGTAACACCTGAGCCGCACCGGGTATGCCAAAAACCAAAAAAAAATTTTTTTTAAACTACTAAAATCATAAACCTTGAGTTTTAAATGCTTTATCAGTGTCAAGTTGGGTATTTTTCCCATGGGATTTCCTGATTTTTTAGTCTAAATTACATGAGAGATGCAAATTCATTGTGTACTATTTAGAAAGTATGTTATAAAATTATGAAGAAGCAGCTCCTCCCCTACACACACTCATACATATTTCTCATAGGTTTAATGTCATCAACCCAAAAGTTCCTCCTGTGACCTTCTGAGGGTAATTGCTAATATATTTTTATTTATCTTAATTTTTTCTTGCATTTATAACAAGATTAAAGATTTAAAGTAAAGGCAATATGCAGAAAGAGAGAAAATGGGAGTTGTCAGAACTGAACTGGAATCAGGGAGAATTGCTTTCAGGGAGAATTCTCAGGTATGCTCCCAATTCTGTTCTTTCTGAAGAGTCCTTCTCAAACTATGCAGGCAAATAATATCCTGATAGTAAATTACAAAGCCCTGATCACTGAGGGACTCTTGAAGTACATTTCCATCAGAGATGAGAACCCTTCACTTCAAGGAATTTATAAATCAATGGGAACCACAGGCAAATAAATATGTCATGAAATGCCCATACAAAAAAACAATTACGCAGAAACTGGTTGCTGAGAAAAAACAGGAAGTTATGCAAGTAGAGACAGTGGGAAATAGCATTTTTAACTTGTTTAATCCCAGAGTAGAAGAACTAGGCCTAGCAATAGGTGTTCGGGTAACAGTGTGGAAGAGAGGTAAGAAGTAACTGAAGAAGGGCAGGATTGAAGCGGGAAATTCTTTTTCTGGTGGTATCTAAAGATATAGGACCAAAGACCCTGAAAAAGAGCTTAAAAATATAAAGCCAGGGTCTGGAGCAATAGATAACACAGTGCGTAGGGCATTCCTGCCTGTGACCTACCCAGGTTTTGATACCTGTCATCCTATATAGTTCTTTGAGCCTGTCAGGAGTGGGATATGGGATAATGGGATTTGAATCAGGGTTCGCCGCATGCAAGGCAAATGCCCTATCGCTCCAGCTGTAACTCTTAAATTTTTGAGCTAGGAGAATGTAAAGGTTTGCTAGCTAGTTTTTTTGTTTTCAGTTTTTGTTTTTTGGGCCACATCCACCCAGCAGCGATCAGGGGTTACTCCTGACAGTTTCCGGGGACCATATGGGGTGCTGGGGATTGAACCCCAGTCAGCTGTATACAAGGCAAATGCCCTAACTACAGTGCTATCACTCCAACCACCTAATTTTTGTTTGGTTTTTTTTTTGGGTCACACCTGGCCATCTCAGGGGGTTAGTCCTGGCTTTGCACTCAGGAATCACTCTTGGCAAGTTCAGAGAACCATATGGGATGCTGGGGATCAAACCTGGGATGAAGCAAGTGCCCTTCGCATTATGCTATCATTTCATCCACCCCCACCCCTCATGTTTGGACACACCTGGCAATGCTCAAGGGTTTATTCCTGACTCTGCACTCGGGAATCATTCCTGGCAGTGCTTGGGTAATCTCATGGATGCTGGAGATCAAACCCAGGTCAGCCTCGTGCAAGGCAAGCACCCTGCCCACTATTCCTCCAGCCTCGACAACTAATTTTTTTAATATATTAGGTGCTTTTAAAAGAAATAGACAGTATTGAATTTAATGTCATTACATATTTTTGTACTACAACACTGATGTTCATTTGAAAATAGTATCTTTAAAATACTTTCTTTTAGGGTGGTGTGATAGTACAGCTATCACCAGGGTAGGACATTTGCCTTGCACACAGCTAACCTGGATTCAATCCCCAGCATCCCATAGAGTCCCCCAACCTGATTTCTGAGTGCAGAGCCAGGAGTAACCCAAGTGCTGCCGGGTATAGCCCACAAATAAAACAACAAAATAAGCTTTCTTTTAGCATTTTCTTTCTAAGGATGATAATAATATAATACTAGAATCGATTTTTCATTCTTCAGAAAGATAAGCTGTTTATTTTTTTTAACTATTGATTGATTGATTGATTGGTTGGTTAGTTGGTTGGTTTTTGGGCCACACCCAGCTGCGTTCAGGGGTTACTCCTGGCTCTGCACTCAGAAATCGCACCTGGCAGGCTGGGGGACCATCCTATATGGATGCCAGGATTTGAACCGGGTCTCTCCCATGTCACCCTCCTGCAAGGCAAACGCCTTACCACTCTATCTCTCCGGCCCCAACTATCGTTTATTGATAATGCAAAGAAATCCAATGGAAGGGCTTCCATTTGAACAGTCTGTCGGAGGCTGAGTAATGTTCCTAAATAATCTTCGAGGGAATGAGGGACTTATTGACGGAGGCCTTGCTGGCTGTCTATTCTGAATTGCTGCCTTTTGAATAAGATGAAGCCCCGCTGGTCTCACATCAGAGGGGATAGCAGGCAGCACTACCAATGCTAGCCCTGGCCCATCTTGCTCTGTGCCTTCTGTTTCCTGATGTGTTCCAGCATCCCCTTTCACCTGTGTGCCAGGCAAACCATGTTCCCAAAATTTATCTGTGGAGATACAGTGCTGGCCCAAGAAGGGGTTGTCAGGGGTCCCCATGTGCCCTCCTTCCCTCTTCTGACCTGTTTGTCTCCCTCTTCCTTTCTTCCTTTCTCCCCTTACTCTTGCCCTTCTCTTTCTCTCTCCTCTTTCTTGTCACTCTCTTCTCTCTCCCCCCCCTCTCCATTCTTGTCCTTTAACCGCCATTCTCCTTCCCAACTTCCCCACTTTGTAATTTTTCCCATTCCTATTTTTACCATCATTCAGATAAACCAGGAGTAAAGAAGCATCAATATCTGAGGGGTCTTTGTTTCCCTTCCCAAGAAAATTGCCTTGGGGGAGGCTGGTTCCCTGTGACCTTTCACCCCATGAACCACCACCCCCCCCCACACACACACATTCTAGTGACCCCTCTGGGTAGCTTGGATTTCACACAGGGCTCTGGGCCAGACTGGGCCCACCCTTCCCAAAGCAGCAGCCTTGGAAGGCACCGCCTTCATTTCTAAGTGGATCCCTCCTCACCCCATCACCTCCCTTTCTGGACCCCATAATAGAAACAGGGATTTTGGCTGCCCTGCTTTTCACCCCCACCAAGGCCTGCTTTTGCAATCAGGGGCATTAGAAGGTAGTGGTTTGCCAGACACAGAGTTGTTTTGTCTTCGCTCTGGGTAGATCTGGCCAGATAGACAGCAGATAGAAGTTAGGGGGGAAGAGGGCAGAGACTGGCAGCTCGGAGGGTCACATAGAAGTTCAAAGTGGAGGAGGAACCATCCCACAGTACATGAGGCCTTGAGCCAGGAAGTCACTTGCTTGGGTCCAGTCTGGTGAAGCTGGTGGTATCTATGCCCTCACCCCTTGGCTGACTCCAGGCCAAGAATATTGGACAGTCTTGGCAGCAACGCAAATGATTTTATGATTTATGAGGAACACACGACATGGTTCAGTTGACTCTTTAGAACATCAGCCTACACCCACATTTTGCGAGGACTGCAGACCTGGTGAAGGAACATGTTTCATTCACTTTTCCTGATGGATGTGGCCTGCAGAGTTCAGAACTAAGTGGCAAGTCAGGACGCAGTGTGCCTTGCTCCATGCATGGACCCCAAACACCCCTGTTCCCAGGAGCTCCTGTCTCAAGCCCCAGTAGTGCAGACCTCCCCCCAAGGACACCCCCAGGGACGGATTCTGTTATGCCCAAGATGCAGACGAGAACCGAGGCCCCAGGACCAATGAACCAGTCCTAAGCCACAGAGAACCTGGACAAGGAGTTCTTTTAGTAGCTGCATTTTCATGCCCTTGTGGCAGTCTCTGAGTGAGGTGCTCTTGTTCTGGCAGCATGGGAGTTGGGGAGCCTGAACCCGACTAGAGCCAGTCCCTGCAGAAGAGACTCAGTACCATTCCCTTGCTGAAGAGAATTTCGGGAGGAGATGAACAGTGATGCAAAGTCAGTTCCTCAGAAATGATGTGGAAGAAAGGGCGAGGAATCCAACCTTGAGAGAAGGCAGAATGCTTGTGGGGGCCTCCAGTAAAAGAAAGAAAACCCACCTCAGATGCTCCCATTTGCAACAGCATGGCTAAGTCCTGCCAGGGCTTGGTCAAGGGGAAGAGCTTGGAACATTTCGTCTCCATGTACTTTTAATTTGGGGGATACATGGTCCACACCTTGCTGTGCTCAGGGTTTATGCTTGGCTCTGAATTCAGAGTGCTTGGGAAACCCTAAGGGGTGCCAGGCTGAATCCAGGTCAGCCCTGCTCAAGGCCAGTGCTGTCTCTGGCAGTACCCTCTTTCGTTCCTGGAGAGCTTCATCCTGGGGCCTTCAGCCTCCTCTGAGTCCTCCTGGCTCCAGGCCAAATCTCATTGGCTCAGTTTCTGCACCCAGGAAGGGCAACTTCTGACCCTGCTGCCTTCCAAGCATTGCTGGTCAAGGAGTCAGCACTAAGCCAGGACATACACCCTGAGTACCCCTGGGAAACCTGTGTCCTTTCCTGGCTTCCCCCACCCAGGGAGGAGGGGAACATGGCAGAATCTGAGTGGGCACCAAGGCAGATGGACCCTGACCTGTCAGGATGGGGCAGGCTCATCTAGTCAGGGCAAGTGAAGCTGGCCCTCTGGGGCCCCAAAACCCCTTCTGCTAAGGCCCCCACTTTCCCTCCTACTGGCTGTTCTGCCCACCATCCGGTCTCCCAGCTTCGAGATGAAAATCCAGGGTCTGGCCAGGAGACCAGCCTATGTAGGGCCTCTAGCCTCCTTTGCCCACTTGCTCTGCTATGTCTGGGTGGGAGTCAGGGCTGGGGGTGTGTGATGGGATTCCCAGCAGACAGAGGAAAGATGTGCAGGGCCCTTTGGCAGAGGCAGCAAAACATCACAAACCTCGGAGCCCCTCTCACCCCACACAGCCCAGGGAGTGCCGGCGGGTGAGCATTTTCAGGGTTCCTTCTGCAAGTCAGCCCCCCACTAATCTCTCCCTCCAAAGCTCTTTGAAGACAGGGGTAGAACAAGCTTCACCTTAATTTAAGGTGGGAATGAGAACCCGGAGCAAGAGCACAAGAAGGGTCCTTGCCTTGCCATCAGCTGACCCAGGTTTGATCTCTGACGTCCCATTTGGTCCTCCAGTACCATCAGGAGTGAACTTTGAGCACAGAGTCAGGAGTGACACTTGGATTACACATGCAGTGCTGAGTGTGGACCAAAAACAAACAAGCAAGCAAACAATAAAAGATGGAATCGAGGCCCAGAGAGCAAAACATAAGCTTCATAGGGGCAAGTGGGCCTGCTCAGACCCATAACACTTTACCTGTCCAGCAGAGGCTTGGATAGAAGCAGTAGCAAGGACACAGCCATGACTCAGGCTAGCACCCACAGAGGCAAGGACAGCACCAGGTCAGCTGGAGGGGGGGGGGAGTGTGGACTCGGCATCTACTCTCGGGAGCCCCACTGGGTTCTACTGGCTTTGGCTTTCGAAAAAGAAGCAACCAGAGTTCGAGGGGAGCCTCCTGGCCACTCTCTCTGTCTCCTTGACTCTGGATCCTTGGGTCAGGAGGCTGGACTCCCTGCAGTCTTCACCCAGGCAGGGGAAAACTGGATGCTGCAATTTATTTATTTTAATTTTTGTTTTTATTTATTTAAAGAAAATGCGTCACATAGTTGGCATAGTTGATCTAATACATTTGTTTCCAGATAAGTGAAAGCAAAGCTATTGAGGGGAAAAGTGGAAAGAAAAACATAAAATGGAAGCAAAAGGAAAAAAAGGAAAGAAAGAAGAAAAAGAGAAAGAAAGAAAGAAAGAAAGAAAGAAAGAAAGAAAGAAAGAAAGAAAGAAAGAAAGAAAGAAGGAAGGAAGGAAGGAAGGAAGGAAGGAAGGAAAGGAAGGAAGGAAGGAAGGAAGGAAGAAAGAAGAAAGAAAGAAAGAAAGAAAGAAAGAAAGAAAGAAAGAAAGAAAGAAAGAAAGAAAGAAAGAAAGAAAGAAAGAAAGAAAGAAAGAAAGAAGAAAGAAAGAATAGAAAACAAGGAAAAAGTACAGTAGCAATATCGTGAAAATATTGGACACTCCTATTTAAAGCCTGGCCTCACTCACCATCTCAGCACCAACCAACAATCAAACCAGATTCAATCAGGCTAATTTAAACCGGCCCACAACTGGCCTGTCGCTGGCTATTTAAAACCCATTCCTGGCCTCCCGGGCCCTTTGAAACCAGGACTGTTTGTCCTGCCAAGAGCACAGCCTGAGTGCCGCACCCCAGGCCCTGGACATGCACCGTCCTCTTGGCCTGAGTCCCCCACACCAACCCATGTTCTGGCCTGCTCCCGGACTGGGCCGCGGGCTTCTTGAGAGGGGCTGCAGAGAAGGAAGCCAAGAAAGCAAAAACCATTGTTAAACAGTTCGTGGGCGCTGCAGCAAGCCCTGTGCACACACTTCCCATGTCTGAGGAACCCACCCAGGCCCAGTCTCAGGAGAGCAGCAGAACAAGGTTCTGAGAGTCAGGACTGCAGCCCACGGCCCAGTCCTGGGGCCTGTGCTTGGTCTCCCGGCTCCTACAGCCTCATTTCCTCCTCGTACAGACAGTGGGAATAGATGTTCCATCTCTCAGGGCTACTACCGAGCCACCCAGTGTGGCCTTCCAAGAAGCTGGAGGCGGAGAAATACCAAGACTGCTGGACCCCCTGGTAATGCTGTTCTCCAACTGGCAGGTGGGCCCTCTCCCCTCCCTGTAGAATGAGTGTTCTAGGGGTCTCCCCTGTAGAGGGATGCTTTTTGAGGCAGAAGTTCCAGAGATACCCTGCTCCAGAGGAAGGATAGTACAAAGAGGGGCATCACTCCACCCCACCCCCATAATCAGAGCCCACTCACAGGCCTGACTCTGGGCTAGCCTCCTCCCTCACAGAGCTCAGAGAAAGAGAAGGTTATTTTTATTTTATTTTATTTTATTTTATTTTATTTATTTTTGGTTTTTGGGTCACACCCGGCAGCGCTCAGGGGCTACTCCTGGCTCTACAAATTGCCCCTGGCAGGCTTAGAGGACCACATGGGATGGCGGGATTCAAACCGCCGTCCTTCTACAAGCAAGGCAAACGCCCTATCGCTGTGCTAATTCTCCGGCCCCCAGAGGCCATTTCTGTATTGTATTGTATTTATTTATTTATTTATTTTGGTTTTTGGGTCACACCCGGCAGCACTCAGGGTTTACTCCTACCTCTAAGCTCAGAAATCGCTCCTCACAGGCTCGGAGACCATATGGGATGCCAGAAAGAGAAGGTTATTATATGACCTATTGTGCTGCTCTCTCAAACATGCCCATCACCGATGTTCATGGTTAAGTCCTCCGAAACTTCACTGCTCTGACTGCCTAGCTCTGAGGTCCATGCACAGATCCCAGTTCCTTCCTCTGGTCCTGTACAAGCATTGCTGGAATATAATAAAGTGTCTCTGGGCCCATTCTTTCCTAATCATCAGCTGGAAGGAATTTCCTCAGTTCCAGATGCACCAGGAGGAGGGAAGCAGATCTTGCTGGCAGACTAGGTCGGCATACAGGCCTCTGCCTCACGGGCAAAACCTCATGAGCCTATCTCAGTCTTCCACCTGAGCTTGTCTTGGAGCAGCAGACACACAGCCTCACTGGGAGACCTTGTGTCCCCAGGAACACTCAGTGAGTGCGGATCCTCACACTAGGCTGATGCATCAGGGAGATCTTCAAAGAGGTGGAATGCTTTGAAGACTGGAAGAGATGCAAAGAAGGGGGCAAGGGGAGATCCCAACTCAACAGGCCCCCAGGAGTGGGCATTGTGTGTTCTAGGCTTTTCCTATTTTACCCCCCACCCCAAACTGGCCCGCTAGGAGAGCAAGTTTGAATGACTGTCCGCCCAGTGTCCAGGCAGCCCTGCCTGTGGGAGCCCTTGGGGTCTGAGTAGACCCAGTCCCACCTAGAACAGAGCCCCCTCATCCCCACGGAATTGGGCAGAGGAGACTGAGGCAAGAGAGAGCATATGTTCAAGGACACCTCTTCCAGTGATGAGTGCAGTTAGAGAAATAACTACATTGAGAACTATTATAACCATGTGAATGAATGAGGGAAGTAGAAAGCCTGTGTAGAGTGCAGGTGGGGTTGGGGTGGGGTGGGGAGGAGGGAGATTTGGTGATGGGAATGTTGCACTGGTGAAGGACGGTGTTCTTTACATGACTGAAACTCAACCACAATCATGTTGGTAATCAAGGTGTTTAAATAAAGATATTAAAAAAAAAAAAAGACACCTCTTTCCCGCTCCAGAGCAAGTTCTGGAGGAAACACCCAAGAGACTGTTCGGAAATTGGAGATTTGGGGCACTTTAGGAGGTGTCATTGTCCCAGCAGTCCTGATGTGCCCTGGGATTACCTGGGGAAGAACTGACTCCTTTCCAGACGTGCAGGGGAGCACATCTTACTTAGGCAAAGAGGGGCCTGTACACAGGGTCTGAGAGAGAAGGAAGAGCAGGCCCTGCAGTGGGCCCCCACCTGCCCCACACTGTCCCCTCCAAGGTCTGGCCCCAGCCAATGCTATCTCTGGAGGACCTTCCTGACCCGCAGCGTCACACTGGTAACACGCTTGGCTTTGGAACAGGACAGAGGCCTTCATTCCCACCACCCTCTGTTGATAGTCATAATAGAAGCTTTATGGCTTATTGACGCAATGCTAAGAGCAGTGAGTCTGCCACATGCATGGAAGGTGACTGTCAGCACACATACCCTATGTGTGTGAAAACCCAGTTCCATATGATCAGCAGCAATGATAACAAAAGTGACAGCAAGGTTTGCCAAGCCAGGCATCGCATCAGACACTCTCACAGAGCAGACGGAGAGCCGCCCAGACTCTGCCAGCTTGGTGCTCCTTCACACCTTTCTGACCCATCTCTTCCTCCTGGTTCTCTGCGTCATGTGCGCCCAGGTCACCACCGAGACCTTGCCCTCCACCCCTGGATCCCTCTGCAAATGGTAGAGAAGATGCCTACTCTCTCTATTTCTGTCTCTGTTTCTTTTTTACTTTTTTCTTTTTTCTTTTTTTCTTTTTTTTTTTTTTGGTTTTTCGGACCACACCCGTTTGATGCTCAGGGGTTACTCCTGGCTAAGCGCTCAGAAATTGCCCCTGGCTTGGGGGGACCATATGGGACCCCGGGGGATCAAACTGCGGTCCTTCCTTGGCTAGCACTTGCAAGGCAGACACCTTACCTCTAGTGCCACTCGCCGGCCCGTTTCTTTTTTTTTTTTAACTTGATTGATTGATTGATTCGTTTTGAGGCCATACCCAGCAGCACTCAGGGGTTACTCCTGGCTCTGCACTCAGAAATCACCCCTGGCAGGCTGGGGGACCATATGGGATGCTGGGAATTGAACTGGGTCCCTCCTGGGTCAGCCGAATGCAAGGCAAATGCCCTACTGCTGTGTTATCTCTCCGGCCCCGTCTGTTTCTGTGCTGTCGCTCTGTCTCTGTCTCTGTCTCTGTCTCTCTGTCTCTGTCTGTCTGTCTGTCTGTCTGTCTGTCTGTCTCTCTCTCTCTCTCTCTCTCTCTCTCTCTCTCTCTCTCTCTCTCTCTCTCTCTCTCCCTTCCCTTCTCCCCCGCTGCATTCTGCTGGTGCCTCAGAGCCCTCGATTCCTTCCACAGAGGCCCAGCTTGCTGCACAGAAGCCCCCTTTGGCCCTCAACCTCTCCCAACCGGAAGTAGTGATACTGGGCTTCCTTCCCTGAACACATCCCGGGCATCCTTTCAGGCTCTGAACTGGCATTGGGATTTTACAAATGTCCTTGAGAAGTCTATGGTGCCGCTCGGAGTGAGAACCCTTGCCAAGCCCCCAGACCTCAGCGAGAACATTGCTGCTTCTGGTTTGCTTGGGTTGGGGCTTTGAGGTGCTGAGAGCAAAAGCAACTTGAATTCACTTCCAAGTGCCAAGTGCCCGGGTAGGGTGGGAGACAGCCTCCCTTAAGCTGCTGCCTGCCTCTGCCCCCGCATTCTCCCAGCTCCTGCTACAAATACTCCTTTTTCTGCCTGGAAAGGGGTCTTCCCAGGAAATTCCTCCTCACTGGGGGCGCCTCATCTGTGGAAGCTAATATGCTTGTCACAGTACTCCAGTGCCATGCAGTTTTGCCCAGCTTGCAAAGAATGTTCCAGAAAGGAGGGCTGGAGAAAGGGAAGGGAAGGGAAGGGAAGGGAAGGGAAGGGAAGGGGAGGGGAGGGGAGGGGAGGGGAGGGGAGGGGAGGGGGGAGGGGAGGGGAAAGGGGAGGGGAAGGGAAGGGGAAAGGGAATGGAAGGGGAAGGGGAAAGGGAAGGGGAAAGGGAAGGGGGAAGGGGAAAGGGAAGGAAGGGAAGGGGAAAGGGAAGGGGAAAGGGAAGGAAGGGAAGGGGAAAGGGAAGGAGGGGAAAGGGAAGGGAAGGAAGGGAAGGGAAGGGAAGGGGAAAGGAAAGGAAAAGAGGAAAGAAAAGAAAAGAAAAAAGAAAAAGAATGAACATTCCAGAAAGGTGCAAACAAGCAGTAGAGGCCAGGAGGAAGTGTGGGACTTGGGAGATGGGGTCCCCAGCCCACCCTGCAGTTAACCCCCTCTAAACCTGAGTTTTCATTTCTGTGAAATGAGCAGGGACCCTAGAATCTGTCCTCAGCGTCGCCCTGGAGCTTCACAAGCTGCTTCCAGCTGGACACAGCTGGGCCTGGAGCAGTTTCCCTCCCTGCTCTGCTTCCTGGGGCCTAGCCAAGCCCTGGGCTTCCTGCCCACTGAGCCCAGCACAAGGGCGTCCTCACAGGCTCAGCCTGTGGTTTTCCTGGGGAGCAGGGCAGGATGCGGGGCTCAGCAGGCTAGCACAGGCCCCTCTGTGTTCTGGCTGACGGAGGAGCAGACGGCATGGCCTCTGGGTTTTTCCGTGACCTTTTTTTGTGCCTTCTTTCAAGCCCCCTTGGCAGTAGAGAACCCACAAGGAGAATGAGCTCCACTCCTAAGAGGGAAGCTGAGGTACAGGGAGAGGAGAAAGACGCAGGTCGGAGCAGGCACAAATAGCCTCTGGGGCCTCCAATTCCCACCCAAAAAGGCTGAGGCAAGGCCCCGCTCTGGGGAATGGGAGGCTCAAGGCAACTTAAACACGAGACTAGATTAGAGGAGCCAGATCTCTGGATAGGCAAAGCCCTGGGAAACCAGATGGTGTTCTAGAACCTTCCGTGCCTCATCTGTGGTGAGCCTCATAACGGTCTTTCTCACAAGACCACCTCAGCCCTGTGTTGCTGAAGAAAAGTATTTACACAAGTAAACACACACACACAACACACAAGCACACATACTCACATATGCACATACAAATACATGCACACACGTACACAAATTTTGGGGGCCCCACACCCAGTGATGTTCAGGAATTACTCTGGCTCTGCACTCAAAAATCGCTCCTGGCAGGCTCAAGGAACCATATGGGATGCGGAGGATGGAACCCCGGTCCGTCCTCACTGCAAGGCAAATGCCCTACTGCTGTGCTATCACTCCGGCCCCAAACATATACTTTTTATGACTGAAACCCAACTACAAACATGTTTGTAACCATGGTGCTTAAATAAAGATATTACTTTTTAAAAATCACTTTCATAAAGTCATTCTATAGGAAGCAAATTGACTTTAATCTTTTTTCTAGGATTTTTTTTTAATTTTAGGAAAACTAGAAGAGGCATCAATATTCATCACATTTCTGGTGGCAAGACCTTTTATTAGATTAGGAAATTGTCCGTGCAATCTCAAAGAAGGAAAAGTGTTAACATTTGTGTTTAAATAAAAAGGAGTGTTGTGAGGAGTGGTATTGTCAGGAAAGATGGAAGACCAAGAGTCATTATATATTTTCATTTATTTATACTGCTTCTTTCCCCCCAAAAAAAGTTCATAGAAGGCAATTAAGAAAGAGCTTATACAAAGTAAGTTGAGATGTAGACATAAATAGGTCAAAGGCACAGAGAAGCAAATTTCATAAAACAAAGCATACCTAGTAAGTGGGTTTACAGAAAAATATCCAGCCTTGATCCAAACTGGAAACTTTGTGAAGTTAATGGAAAAATTATTTTGATTGACATCAGAGCTTACCAAGTTGTGATAACAACCACAACTTCTAGTTCCTCGGGAAAAGAATGTGGCCACAGATATTGAAAACTAGAAAGTCCTCATTTGCTTGGACAGAGACACCTCAGTACTGGGGATTGAGGCGGAAGCATCTCCAATGTGGAAAGAGTTAGGCTCACAAAGTAACTCATCACAGTGTTAAAAACAAAACAAAGCTGAAAATGGAAAATGACCCAAATAGCTAAAGTAATAAGAAAATAAAAAGAATGTAGCATACGGGGCTGAGAGATAGCATGGAGATAAGATGTTTGCCTTGCATGTAGAAGGAGAGTGGTTCAAATCCAGGCATCCCATATGGTCACCTAAGCCTACCAGGAGCGATTTCTGAGCGTTGAGTCAGGAGTAACCCCTGAGCGCTGCCGGGTGTGACCCAAAAACCAAAAAAAAAAAAAAAATGTAGCATATATAAGGGAGGTTCACAAAGCCTTGCAGTAAACAGAAATGACTTGACAAAACATAAAGTCTTAAAACGCAGGAAGGAGACCCAGAAAGAAGCACATGAGTAGCTGGTATCTTGCCTGGTTTCAATCTCTGATATGTGGTCCCCAAACATGGTCAGGAGAGATCCCCCCAGGCACTGAGCAGAGAGAGGAATAGAGGGGGAATGGATGAAGGGAAGGAAGGAAGGAGGGAGGAAAAGAAGACAGGGAACATACACAACAGCCAGAGATGAGAGCATGTGAGGCATCTCTTGTTCACAGTTCATCCCTGCACCAACCTAGGTGCTGGTCTCCCCCAGACTCACCCACCCCTGCACCCCTCCAGTATCTACGCACACACACCCATGCCCCTGGGCCTGGCCTGGATTTGGTTCTCAGAACTTCAGTGGGAAGAAGAGTTGCTGTCCTCAGTCCTGAGCAGATGGGTGTGCAAAATCTGGAAGATTCCCCTCTCTGCACCCCACAATTTCCCATCTTGGCAGAAGCTCTGATCTGGGGACACAGGATGGGCAGCATGTGCCAAACACTCAGGAATACCTGGGGCAGCTCAGCCAGGGAACCCCTAGAAGGCCAGCAGTGTGGAAGTCCGGGGTCACCCCTCCCGGAACGCCCTCTTCCAGAACTCATCCCCTGTGTTTGATCTTCCCTGTGTGTGTGCCAAAGCCCAGACACATGGTCTTGGGAGGGACAGGGCTCTCTCCTGGGAGGACGCATCCAGGAATCAGGGGAGAGGCTGAGGACAGGGGCAGGCAAGGTGGGGGCCGCCCAGGGACAGACAGTGTATCTGTGCAGGTAGCCCCCACCTCAGGGCTTTGGGTCACCTGTACTGACAGTGCCCAAGGGGTTTCAGCAGCTCCCAGGACTGTAGGTACAACCTTGTTTCTTCAAGTTCCCCAGTAGCCTCTGGGGAGCCCATATTCAGCTCTGAGGTTCCTCAGCAGATTTGGCAGTGAGAGACAGAGCATCTCAGCAACCACGGGAGGCACCAACACCTTGGCACCTGGGGTGGGGCAGCCCTACTCCCTTTGCCCAGTCAACCCTGCACAGCCCTCCCTGGCTCCTACTTCGTCCCTCACAAGGATCATCTGCTCCCACTCTGCCCAGCATTTGACCCTACCCAGGGCCCAATCTCAGGTGAACCCAGGACTTCACTTCTGCCTGGGACCACTCCTCGGAGGCTGGGGAGTAGCAGGGACTCCATGAAGTATCCCCCATTCTTTGCACCCTTCTTCAGTGCATCAGGGTTTCCCCCAGGAATGCTGAAAATAAGTAGGGGAGGGGGCCTGAGTGATAGCAATGCCTTGCATGCAGTCGACCAGGTTCAATCCCCAGCATCCCTTATGGTCCTCGGAAACCACCAGGCATGATGGCTGAGTTTTAATCACCAGGAATGACCCCTGAGAACTACCAGGTGTGGCCCAAAAACTAAATTAAAAAAACAAGCAGGAAGGGCCCGGAGAGATAGCACAGCGGCGTTTGCCTTGCAAGCAGCTGATCCAGGACCTAAGGTGGTTGGTTCGAATCCCAGTGTCCCATATGGTCCCCCATGCCTGCCAGCAGCTATTTCTGAGCAGACAGCCAGGAGTAACCCCTGTGCACTGCCGGGTATGGCCCAAAAACCAAAAAAAAAAAAAAAAAAAAAAAAGAAAAAAGAAAAAAGAAAACAAGCAGGAAGACCAGGGTGGAAAGTGGAGCCAATGCCTAGTTCCAGGACCGTCCCCACCCAAGAGTTGCTCTCTGGGGAGAAGGAACACACACACACACACACATACACACACACACACACACACACACACACACACACACACACACACACACACACACACCATTCTGCTGTCCTGGGAGCCAGTGACAGCAGAACCAGCAAAAAATACGGGAGGGAGAGATAGAGCAATAGGTACTGACTTGTCTGGCATCTACCCTGCTTGTATATCCAGCATTACATATGAGTCCCACCAGGAGAGATCCCTGAACACAGGACCAGGAGTAAGCCTTGAGCACTAAAAAAGTGTGTGTGTGAGATCTCCAAAAAAGTGTGTGTGTGTGTGTGTGTGTGTGTGTGTGTGTGTATGTGTGTGTGTGAGGGCAGGAGGGCAGGAGCTAGAAAAGGGCGAACACAGGAAGCTGAAGTCAGCTGAGTTCCTGTCCATTTCTCTGAGTTTGGCCTTGACTCAGGGACAGTGACCATGACAGCAAGGCCCCCATCGCATCCCCCACCCCACATCCTGCTGCTTCCCATCCAATTGCTGTCTGCTAGAAGCTCTCTGAGAATGACTCAGCCTCACGGAAGGACTGGAAGCACTGGGAGACCATGCATGACTCACTGCTCTGAGTTCCCAGCGGCTCACACGTGTCTTCTTGGAGGATTTTTTTCTTCAGTGGTTGTCACAAACATTTGATTGGGGAGGCAGAATGGGGTGAGGCATGTCTCGGAAGAGAAAAGGATGTTGGCGTAGACAGAGTAGACTGCACAGTGGGCTTGGAGGGCGCTGGTGAGAGGTGAGAAGGGAGAAGTCCCCTCTTGGAACTCAGAGCACTTCCTAAGTGGCAGCTGATCACCTCCTGGACTGAAAGGAGTGATGGGGAGGAGTATCCCTACATCACTGGTCACAGCCTGTGAAACTGCAGGACACCTCAGGACAATGGTCCCCAGCGCCAGCCATCCAGAAATCCTCTGGGAATTTCTAAAACCCCAAACAAGCCACAGCCCAGACTTCCCCTCTGAAGAATTCCAGGGAAGCATAGTCATAGGTTGGCCAGGGAATTGCAGTCTAGACTAGAGGATCCAAGAGTGCTTGAAACCAAGTACTTGGTACCAGTTGTGGCTCCTACCCTGTCTCTCAAGAGGCTATTAAGCCATCTCCTGGGATTCCAGAGATAACCAGATGCGAGTCTTTGAGGAGTTGGAAACTAAGGAAGGGGAGGGAAGGGCAAGGAGAAGAAAGGGGCAAGGGCAGGGAAGGAGAAGGGAAGGGAAGAAAGGAAAAAGGTAAAGACTAGAAGAAGAAGCAGCACTGGGCCTGTGCCAAGGATGTGTGTGCAAGATCCCAAAGGGATCTTCTATGACCCTGCAGTCCTGGGATCTTTCTTAAGAACACAAGAACTTTTTATCTGAAAAGAGACGAGCCTGCTTAGGTTAGTCATAGCCGAGACGTAAAACCCACTCAAGTGCCACACAGAGAAGTGGGTCAGAACTCGGGCTGCAACTCTGTGAGGGAAGATTCCCTCTGAACAAGGAGAGAAGTGACTTGCAGAGCTGGAGGGCTCCGTGCGAAGGGAAGCGAGTCAGAGAGAAAAAGAAACATAGCAGATGATGCCCCCTTGAGCAGTATAAAGAAAGTCCAAGTGTTAGACAAACCGATGAAAACCAAGCCTGACACACCATGAATGAAACCTAGGCTGCTTCGAGGACTACGGGGCTGAGGGGAGGGACCTGGGGTGGCAGTGAGAGGACCTGGAACCACTGGGGAACAAGGAGGTGTAGTGCTTTCAAACTAAAACAATAACTTTAGTATTAAGCTGCATGGAGAAAAAAAATCATACTAAAATAAAAATTGAAACGAGAGGGTAGCTCAGGACAAGCCAGCAGCTCCCAAGAAAGTCTGGATCCCCCAAGCCAAGCCAGTCCTCACATCTGGCACCTCCCTTGAGAAGCAGAAGAGAGGAGAGAAGAGAAGGAGTGGAGGGAAGTGGGGAGGAGAGGATAGGGGAGGAAAAGGCAGAGGAGAGGAGAGGAGAGGGGTGGGGAAGAGAGTTGGGGGGATGAGAGGAAGGGAGAAGAGAGAAGAAAAGGAGAGGAGGGGAGTGGTGAGGAAGGAGAGGGAGAGAAGAGAAGTTCTGGCACTAAAATCTCTTGCCAGCACAAATGTGCACCATTCTGGCCTCATTGGGGCTCAGTGGTGGGGGCCAGATCTCCTGCAACCCTGCCCTCGCCCACAGTAACCCCACAGAAATGGAGCCTGGCTTGTGTTCGGCATCAGCTCTGCCCACTTCCAGGCTCCCAAACTGTCCCTGAGGCTGTCTGACTGGAAGACAAGCAGATGTCAAAAACTGGACAGACAGAGCTGGGAATCTGACCGGATGCTGACTCCTCCCTGGGCTTTCTCTGGTCTTGTCTCTTACTGGAAAGCTAGAGATTTCCAACAAGTTTTGGTAGGGTTTCAGTCCTCACCACAGGTCCATTCAGGGAGCACAAGATGTTCCGAGGCAAAGCTAAGCATCAGATGCTTAAAAATGTATCAGTATTGGCCTCGGGGTAAGGCTCAGCAATAGAGGTCCTGGGTCCTATTGCTAGCAACCTACACACACACACACACACACACACACACACACACACACACACACACACACACACACACACACAAATTACTGATATTGCTTGATAAAACCTGCTGGGAGTAATTCCTGAGTACAGAGCCAGGAATAACTCCTCATTATCGCTGGGTGGGTGTGTCCCCCCAAAAAATATAAATAAATAGGGCTGGAGAGATGGCATGGAAGTAGGGCATTTGCCTGGCATGCAGAAGGATGGTGGTTCGAATCCCAGCACCCGAGCCTGCCAGGAGCGAATTTTGAGCATAGAGCCAGGAGTAACTCCTGAGTACTGCTGGGTGTGACCCCTCCAAAAAAAAGTAAAAGATAATAATTTAAAATAATATATATGTTTATATATTACATAAATAAATAAATAAATAAATAAATAAATAAATAAATAAATAAATAAATAGAAATAGGCCTGGGGCTGGAGAGATAGGTAAGGCATTAAGGCACTTGCCTTGTAGTGGCTGACTCCAGTTTGATCCCAGCCCAGTTTGACCACCACACAGGTCCCTGAAAGGATCATGCGAAAGGATCACTCCTAAGTACAGCGCAGGGGTACCCCCTGAGGACCACCTAAATGTGCCCTCCTATGGCCCGAGTGTGGTCTGAGTGTGGCCCCTGCCAAGAGAAAGAGAACTAGGCCTGGCTGGCAGCTGGCTCTGTGTGCAGCTCCCGGCCCAGGCTCCTCCTCTGGGCAGCGACTACTCCTTCACATTAGATGAGGTGACAGCAATAGTTTCTGGGGTGGGAGCATCCTTCATCCTGAGATGACCCTGAGACCCTCCCCTCTGTCAATTCCTGCTGCCCCTCCCCCCAGAGAATTGCCCCCTTTTCTGAGTACAGTGACTCCCAAACTGACAGTCTTCCCCGTCTGCTCTTGACTTATGGCTACAATTATCAACCCTCCTTCTCCCTAGAACAGCATATGCAAGTCAGAAGTGCTGATCCCTCCCTGACCTGTCTCCCAGACATCTTCGAAGCAGCCTCCCCTCATCCCCCTCAGATACTAGCTCTAGCTCGCTCGCTCTCTCTCTCTCTCTCTCTCTCTCTCTCTCTCTCTCTCTCTCTCTCTCTCTCTCTCTCTCTCTCTCTCTCTCTCTCTCTCTCTCCCTCCCCCCTCCTGTGTCTGGCTGACGGGGAGCTGAGGTCGACTCCCATCCCACACAAGTCCTGAAAGACCCAGGGCCTCTCTGACTCCTGCCCAGACCCACCTGATTGACTCCCAGAGACTGTCAGGGGCAAGCTCAGCCCATACGAGGTCCCCCTCCCTCCTGTCTGCCTCAAAGGGGTCCTATCTCTCAGCTTATACCAGCCTTGACTCCAGAGCCCAACGTCACTTCTGCCCTTCTGTGCTGCCACATGAGGTCCAGTTTTCTAGGCATGAGTCCAGCTGGGCTTGAGTAGAAATTTCATGTCTTGGGGTGGGCCAGTTCTTGCAGATCTTGGATGAGCCCCTAAATTCTTGGGCCTGGATATGCTCATCTGCAGGATAAGGGCCTTGCTTTCTCTGAGGGAGATTTTGAGGGATTTATGAGAGTGACTGTGAGGTAACTATGAGGAGGGCTGTGAGGGGGCTGCCAAGGTGACTGGGAGGGGACTGTGGTACCATGTGGAGTCAGCTTGCGTTGAACCATGAGGCTTTAATGGTCAGTGACAGATGAGTGAACACAAAGAATAGGAACTATGAAACGTGGGGGTAGGAGGTGGAGCTCAGGGCATAGGGGAACACTCTGTACTCAGAACTCTGTTGACCCTTGGCACTGCACCCCCTCACCCCAACTCCTAGTACTGCTGATGGCCTCCAGAACCAGGACCTGGTGGCACTATGTCCTCACACTAAGTGCCTCAGCCCTCTGCTGGCCAAGTGTCACTGCGAGTAGGCCCAGAGAACTCTTGGGAACCCCAGTGACCCCTTAAAATCTCCTAACACGTTATGAGCATTAACTATACTATATAGTAAGCTAAGGATTCTACCTAATCATGGCTAATCCTCAGGGCTGTCCTGAGGCCAGGCCCCTCACCAACTCATTTCACTGAACTTCGAGCCAGAACTAAGTCCTGCAGTTGAGCATATGCAGCCCCGAGAATTTTGGGGCTTATTCAAGATCTGCAAGTACTGGCCCATCCCAAGATACAAAGTAGGAAGTAGAGAAGCAAGGCTCACCCCAGATGGGGATGGGGAGATAGCACAGGGCTAAGAACCTGCCTTGGACACACTGCTAGATGTGGTTCAACTTTACCCCCCTCCCCCAAAAATAAAGACACATAAAAAGGCTTTGTCTTTTCTTCCAATGGGGGCTTGGAAGTTGGGAAATCCAAAAGCCTCAGTTTCACACTGTCTCATCGCCAGTGGACAGTCCAGTCTTACTCTGAGTGCAGAACTTCCCCTCTAGTCAAGCTCTACAGCCCCCCAAGGCAACACTAACAAGCTCTTCACACCAAGCCTTGTTTCAGAGTCTGAGAAGGACACCACAGCAAGACCAAGGCCTGCCAAGCTAATGGGGACAGACAGCAGGGCCTTCCAGGGCTAAGGGCAGATTTGTAGGCTTACCTGACCCTGAGCTAGTTAAGTGGGATGAAGGACTCACGGGCTCCAGAGTGAGAGCTGAGGAGGCTCTTGATCAGAGATCAAGACATTCTCAAGAAACAGCAGTTCCTGTGGTTCATCTGGGTTCTTTGCTGCCTCCACGCTACCACACACACATCCTGCTTCTGTGGGTGAAGGCACCTTCCCTACAGCAGCAGGAGGGCACCCTCCTGTCTCCCTGTCAGAGGGCCCTGACTTCCCATGAGGTGCACTCCTCATTCCCCTGGGATGGATGGGCACCCAAAGGCGAGCAGCAAAGAGCTAGAGAATGGCCTTCAGACGTTCAGGGGAAATACAGGGAATGGCTGATCAACATCGGGTTTTAGCCTCCTGGCATGTAAACCAGAGCACTGGCTCTCAGAGCCTTTTTTCTGCTTCTGGCTTCTAGGTTTCCACTTTTGGAGCCTCTATACAGTGATCTGAATCTCCCCACAAGGCTTCTATATACCCACAAGCTCCAGGATAGAAGAACAGCCTTTCCCCTCTGCTCAATCAGGAAGCTCCTCTGCCTTCCTCACAAGGGCTGTAGGACCAGAGAGATAGCATGGAGGTAAGGCATTTGCCTTTCATGCAGAAGGTCATCAGTTCGAATCCCGGCATCCCATATGGTCCCCCATGACTGCCAGGAGCAATTTCTGAGCATGGAGCCAGGAGTATCCCCTGAGCACTACCGGGTGTGACCCAAAAACCACACACACACAAAATAAAGCAAAACACATATAGCACACACCTATATACACACGCATGCAGACACACTCACACACATACACACATATATTCGTGCACATGCATACATGAAAATACTCACATACATGCAAACACACATATACTCGCATGTACACACATCTTCCAGGCAAAGAGAACAGAATGTGCAGACACGGATTCCATCCCCAGCACCACTGAGCCCCCGCCAGGAGTGATTCCTAAGAGCAGAGCCAAGTCTTGAGTTATTGCTATGTTCTAGAATGGGCTCCCATACCTAGAATTGATATGTTCTAGAATGGGCAGCCAGGCACCTCAGGTCAGGGACCACCCTTGACTCAGGGAGTGAAGTCCCTCCCTCCCCAAAGGCCTGGACACATAGATCCTGCACCTCTCCTGGGGGCCTGGACCCCCCCCACACACAATTCTTTTGGGTTTTTTTTTTTTTGTTTTGGGGGGCCACACCCAGTGGCACTCAGGGGTTACTCCTGACTCTGCGCTCAAAAATTGCTCTGGCAGGTTCGGAGGACCATCTGGGATGCCGGGGATCAAACCTGGATCAGTCACATGCAAGGCAAACTCCCAACTAGCTGTGCTATGGCTCTGGCCCCAAATAGCACATTCTTTACTCACACACTAGGCTGGATCACTGACCAGGTCAGTGCTAATCTTTCATTGCTAATGAAACCCCCACCCTGGACTCAGTCTTCAGAGAAAAGGGCTCATGAACAAGTGCTCACTCTAGAGGGTCACAGGAACTGACGCAAATGCAGCATCACCCAGTAGTGGCTCAAATCCATAGGAGAGGGCCACTGTCTGTGGACAGGCCCACCTCACATAAGACACCTCCCAGTCACCCCTGGTCTCACCTGAGCTGTCTGGCTACCTGGAACTATGCACCCTGATCTAGCGCAGAGCAGCAGTCCGCCTGGATCAAAGCTTGGCCCCCGGAGCCTGATCTTTCCTTACATCCTAGCCAGGAAGAGGGAGAGCCACACCCCACAACCCTCTGTAACTTCTGGGGCCCCTTTCACCCTTAGGCACTGGGCTTTGGAATCCAGTGTGAGCACTTGGATGTGTGCTAGTCACGAAGAAGGATTTGGGGGGGGGGGGGCAGGTCACACCTGGTGGTGCTCAGGCAGACTTGGGGATGGCAGGGATTGAACCCGGCTGCTCCAGCCGCAGGAGGAAGGTTCTTGGAACAAATCAAGCTGCCTCCCAAGATTGCAGGGCAGCACCCCCACTTCAGACCTGAGAATCCACCCCTATGACTGAGGAAGAAGGGGAGAGAGAAAGGGGATGTTGAGGGATGATAGATGTCACTGTGCCCCCAGTGACAGGGCCATGACACATGCCCAAGAGCTTCTCTGACTTTTCACCCAGAAATTCCACAGCCCCCAGATGTTCTTTACCCTCGTCCTCACTTCACACAACCCACAGAGTCCTGAAAAGCTGCCAGGAAGTGGGATTTTTGGGAACTGTATGTATTTCTGAAGGCCCAGTGGGGAAATGTGTGTTGAAATCTGCTTCTGGGAATGATTGATGGAGTCACGCCTGTCCACACCCAACCACCCACTTCAGCCACCCAACTAAGCCTCAGGGGAGTCCCTCCAGCCCACCTCTTCAGCCCTGCACACACGAGAAGGCTGGGGGAGCCCCATCCCAAGGAAGCGAAGGGCACTAAGGAGATGTCTGTCCTTCTGGCAGGATGGCCAGACCTGAGAGCCTGAGCCACCAATGTGAGTCAGCCCTGCGGTGTTCATGCGGATGATATTGGATGGGCTAACAGCAAGGACCATCAGCTCATCTGTGTGTGTGTGTGTGTGTGTGTGTGTGTGTGTGTGTGTGTGTGTGTGACATGCTCAGGCACCAACTACATGCTGGAAAGGGAAAATTCTTTGTTCCTAAAACACAAGCCAGAAGTAACTAGCAGGGGTTGGGGGCAGAGAGATAGGACAGAAATTGATAGTCTCTCCTTGCATGCAAGTTTGAGTCCTTGGCACCACATACAGCATTGACAGGGTCATTCTGACCAGAATCATTCTGACCCAAGAATGAGAGAGAGAGAGAGAGAGAAAGAGAGAGAGAGAGAGAGAGAGAAAGAGAGAGAGAGAGAGAGAGAGAGAGAGAGAGAGAGAATAGGGGTAAAGTGCTTACTGAGTTAGCAAGAATCCCCTTGTACCACATATGGTTCTCTGAGCACCACCAGAAAGAGTCCTTGAGCATAGTGTCAGGAAAAATTCCAGGGGTGACCCCCAAACCAAAATAAGACACATTAAATATATGTTTCAGGTTAATAAAATGTTAGGGTTTGAATTGGCACCCATGTTGATGTTGAGTTGAAGACCACTTCCAATAATGCAGGATGCAAAAGGGAATTTATTCAACTAGCCAAGGTCCACGTCTCATCCAACTAGTGGAATTGACAAGTACCCCGAGTCAAATCTTCAAGCAGTTTATAAAGGGCTTTACAGACTTCAACAACTCAAGCATTTCATTGGTTAATACAACAATGCAAGCATCACCCTTCTCATCATACATAATTGGCCTTTTTCCATTTGAACAGAAATCAAATCATGCTTAGGGTTGATGTCCCAACTCACTGTTGATTCCACTTTATGTCAGGGAGTTCTTATCTTGTGGAACATTCAGTCCCACCTAGTTCCTCTATTTCAGTAGAACAATGGGGTCTTGCCCTTTAGAGAGTATATTTTGTGATTTTATCTTTGGACTAATATCCTCTGCATATGGGGAAGTTGTAGAGTAGAAAAATACTTTACAATGGCTTTACTTGCGACTTGGGACCACCTTGGTCCTAGGCCCAGGGGGCTTTGGCTCTCACAAAGTATCTCAGTACTGGTAATATTTCTGCCCTAAAGGTGCCTGTGAATGGGTACTTAGACTCTTTGCCATCTATGTGAAGACCATGGTACCTGCAGAGTGACTGGAACCTTCCATCAGAGAGAATTTACCAGAATTTGCCATTGCTGGACTAAAGGACAGGCACCAGGTCCTTTCTCTTGTTTTCAGTTCAGTTGTTCTTTGAGATTTGGGGAGTCACACCAGAAGGGGTGTGCTCAGGAATCAGGCCTGTTGGTGCTCAGGGACTAGCCAGGCGGCATCCAACCAGGTATGATGGTGTACAAGGCCAGCTCCTTTTTCTTTAATTGCTTTATTTAAGCACCTTGGTTACAATATTGTTCATTGCTTGGTTTCAGTTATACAGTGTACACCATCCTTCACCAGTGCACTCTTCCTGCCTCCGGTGTCTTCCATTTCCCTCCCGTCCCCACCCCACTCTGATCTGTCTCTAGGGCAGGCAAGTTGCTTCCCCCCGCCCATTTCTCCCTCCCTCCCTCCCTTTTCTTTTTGATACTGTAGTTTGCACTATTGTTAATGGAGGGGTGCCTTGCCTGTTAATTTCTCCACTTTCAACACAGAGCAATCAGCTCCATTTATCATGGTCCTAGTAGACCTTCTCTACTCTGGCTACACTCACTGCTCTTTGTGGCGAGCTTTCTACCCTGGGATAGACCTCCTGACCTTTGTCTCTATTGTCTCTGGATATTATTACCATACTACCAATTGTTTTTATTATATACCACAAAGGAGTGAGATTATTCTATATCTGTTACTTTCCCTCTGGCTCATTTCACTCAGCATAATTGTCTCTATTCCCATCCATGTATAAGCAAATTTCATGACTTCATTTTTCCTAACAGCTGCATAGTATTCCATTGCATGGGTGTGCCACAGATGCTTTAACTACTCATCTGTTGTCAGACACCTGGGTTGTTTCCAGATTCTGACTATTGTAAATAATGTTGCAATGAACATAAGAGTGCAGAGGGCATTTTTGTGTTGTGTTTTGTGTTCCTAAGGTATATCCCTAGGAGTGGTATTGCTGGATCATATAGAAATTCAATTTCTAGTTTTTTGAGGAATGTCCATATTGTTTTCCAAAAAGGCTGGACCAACAATGAATAAAGAGTCCCATTCCCCCTTGTATCCACACTAGCACTGTTTTTTCTTGGTTGTTTTTTGTTTGCTTGTTTGTTTGTGATGTGTGCCAATCTTTTTTTTTTTTTTTTTTTTTTTGAGTCACACCCGGCAGTGCTCAGGGGCTACTCCTGGCTCTATGCTCAGAAATAGCATCTGGGACACCGGGATTCAAACCACTGTTCTTCTGCATGCAAGGCAAATGCCTTACCACTGTGCTATCTCTCCAGCCCCAAGAAAAACTTTTTTTTTTTTTTGGTTTTTGGGTCACACCCGGCAATGCTCAGGGGTTACTCCTGGCTCTACACTCAAAAATTGCTCCTGGCGGGCTCAGGGGACCATATGGGATGCCAGGTTTCCAACCACTGTTCTTCCGGTGTGCCAATCTTTGTGGTGTAAAATGATATCTCATTATTATTTTGATTTGCATTTCCCTGATGATTATCTTTTTTGTTTGTTTTTTTTGAGCCACACCCATTTGATGCTCAGGGGTTACTCCTGTCTAAGCCCTCAGGAGTTGCCCCTGGCTTGGGGGGACCATATGGGATGCCGGGCGTTCGAACCAAGGTCCTTCCTTGGCTAGCGCTTGCAAGGCAGATACCTTACCTCTAGTGCCACCTCACCGGCCCCTCCCTGATGATTATTGATGTGGAGGATGCCAGGAATTAAACCAAGGTCTGTCCTGGGTCAACCGCGTGCAAGGCAAACACCCTACCACTGTGCTGTCACTCCAGCCCCATGCTTATTAAGTCTCTCTCTCTCTCTCTCTCTCTCTCTCTCTTCTCTCTCTCTCTCTCTCTCTCTGTGTGTGTGTGTGTGTGTGTGTGTGTGTGTGTGTGTGTGAATCTTGCTGATGGATTATCAATTTTGTTTATTTTTTTTTAAAGAACTAACTCTTGCTTTCATTGATCTTTTCGATTTTTGGAGGGGTGTCCAGTTCATTAATTTCTTCTTTTTTTGTTTTTGGGTTACACTCCGTGGTGCCCGAGGTTACTCCTGGCTCTGCACTCAGAAATAGCTCCTGGCAGGCACAGGGGACCATATGAATGCAGGATTCCAATCACCATCCATCCTGGGTCGACTGTGTGCAAGGCAAAGGCTCTACCACTGTACCATCTCTTCAGTCCCTAGTTCATTAATTTCTGCTCTAAGTTTTATTATTTCTTTCTACCTACCAACTTTCAGCTCATTTTGTTGCTCTTTTTCCAATTTCTTTAGCTGTTCCATTAAATTAATTATGTAGACCTTTTATTTCCTTCCTGATGAATGCTTGCAAAGCTACAAATTCCCCTCTCAATACTGCTTTTTCTGTGTTCCACAAATTCTGATAATTTGTACCTCCATTCTCTTTTGTTTCCAGGAATCTTTTGACTTCACCTCTGATACACTGGTTGTTTAGTAATGAGCTGTTTAATTTCCAGGTTTTAAAATTATTGCTTTATGTCTACTTGTGATTCACCTCTATTTTCAATGCATTATGGTCTGAAGAAGATAGCAGAAACAGTTTCTATTTCCTTGCTTTTATGGAAGTATGTTTTATGGCCCAGTGTATGATCTGTCTTGGAGGGTGTCCCATGTGCATTTGAGAAGAATGTGTATCCAGTTTCCTGAGGATAAAGAGCCCTATATATATATGAAGCCATTCTCTTTTATTTCTTCCTTCAGAGCCATTATATCTTCGAAAGTTTTAACCTGGTTGACCTGTCAGGGGGTGACAAAGTGGTTTTGAAATCTGCCACTATTATTGTTTTGCTACTGATGTCTTTCTTCAAGTTTACAAGCAATTGTTTTAAGTATTTTGCTAAGGCCAGCTCCTTAACTGCTATCCTGAGCCCTGTTTGTAAGGTTTTTGATACCCAGCATCTAACTGCTTTCCAAGAAATGATTAGATTCATGAAATATCCTCACTGTCCCAGCCCGCCTCCCAGGGGCCTGACACTGGGCACTGGGAGTGTTAATAGTCCTCAGAGAGTAACAAAAACCCAATGTCAGCCAGATCCCTCTCTCCTGCTCTTGGCCAGGCCCTGCCTCTAACCTCACAAACCCTCTTCAAAGCAGCCCCTTCCCCCATTTTAGCACAGCCCTTAGGTAGAGCCTAAGATCATTTTCCTTTGGATTGTTTTGTTTAGTTTTGGTTTTGGGGTCATACCTGGATGTGCTCATAGCTGATTCCTCATTCTGCACTCAGGGATCATTCCCAACAGTCTTCAGGAAAGGACATGAAGTGCCAGGAATCAAAATGAAATCAGACATGTGCAAGGCAAATACCCTCCCTCCTGTACTATTGCTTCAGCCAAAGATGGTTTTCTTGTGTTGCTTCTTTATCATTTCTGGCAAGGAAAATTTGTACTTATTTCATTTTTTATAATTGAAATAGAATTATTGCCAAGATTTTCTTGGAAAAAGGGAAGAGTCTGACTGACTTTCCCATGTCCCCAAAGTCTCTCTCTCTCTCTCTCTCTCTCTCTCTCTCTCTCTCTCTCTCTCTCTCACACACACACACACACACACACACACACACACACAATCAACAACATCAACAGCCACGACCTAGAACTTGGAGGCTACTGGCTCGTACAAGAGAAGCAGAGAATCATAGGAAGGCAACAAGGAAGGCTGCGACTAAAGTCAACCAGTCACTTTCCCATTGCAGTGCACCAGCCCTAGCAAAATCCCAGAGCTGCTTGCTGACCTCTTAGTCCCCCCACCCCCACAAACTGACCTCCCCAAAACAGGCCAGCTGTCTCCAGTGCAGATACACCAGCCAGCCCCTGGGGAACTCGCTGAGCCAATTCACTTCAGCAATTGCAACTGAATGGCTGTACTGTCCAAGATAAGCAGAGGAGCTGAGGACTGCCCAAGTCACAGGAATTGTGGGGAGATGAGAGAGCCTGGGAACAGGAGCTTGGGGAAGGCAGCAGCAGGGCTCATCCAAGGAAAGGATGGAGAGCTGGATGGGGAGGGGAGACCTCCAATACTTTCTTTTTCTAGGACTTGGACCATAAAACTATGAGGAAATATGAAATGTATTGAGTGGACAGATGGACAGATGGATATATGGATGAATGGATGGGTGGGTGGAATGATGGGCAAACGAACTGATGAACGGACAAATATATGAATGTATAGGAGAATGGATGGATGGACAGCTAGTTGGATGGACAAATGGGGTGCCAGGAATCAAACTGGAGTCGGACATGTGCAAAGCAAACACCCTCCCCGCTATACTATCGCTCAGTCCCAGAGATTATTTTATCATGTTGCTTCTTTATACTTCCTGGCTAAGAAAATTTGTACTCATTTCATTTTTTAATATTGAAATCAAATATTGCCAAGATGGACTTGATTGACAAGACTGACAGATAGATGAACAAATGGATAGATGGTGGATAAATGAATGGATGGATGGATGGATGGATGGATGGGTTCACTAGTAGAACATACCAAGCTAATATAAGACTCAGTGATGTTTGCATTCACTGAGGTTTAATCATCTTTGTGAGCTTGTGCTTAAGAAATCATGTAGAGGGGCTGGAGAGACAGCACGGCAATAAAGCGTTTGCCTTGCATGCAGCAGGATAGTGGTTCGAATCCCGGCATCCCATATGGTCCCCTGAGCCTGCCGGGGGCGATTTTTGAGGGTGGAGCCAGGAGTAACCTCTGAGTGCTGCTGGGTGTGACCCAAAAACAAAACAAATAAAAAAGAAATCATGAGAGGCAGGAAGCTGCTTTGGTACCTGCTTTTGGTACCTGGGATCGGCCTGAATGAGCAACAATGAAAAGCTCCTGGATAAAGTATTGTACGTTATGCAGTCATGTAGATGATAACCAGAATAAGCGAAAAACAAGGGAACCATATTTCTGAAATATTAGTGATAAGGAAATAAGTTAAAACATGTAACGCTGGGGGGCTGAGGTGGCGCTAGAGGTAAGGTGTCTGCCTTGCAAGCGCTAGCCAAAGACTGCGGTTTGATCCTCGGCATCCCATATGGTCTCCCCAAGCCAGGGGCAATTTCTGAGTGGTTAGCCAGGAGTAACCCCTGAGCATAAAACGGGTGTGGCCCGAAAAACCATAAAAAAACAACAACAACATGTAAGTCTGAATGAAAGACTCTTAAGGGCCCGGAGAGATAGCACAGCGGCGTTTGCCTTGCAAGCAGCCGATCCAGGACCAAAGGTGGTTGGTTCGAATCCCAGTGTCCCATATGGTCCCCTGTGCCTGCCAGGAGCTATTTCTGAGCAGACAGCCAGCCAGGAGTAACCCCTGAGCACCACCGGGTGTAGCCCAAAAACAAACAAACAAACAAAGACTCTTAAAAATCAGGGGAGGGGAGTGGAGCAGCAGTACAGTGGATAGGTACTGTGAGCACATAGCCAAACCAGTTCCATCCCCATAAACATCCCTAAGCCCAGGGATCTCTGAGCATAGAGCCTGAAGTAGCCCCTGAGCTCTGTGAGGTATGGATTCAAAACAAAACAAAACATCACAGAGATAGCACAGCAGGTAGAAAGTTTATCTTGCACGTGGCCAACTTGGGTTCAATCCCTGGCATCCCATATGGTCCTCCCAAGTCTACCAGGAGTGATTCCTGAGCATAGAGCCAGGAATAAGCCCTGAGCACTGCAGGGTATAGTCCCAAAACAAACCCAAACTATCATTTTTGTGCCTGTGCACAAAATTTTGTCCCTGAGGGCAAAGAGGGGTGGTCAATGGGAAAGATGTTTGTGTTTCTGAGTCCCATTTCCTCGTGCCTTTATGACTTTATCCTTAGAATTAGCCAGCCCAGAAGGCTGCAAAAGGGGTGAGAAGGCAGTGTGGGTTTGGGTGTTTCAAAGACCAGTCATCCTGTCCATCCCGGTGAGAGCTGTGGTTGGGGGCACTTGTACTGGAGACGGTGACAGGGCTTCTCAACAGTGAAGGGATAGGCCCTAAACCTCACCCCCCATAGTGCTGTGCTAGCCTCACTCACACTGTCAGTTCACATGTACGTCCTGAGCTCCTCTGGTGAATAAAATTGCATTTGTCGGGGACTGGAGCGATAACACAGTGGACAGGGCACTTGCCTTTCATGAGACCAACCCAAGTTTGATCCCCAGCACTCCAAATGGTTTCCCTGAGCACCACCAGGAATGATCCATGAGCACAGAGCCAGGAGTAAACCTGGAGCACTGGAGGGTAGAGCCCCCAAACAAACAAAAACTATCATTTTGGGGGCCGGAGTGTTGGCGTGGAGCAGTAAGGTGTCTGTCTTGCCAGCACTAGCCTAGGATGGACTGCGGTTCGATCCCCCGGTGTCCCATATGGTCCCTTAAGCCAGGAATGATTTCTGAGTGCATAGCCAGCAGCGACCCCTGAGCATCACCAGGTGTGGCCCCCGAAAAACAAAACACAAACAAAACCTATTATTTTTGTGTCTGTGCCAAGGTTCCTTCTGTTGGAGGTCAAAGGCAATGAAGGAGCCCTCACATTTCCCCACTTCCCACCTCCTCAGATGCCCACAGCAGCCGCTAGATGCACATAGTCACCTCCCTTTGACTGGCTAATGACGGAAGCAATTCCAGACGTTTTTGTCAGTGCTGTACTCTCCCACCCCTAACCCATGGCAGGTCCAGGGAGCCCATTAGAGCCTGTCCACTCTTGGGTGCTGTCCCTGAGTCAACTGGCAGAAAGGCCATTCCTGACTTCACTGCTACTCACTATGACCAGGTCCTGACTTCATTCCTGGCACCCCAGGCCAGGCTCTGGAGGAAACGGCAGGGCTGTGACACAGAAGTACAAGTCCCCATTTGCCCTTGGTGACAGGACCCAGGGAGGCTGCAGGAGACATTCTGGCCTCCTGGGTGGCTGCACGAGTGAACAATTGGCCTCAACTGCAGGGCGACCAGGGCGACCTCTGCTCCAGACTCATGCCTTCTGGGGGCCAGAGTGATAGCACAGTAGGACATTTGCCTTGCAAATGAATGAATGACCCAGGACGGACCCAGGTTCAATCTCACAGCAGCTCATATGGTCCCTCAAACCTGCCAGGAGCAATTTCTGAGTGCAGAGCCAGGAGTAACCCCTGAGCACCACTGGGTATGACCCCCAAATCGATTCAAAACAAAACAAAACCCAAAACCAGACTCAAGCCTTCTGTGGGGTGTAGGGTGCAGGAGGGACAGGAATAGGCAGGGAAAGGGTTGGTCTCTGGGTCCGGTCTTGGCTGCTGGCTGGACACCTGTGCGGGCCTTGGTGGTCCTGTGGCTAGAACCACCACTTGCATCAAACTTTTGTCCTCATGGTTCATCACAGTGGGGTCCATGTCACCAGCTCTGCAGTGCTGAGTGTACAAAAAAAAAAAACAACAAATCCCACACTTGCACACCGTGCTTTTTCCCAAAGCTGGACACCCTGGACATGCACAAGGAGGCTCTTGGGAATGTTGTCCCAGCAAACAACGTCTCTAAAGATGCCACCATCTGGGGCTTCATGATGCCTGCAGCACAGCTCCAGTGCCAAGCTCATGCAATGCCAGGCAGCCATAGGACCTTAATTCTATTTATCATCATCATCATCATCATCATCATCATCATCGGTCTCTCCCAGCGGCGCTCAGGAGTTACTCTTGGTTCTGCACTCAGAAATCGCTCCTGGCAGGCATGGGGGACCATATGGGATTTTGTTTTTGTTTGTTTGTTTGTTTGTTGTTTTTCGGGCCATACCTGTTTGATGCTCAGGTGTTACTCCTGGCTATGTGCTCAGAAATTACCCCTGGCTTGGGGGGACCATATGGGACGCCAGGGGATCGAACCGTGGTCCTTCCTTGGCTAGCACTTGCAAGGCAGACACCTTACCTCTAGCACCACCTCGCCGGCCCCCATATGGGATTTTGGGATTTGAACCACCATCTCTCCTGGATTGGCTGTGTGCAAGGCAAATGCCCTACCACTGTGCTATCTCTACAGCCCCTAATTCTTTGTTTTGTTTTAGTTTGGGGCCACTTCTGGCAATGCTCAGGGGTTATGCCTGGGCTTAATAATTCCTCAGCTTGGGGCCAGAGAGATAGCATGGAGGTAAGGCATTTGCCTTGCATGCAGAAGGTCGGTGGTTCAAATCCTGGCATCCCATGTGGTCCCCCGAGCCTGCAGGAGCATTTCTGAGCCTAGAGCCAGGAGTAACCCCTGAGTGCTGCCAGGTGTGACCCAAAAACCAAATAAATAAATAATTCCTCAGCTCATTTCTGGTGGTGTTCAGGGGAGTATATGGATGCCTGGGATAGAACCTGACTTGGTGACGTGAAAGGTAAGTTCCCACTGTTCCATCACTTCAGTCCCCTTTGTAAATTTTATTTTGCTTTGTTTTGGGATCACACCCAGTGATGCTCAGGACTTACTTCTGGTTCTGTGCTCAGGGGCGGCTCCTGGCTGACTCAGGGGCCATATGGATTTGGGTATTGTACCTAGGACAGCCATATATAAGGCCAATGCTGTACATGCTGTACTATCCCTTTGGCCCTATTTAAATTTTTTTGGGGGGAGTCACACTGGTGGTGTTCAGGGGTCACTCCTGGCTATGCGCTCAGAAGTTGTTCTTGGCTTGGGGGACCATATGGGACGCCAGGGGATCAGACCATGGTCTGTCCAAGGCCAGCACGGGCAAGGCAGATGCCTTACTGTTAGTGCCACCGCTCCAGCCCCAATTTTTTTTAAACAAATTTACTTGAGAAATAAAGGGAGGGACAGAGAGAGGTCGCTAAAGATGCATGATCAAGAGAGATACACAGAGACTTCTTCACTGTGGAAGTAGCAAGTACTTATCCCAGGCAGGGAAATGCTCTAAAGTGAGGAAGTTCACTTCAGACTGATACAAGCATGGCCAGACCACTAAAGTCCTTATCCGAAGAGGAGACATGGGTGTGTGGCCTTTAGTTCACCTTTTTCTGGGGGGTTTGGGTCATTCTGGCTCTGCTCAGGGCTTACTCTTGGCTTTGTGCTCAGGGATAACTCCTGCCAGGGCTTGGGGGACCCTCTGCAGTGCTGAGAACAGAGACTGGGATAGCTATAGTCAAACAAATATGCTGTCTTTCTGGCCCACTGTCAGGGCCCCTAAACTGACACCAGACCTGGCAATCCTTCCACCAGGGTCTCCCATATTTCCGACTGTGCTCCACACACCCTGAGCTCCTTGTTTGCAAAGAAGCAGGGTTCAGGCCACAACTTCTTCCCCAGCTGCAGCGAGATTTGCCATTGACTCCAAGACAAACACGAAATTCCCAAGGATGGAGACAGGGCACCCTGGGTGTGGACTGGACTGGCGATTCAATCTTTGGTTGCATGAACTTTAAGACCTGAGCTGTTGTTGACTTAGGGGCTGATGAAAAGGCCAGGGGTGGAGAGGGGAAGCCCAGATGAAAACACACAGGCATTCAGACTCTTCCCGGGTGTGAATAAAGCTGGAATTCAGCAGTGGTTTGGCTGCCGAGAGGTGCAGGAGTTTGAGGTGTTAAACCTGGTAGCACCTGGGAGTGAATGCAACGTCCGCCTGTCAAGAACGAGAAAGCTAAGGCCAGCTGTGTGGCTCCTTCCGCCCCAGTTTTTTGCTGGAAACACAGATGCAACTATTCACACAGTTCAGGAGTGCAGAGCTGTCAGAGATCTAGCTCTGGGCTCCGGGAATGGTGGGTACAGCAGAGGGGTCCCTTGGAGTTGTGAAGAGTCCATCCCCCATAGAACCAATGGTCACCTCTCTCTCTCTCTCTCTCTCTCTCTCTCTCTCTCTCTCTCTCTCTCTCTCTCTCTCTCTCTCTCTCTCTCTCTCTCTCTCTCTCTCATTTTTGGTTACACCCAGCAGTGTTCAGGTGCTCCTGGCTCTGCGCTCAGGAATCATTCCTGGTGGTGCTCAGAGGACTATAGGGAATGCTGGGGATCAAATCTGAGTCAGCCGCATGCAAGAAAAAGGCCCCCTTGATGTGCTACCATTTCCGGCACCACCTACTGTACCACCTTGTGTGGCCCCCAAACAAGCAAAAATTAACAATAAAATAAAAATTAAGGGTTTTTTTTTTGTGTTTTGGTTTTGGTTTGGTTTGGTTTGGGGGCACACTTGGCAGTGCTCAGAAGTTACTTGTGGCTCTGCACTCAGGAATTACTCCTGGGAGGCTTGGGGGATCCTATAGGATGCTGGGGATAGAAACTGGGTCGGCCACATGCAAGGCAAACATCCTACCTGCTGTGCTATCGCTTGGCCCCATTTTTTATTTTTTTTAGTTGGGGGTGACCACATCTGGTGATGAACATGGATCACAATCAGCAGTGTTTGGAGGGCTGTGTGGTGCCACGGAGATGGAACCGAAGTTGACCCTGTGCAGGGCGAGCACTTTACCCCTGTGCTCTCTCTCAAAACACTTTTCAGAATTGGTGAAACTGGTAGGATCTGGATGCCCATGTATGTTCAGGTTCATGAAATAGTATATTTCTTGAAATAGTGTATTTTTCATTCATCTTTCTGGCCTCGGCAATTCATCAAATGTGGTTGAATGAAGGCGAGTGTTGCAGCCGAACCTAATGCAATGTATTGATGGGTTATTAGAAATGTGTCAGGCGCGGTGCCAAGCCCTTTTTCCCCTTTACTCTCCATAATAATCTAGACACTAGAATCATGCTTACTTCACCGGGGAGGGAGCTGGGGCCTTGGAACCCCTCACAGCCTATCTGCACCTTGAGGTCCTTTCTCCTCTGTTCCCCATTGTGTGTTGAAAGAAACCATAAGAACACAGGACCCATCTGTGCTCAAAAGTTGGTCACTGATAAACCATGACTTACTGGCATTTGCTATTTGCAAAAAAAAAAAAAAAAAGTAGCGTTCTTTTTATTTTTTAGGTTTTGGGGCCACACCCAACTGCACTCAGGGGTTACTCCTGGCTCTGCACTCAGAAGTCACTCCTGGCAGGCTCTAGTGACTAAACTGGGTGCCAAAAATTGAACTCTGGTTGCTGAGTTCTGGCAGGTTCCAGACAACCAGGAAAGTCTCTCCCCCACCTGACTACTGCATAGTGCTCTCTGAAGATTTGGGAGCCAGCACCCTGTCCACCCTCTAGAATCTTTAGTGTTATGTCCTATAATATCCCTATTTCCTTTATTTGATGCCAGCCCTAGGGCAGAGCCATTTGGATAGATCCTCACTCTGATCCTCATGACTCTGATTCAAAGCCTGATTTCATATTAGCTTATTGCCTGAAAGGGTTCATTTTGTTGTGGTGGTTTTGGTTTTTGGGCCACACCCAATAGCGCTCAGGGGCTAGTCCTGGCTCTGTGCTCAGAAATCTCTCCTGATAGACTTGGGGGACTATGCCTGGGATGAAACCCCAGTTGGCTTCATGCAAGGCAAACACCCTACCCACTGTGCTATCACTCTGACTCCAGGTTCATCTGTTTTCATATTTACTTAATTGGTGGGGGAGTCATACCTAGTGTTGCTCAAAGGGACCATCATGATGATGGGGATCAAACCTGGGTCAGTCACATGCAAGGCAAGCACCTTATCAATGTGAAGCGTGGAGCAGAAGTGACTCCATTTTTGTCAACCTAAAGTAAGTTTCCATTCAAGGCTAATAAGGCTAAGTTCCATGCGACAAAAAGTTTCTATCCCAACAATAATGACACAGACCTAAGGCCCTATAAAACACAATATACCACCCAAGATATCTAGCCATAAAAGGAATGATAAAATACCTAGAAACACCCTAGACAACAGCCAATCAACTTGAAGGTTAAGACTTTCTGTTTCTAGCCCTATATAACCTGGCTTGTGACCCCCTGGGTGGGGTTGCCTCCTGGAAAGTGGCCCTGATGGATCAATTTGTAGCTTGTTGGTAGACGAAATAAAGCTCTACTTTGCTTTATTTCAATTGTGTGGTCTCAGTCTTCTACTCCAGACCCTAACAACCAGTATCATCTCAGACATCTTTTTTTTTTTTTTTTTGTTTTTGGGCCACACCCATTTGACGCTCAGGGGTTACTCCTGGCTATGCGCTCAGAAATCGCCCCTGGCTTGGGGGAACCATATGGGATGCTGGGGGATCGAACCGCAGTCCATCCTACTCTAGCCCTTGCAAGGCAGACGACACCTTACCTCTAGTGCCACCTTCCCAGCCCCAGACGTCTTTTATTATCTTATACTGTCTCATATTTCATTAAAAGAATTTTTTTTCAAGGGGCCAGAGAGATAGTATGGAGGTAGAGCATTTGCCTTTCATGCAGAAGGACAGTGGTTCAAATCCTGGCATCCCATGTGGTCCCCTCTGCCTGCCAGGGGCAATTTCTGAGCATAGAGCCAGGAATAACCCCTGAGTGCTGCCGGGTGTGACCCAAAAACAAAATAAAAACAAAAAAATTTTTTTTTGGTGGGGAGATACACATCCACTGTGTCAGGCCTTACCCCTGCTCTGCATCCAAGGGAGCCTATAAAGTGCCAGTGATGGAACTAGGGATGGCTGTATGTATTCAAGACAAGCACTTTCCCCACATGCTGTCTCTCCGACCTTCTAAATGTGTAATTGAGTTTTGCTGCCAACACAGAATTTGTCCTCATCTTAATTTAGGTCTAGGGGAGTGAAGATCCCAGAGAGTGAAGGTGTTTATGCTTCTGGGCAGCTGCACTAAACAGAGCCTCACAGTGACACTGTGCTGTGGAGCAGTCAGTATAGAACAGGCTGCAATGACCAGTTCTGCAAGGCCTCCCTCCCTCCTGAACCACTACAGAGTTCAGGTGACTGGAAAATCCGAGCAGGGGAGGAGAACTGAGGGAGAAGGGGGTTTGATGGTTCCAGGAGTGAAACCCAACTGGGAGCAAGAAATCAATCTTGGAGTCTGGTTAGGAAGGAGCATTCATGAGTCTCTGCTGCCATCTCCCGGTTTCCACAAAAATGACACCTGTTGACATTTCCTACTCAGTTCTAGGGAGTAGGTAGATCAGGGTGAGCCTAGGATGAGGTCAGATAGAGTAGGGGGTAGGGACAAGAATTCCCAAATCTGGGCTCTAGACTTCGGAGTAAAATAGCTTGCCTTGTACGAAGCTGTCCCTAGGTCAATTTCTGCCAGCACAGAAGGTCCCCCAAATACTGCCAAAACTGATCATTGAATCCAGAGCCTGAGGAAACCCTGATCACAGCCAGGTGTGGACCAGCCCTTCAACTCTGTATTAAAAAAAAATCTCAAAGCCTAGCCCCAGCTTAATGGGCTAAGCTCATATTTGGCTCAAAAGAGCCCCAGGCTGAATTCCCAGCACCGTGTGGCCCGCCAAATACCAAAGGGGTGAGGTAGGGTGGGGGGAATCCCAGAGCACGGAACCAGGAGAAAACCCTGAGCATGGTCAGGTGTGGTGGCTCCAAAACAAAATGAAAGTGCTCTGGAGAAAAGGAGCAGACCTGGGCTGAATCAATAGCACAGCAGGAAGGGTGCTTGCCTTGCACACAGCCAAAGTGGGTTCTATCCTCAGCATCCCAAGATTTGAACCATCATCAAACCTCAGCCCACTCACAGGAAAGGGAGGGAGCCTATTTAAGCTTTGAGGGTAGGAGACCCAAACCAGATTCCTATCCGTTCCCACAAACTCTGGTTGGGGACCCTGTACTGTGGAGGTGAGCCCCAGAGTGACCCAGCCCTACTTGGCAGCTCTGGCATCACCTTAAGCACAGGAAGGGGAAGGTGCCTACTTTGAGCCTGGCAAGGCTGGAAGTCAGCTCCATGCTGGCTGGCAAGGCCCTGGTTGGCTCTGCGCTGTGGGGCTGCCATAGGGCAGTTACTGTTTGAGTTGGCAGCTGGTTACACAGTCCTTCCTTCCCCCATGTCTGGCTGCAGAAAGTAGGTTTTCTTGGGGCCTCTTAAAAATAGCTGTTCCCTTTGTCAGTTCTGGGTTGTCAGCTTCCCTGGCTCTAGGTCTGGGAGAAGGGACAAAGCGAGGATGATAAAACCCACCACACAAAAAAGACAAAGGCCTCACCACTATAACTGGTTTGAAGGTCCCTTTCCACCAATTCCTCTCCATCTTTTGAAGTCTTATATTGTTTGCTACATAATACCCCAGGGTTTGGTGTTCCTTAGAGCAGTAAGAGGGAATTATACCTAAGGTTTCCTTTTTAAAAATTATCTCAGCAGTTTGGACATAACGTTCAATTGATCCCCCTGATAAACTATTATTTGAATCCTTGATAGAAAGGATTACTCTTTTTTTTTTTCTCTTGGTTTTGGGGTCACACCCGGTGGCAGCGCTCAGGGGTTACTCCTGACTCTACGTTCAGAAAGCGCTCCTGGCAGGCTCAGGGGACCATACGGGATGCCGTGATTCGAACCAATGACCTTCTGCATGAAAGGCAAATGCCTTACCTCCATGCTATCTCTCCAGCACTGAAAGGATTTCTCTTGCAGTGATGGAAAGGTGATTGGGGGGGGGGGGCGGGATATCACAGGGAACTATTTCAGTAATATCACTTTCATATTTCGAGATGAAGCAGCCATGCAGAGCTGCTGTGTCCATTCTGACTGTCCTTCCGGGGGCTTGGCAAAAGAAGGGTCAGAGGCAGCCTAATGGGATCCGAACATGGAACGATTATTCCCAGTGGTGGTTGCTCAGGAAGGTGTGTTTTGTCTGTTTAATGGAGGAACAAGGCCTTTAACAATCTCTTCCTCCTTCAACGGGGCCTCCCTTCCCTGTCTCCACCCCAGAGGCCTCTCCAGGTAAAGAAAGAGTTTAGGGGACCTTTTATCCTAACTGGCTTTTCCACTGATAAAGCGAAGGGTGTTGCTTCCAAAAGGCCATAGATGATGCTTTTTGCTTGGACTTCAGCTATCCTCGAGTATTCTAAATCTTTGAAAGGGAAAACCTGGTCCCACGGGGCCGGCGATGTGGCGCTAGAGGTAAGGTGTCTGCGTTGCAAGTGCTAGCCAAGGAAAGGACCACGGTTCGATCCCCCGGCGTCCCTTATGGTCCCACCAAGCCAGGGGCAATTTCTGAGCGCGTAGCCAGGAGTAACTCCTGAGCATCAAAAGGGTGTGGCCCAAAAAACCAAAAAAAAAAAAAAAAGAAAGAAAGAAAGAAAGAAAGTGAAAACCTGGTCCTCAACTCAAGGAGAAACGCCTGTGCATTCTTGAGCTAGGCCAGTGGCCATCAATTGAATTCAGCCATGGAAGAAAGGGCCAAAGATAGATTCCATCCAGACAAAAAGGGGTTTGTGGTAGGTAAACCCAGATAAACCTCCTTTTTTTTTTTTTTTTTTTTTAGATAAACCTCTTCATTCAAGAAACCACCCTGATACTTATAGAAACAGAGCTGCTAGAGAAGCACTTATCTTACATGAGCCAACCCAAATTCAATCGCAGAGCCAGGAGCTACCCCTGAGCACTGCCAGATGTGACCCAAAACGATCCCCTGCCCCCATACATGTAAAATAAAATGAAGTTCTGAAAATAGAAAAACCACCCCCGCTCTTTGCAACAGATACGGCTTGGATGGAGAAAAACTTCCTTTTGTTCTATACTGTTTAATCACTTTTATTGGTCATATATCCAGAATTCATTATATAAATCTTTCAAAATAATTAGATATTACAAGAATAGTTTATAATTCAGCTCTGATTGCACAAATACTCGACACAAGAAATCATGTTTACAAATATCCAAGCTTTCTTAGAAGAATACTTCAATAAAGAAAATAGGTCTCTAATGACTTCAGCAAATTGACTGTGGCTGTGCACACACCGTTATCAACCTCCATCCCGCCCCCTCAGGTCCTCCATCCTCACTGTCTCTCCAACCTCCACAGTACTCACTACAATATGAATATGTTACAGCTTCTCATCCTCAAACCCAGAGCCATAGCACAATAGGAAGGGCCCTTGCCTTGCACGCAACTGACCCAAGTTCATTTCCTTACACCCCATAGGGTCCCCCGAGCACCACCAGGAGAGATTCCAGAGTGCGGAGCCAGGAGTAACCCCTGAGCACCACCAGTGATGCCCCACACATGCCAAAAAAGAAAAAGATTTTAGACCTCTTTTTTTTTTTTTTTTTTTTTGGTTTTTGGGCCACACCCGGTGATGCTCAGGGGTTACTCCTGGCTATGCGCTCAGAAGTCGCTCCTGGCTTGGGGGGACCATATGGGACACCGGGGGATCGAATAGACCTCTTTTTCTAATTTTCCCTGGTCTGGAACAAAAATTGTATGTACTGAGAATAAAAGATTTAAACAATATTCCTCTACACACAACTTGTCTTGGGTTCCTAGCTGTGCGAGTGACAGATCTTCCCTTTTCTCCCTGACTGTACTAACTAGTAGCTGTAACCTCCCTGTCTCTCGCATCAGGGGGTGGGATGGGGGGATCAAGTCCTAACACTGCTGATAGTTTCTAAGCTGCAAAAATGACACCCTAAAGACAAAAGTTAAATACAAATATTAGGAAAGCTAAAATATTTCCAATGGATTTAGAATAGAGAACATTTTGACATTTAAAGTCTCCCAGAATGAAGAAAAAAGAAAAGAAAAGCATCAGGAGATGGCAGTAGTTTTGTAAAAACAACTTTTCAGTGAAAAACTGAAAAGGGTCCATCGCCCGGGCCATGGATCATACCAGTCCCAAGGTACCAGGAAAACAGCGGGTTTGTAGGTAGTTGAACTCAAAACTCAACATTCTTCTGACAATGGGGCTATAAAATCACCTTAAAAATACTTGTTGGCCAGCCCAGAGATGCAATTCCTTAGCCCAGGGGAACTTTATAAAAGACTGACCGTGTCACCCTGACAGAGAGGGAAGAGACATTTGGCATTTGCTCACCCCACTCATCCATAACTGAGAAGTGTGTCCATTTGGCAAAGCTCATCTTTTCACATAGCACGAATTAAAATCAAGAGACTAGTGGTATCCTACAGAGCGCCTCAGTGCACTGCACCAAGAGGCCCATGTTTGGAAAAGGATTCTTGAATCAAACTTTCACCCTGTAAGATTCAACAGGCTTTGGGAGAATTAACTTTATGCCTCATTCCTGTGTTTTTTTTTCTCACACACACATCCTAGTGTAACCAACTGCCACAGGTTCCCACCAAGACATTGTCGCAGTAGTTGGAAAAGGAGTTTCTGAAAAGTGTTCCATCACATTCTAATGGGTCACAGTTGCATGGAACTAAAAGACTGGGCGTGTCTACTGCAGCAAACGAGCAAACTCCGCATAGTCGATGTAGCCGTCATTGTTTCGGTCATCGTCTTTCAAAACACCATCTATCAAGTTGATGAGCTCATCCTCGCTCATGGGTGGTGCCTGGGCATTCCCTTCCTGTAGAACAGAACCATACCAGAGCAAGTCATACATCTGACTGGCAGAGCTGAGCCCAGACCCAAAAGGCCCACACATGTCCTGGCTATTCAAAACTTTCAATGTGAGGAACTGGAGCAACAGCATGGTGAGGAGGACCTTTGCTTTGCAAGAAACTGACCCAAGTTCAATCCCCGGTATCCCACAGGGTCCCCCACAAGTCTGCCAGGAGTAACTTCTGAGTGCAGAGCCAGGAGTAACCTCTAAACACCACTGGGTGTGACCCAAAACAAAACAAACCAACCAATCAAACAAAAATGTTTCTATCTTTTCTAAACACGAAAGTCACTTGTGGGGTTGGAGCGGTGGTGCAAAGAGTCGGGCATCTGCCTTGCACACGCTAGCCTAGGATGGACTGCAGTGTCCCATATGATCCCCCCAAGCCAGGAGCAATTTCTGAAGCATAGCCAGGAGTAAACCATGAGCTTCACTGGGAGTGTCCCAAAAAAAACAAAAACAAAAAAAAAAAGTCACCCTTGTTTACTGCAAAAACTTGGTGTGTCAGCCACAGTGTTCGTTTGAAACTCATAAGCTCCCTAATTCATTCCTGGGGAAAGCTCAGAGCTCAGACCCTTCTGAAGGTCAGCACTGGCGGGTTTGGTCCTGTTTGTGTAGAAATTGTGCTGCTGTACAATGCCCTGGGGTCAGTTCAGGAGGGAGAGAACAGTGCCACACAGGAGTGAGTGCGATGAGGGGTTCTCTGCTCCAGGAGCGGGTACACAGGCCTTACCCAAATCAGTCCCCCAGCCCCGCCACATCTCCCACCTCATCCTACCCTCTCCTGCCTGGAGGGCTGTACCCATCTCCCCAACCCCACTCCGACCCTCTGTGCGGTGAAGACTCCTGGTGAAAGATGTGGCAACCATGCCCCTCACCAGTGCGAAGCTTTCTGCAAGGCATGGGGCCTCTGGACAAGCCTGGAACCTGCTCTTCTGGCTGCCAGTGAATCACCTTGACCCACAAAATCTCAAAAAAATCCATGTCTCAAAGCTCCGGATTGAAGTTTGCACACCATCAAGTGGGGATAAATGACACTTGCCTAGCTCCTTACTCATGGGAATGGCGACATTCCTGACTTGAAGGAGCTTTGGAAATGAGCAGGCACTGTGCTGCTGGTTCCTGCATTCCCCCAGTCCCTAACTCCCCAATGCTCCCAAAGGAGCAGAAAGGTCTCCCCTGCTCTGTGTCATGAACACGGTTGACTTTTAGGTGCTAAATCTCAAACTCCAGCGCACAGCAGTCATGGCCATGGGCTTGCTGGAGCTCAAGGCCTACGTAGGCGCCTGGCCATGGTAAGGGCAGACTCGGCAGGAGGCCAGCAGGGCCCAGGTGAGCAGACCCACCTCCTTGTGGACATGCGTGATGGCGATGGAGAGCTCCAGCCCATCCAGCAGGCTGTTGCCGTCATAGTCATGCATCTTGAAGTAATGTAGCTGAAGCTCCTGCGGTGACATCTCGGTCTCAGGCTTGTTGATGACGCCTTCTAGGTGCTCCATGATGTGTCTGAAAACCAATGGGAAAGGGCCAAAATGATAGCACAGCAGGGAGGGTGTTTGCCTTGCACACTGCCCACTCAGGTTCAACCCTTGGTATCCCATGCATAGGGTCCCCGAGCCTGCCAGGAGTGATTTCTGAGTGCAGAGCCACCAAGAGACCCCTGAGCACTACCAGGTGTGGCCCCAAAACAAAAACAAAAAGCCAACAAAGAAAACTCAGCACTTCGTGGTCAGGACACATGGACCATGCAGAAATCGTGAGCTGAAGGGCCGGAGAGATAGCATGGAGGTAAGGCATTTGCCTTTCATGCAGAAGGTCATTGGTTCGAATCCCAGTACCCATATTGCCCCCCCCCCCCCCCGAGCCTGCCAGGAGCGATTTCTGAGCATGGAGCCAGGAGTGGCTCCTGAGCGCTGCCGGGTGTGACCGAAGAAAAAAAAAAAAAAGAAATCATTAGCTGACACCCACCAGGTCACTCACTTCCGGGTCTTCTAAGGGCAGAAAAGCAAACAAAAATTGGGGTAGGCCATACTCAAAGGGGTCCCCAGGCAAGAGGAATAGGAAGGCCATGGGGAAGCCAGGACAAAACTCCACAGCCAGAGCTGTTGCACAAGTGGTAAGGCATCTGTCTTGCATGCTCTAGCTTAGGACAGACCTCGGTTTGATCCTCCAGCGTCCCATATGGTCCCCCAAACCAGGAGCGCATACCCGGGAGTAACCCCTGAGCGTCACTGGGTGTGGCTGAAAAAAAAAAAATCCAAGAGGGGCCAGAGCAAGAGTACAGCAGGGAGGGTGTTTGCCTTGCATGCAACCAACTTGAGTTCGATCCCAGCATCCTATAGAATCTCCTGAGCTTGCCAGGAGCCATTTCTTTTTTTTGGTTTTTGGGTCACACCCAGCAGTGATCAGGGGTTACTCCTGGCTCCACGCTCAGAAATCACTCCTGGCATGCTCAGGGGACCATATGGAATGCCGGGATTCGAACCAATGACCTTCTGCATGAAAGGCAAATGCCTTACCTCCATGCTATCTCTCTGGCCGCCAGGAGCCATTTCTGAGCACAGAGCCAAGAGTACCCTCTGAGTGCTGATCGGTGTGGCACAAAAACCTCCAAGGATTTGTCTGTTATGCTAGTGAGAGTGTGGGTGCCCCTTAAAAACCCCAACATACTCTCACTCTCTTTAAAAAAACTCGGTAGGGCAATGCATTTAAATGCATTTAATTCCGTAGCGGTGGTGCAATCGGTAAGGCATCTGCCTTGTGCGTACTAGCCGAGGATGGACCATGGGTTGATTCCCCAGCACCTCATATGATCCCACAAGCCAGGAGCGGTTTCATTTTTGCTTGTTTGTTTGTTTTTGAGTCACATCCGTCGGCACTCAGGGGTTACTCCTGGCTCTGTGCTCACAAGTTGCTCCTGACAGGCACAGGGGACCATATGAGATGCCAGGATTCGAACCACTCTACTCGAATCAGCTGCATGCAAGGCAAACGCCCTACTGCCATGCTATCTCTCCAGCCCCAACCAGACGTGATTTCTAAGCGCATAGCCAGTAGTAACTTCTGAGCGTCACTGGGTATCACCAAAAAAAAACAAACAAAAAAAATTAATGGCTTTTTGTAAACCCACTCAAGGGTAACTCAAATATCATACGGTGAAACCAATGGTTTCCCCCACAAAAGTTGTGAGAGAAAAGTCAGCGCTTGAACAGACACATTGTGAGGTCTTTGTGCCAGAGATAGCACAGCAGTATGGCATCTGCCTTGCACAGAGCCAATCCAGGACAGATGGTGATTCGATTCCCAGCATCCCATATGGTCTCCTGAACCTGCTAGGAGTAACCCCTGAGCGCCGCCACGTATGACCCAGAGAGAGAGAAAGAGAGAGAGAGAGAGAGAGAGAGAGAGAGAGAGAGAGAGAGAGAGAGAGAGAGAGAGAGAGAGAAGGCCTTGACACAGACACAAAGCCTGAATTCTTTGTTAGGGGCTCAGTCTCCACCACACTAGCTGGGCTGTGGGTGCCTCTGGCTGTCATGGGCACACCAGTGGCAGAGCCATGAAAAGAGCATGCCATGTGCAGGGGGCTGTCAGGACACAATAAGTGTCCCTGGGAATATATCCAGGCGTCCCACAAGATGCGGGTGCAGCAGCCAGAGGGCACGGCACTGCTGTCCAGGCCCCGAATACGTACTCTTGATCATGCACCACATGCTTGTCCAAACCCACACTGCCAGGATGGGCATTGCTGGCTCCGGGCTGTTGGGCCCTAGCACCCAGGATGCAGATGGTGCAGAGCAGGCTGCACAGGAAAGGAGTTTTGAGCAACTGCCGAAATGTCATCATCACCAGCTCCTTCCTGGTAGGGAGAGAGAAGACAGGCAGGAAGTTGTCAGAGCCAGCCTGGGCCTTTGGAGCTTTGGCACCATGCATTTGTGGGGTGCAGGGCCAAGGAGTGAAGTTGCAAACACAGGCACGTGAACCCAGGTTCAAGGCCAGCTCTGGCCGGATATCAGGCCCCATCACCCCCCACTCTGAGGGCGGTGGCCCACAGCCACTTCCTGAAGCACCGTCAGAACTGTCCAACCACCCGCTATTTGTTGAGTGCTGGGCAGAGCCGGGCCTGTGTGCTCACCAGGACATGTAGAGAGCCCCTGAAGACCAGACCTTGGAGGTCAGAGCTGGGCTGCAGGTGTCGGGGTCAGCACAAGCATAAAGCAGGCCCCATGGTTGGTCCCCAGTTTGAGGATGGCTTGAGGATCGGTGTGGCAGCCCAGGGGAGAGGGTTGCAGTGGATGGGCAAGGCAGGGGGGTGGGCAGGACAAAGCAAGGGGCCAGGCCAAGGCTGGTAACTTCACGGTCGTGTGAGGGACTGGAAAGAGGTTGGCAGCGCCAAAGTGCCTAGCCCAACCTAGCAGGCCAAAAGCTATGAGCAGGAAAACTTGGGGAGCACTGCAGTGTTCTGCCCTCAGCATCCACCATCACTGGGATTCAGGCTGCCTGGGAGGTCTGAGGACTGCCAAGTATTGGGCCTTGCTGGGCCTAGCACTGGCTCAGAGAAGGGGGAGACAGCCAAAAAGGAGACAGCCCTGGGAGACAAAGAGTAAAGACCCACCCAAAGCCAAGTCTCAGGGTGAGAAGCCTGAGGTGTCTTCTAAAAGATCCTAAGGCACAAGGGCCCCCAAAGGCAAAGAGAAAAGCCACATTTGGATCATCTTTTTTTTTTTTTTTTTTTTTTGGTTTTTGGGTCACACCAGGCAGCACTCAGGGGTTACTCTTGGCTCTACACTCAGAAATCATTCCTGGCAGGCTCAGGGAACCATATGGGATGGCGGGATTTGAACTATCGACCTTCTGCATGCAAGGCAAATGCCTTACCTCCATGCTATCTCTCCAGCACCTGGATCAAGTCTTATAAAACCAAAAGGAGCCCAGAAAACAAAGTGTTCCACACAATGGAGCTGAACCGTGAGGCTACTGTTGTAAGCCTGGACTTTTAGGTGATCAAGTTCCGGCCCGGCCTCCAGAGTTAGTTCTCAAGCTGCCTCTGTGCTGAGTCCTGATGTGCCTCACCCAGCATAAGTGCTTGGCAGGGTGGCACCAAGGAGGTGGCATGGGGTGCTTAGGCCATTTCCCAAGTCCTTCCCATGGCCCCTTGGAAGTGTAACTTGGGGGACAATCAGGGATGCTAAAAAGCAGCGTCCAGGGCCCCGGAAAGGGCTCAGGATCTACAGCCTCTGCCCAATATTAAGAATGGGGACTTTGGGGCCGGGAAGGTGGCGCTAGAGGTAAGGTGTCTACCTTGCAAGCACTAGTGTAGGATGGACTGCAGTTCGATCCCCTGGCGTCCCATATGGTCCCCCCAAGCCAGGAGCGATTTCTGAGCACTTAGCCAGGAGTAACCCCTGAGCATCAAACGGGTGTGGCCCAAAAACAAACAAACAAAAAAAAGAATGGGGACTGGGCTGGCACGGTGGTGCTAGAGGTAAGGTGTCTATCTTGCAAGCACTAGCGTAGGACGGACCACAGTTCGATCCCCCAGCGTCCCATATGTCCCCCCAAGCCAGTAGCAATTTCTGAGTGCATAGCCAGGAGTAACCCCTGAGCGTCAAACATAAAAAAGAATGGGGACTAATGGGAAGCACTATGGTCAGGGCCATTTCCAGCAGGAACAACTGAATGTGCACCCCACAACTGAAGAAGGGGTTCCCAAGGCCGCATGTGCCCCCATGGTGGTGCACAGGGCTAATTCCTGGCTCTGTGTCACTGGTCATGCTTGATGGGGCTCAGAGGACCATATATGGTGACCGGCATGGGGAGGAAGTAGGGTCAGCCACATGCAAGGCAAATGCCTTAATCTCCCACACACACACCCACACTACCTATGACCTCAGAAAACTCAATTCTAGGGGCCAGAGCAATAGCGCAGTGGAAGGGCATTTGCCTTGCACGTGGTTGACCCAGGATGGACCCGTGTGCAAGGCCAGCGCCCTACCACTGCTCTGGCATTCCATATGGTCCCCCAAGCCAGGAGTGATTTCTGAGCCTATAGCCAGGAGTAACCCCTGAGCGTCACCTGGTGTGGCCCAAGAAAAACAGAAAAAAAAGAGAGAAAGAGACACAGAGAGAGAGAACTCAATTCTTAGGGGCCAGAGTAGCAGCACAGCAGTGGGTTGTTTGCTTTACACACGGCCAATCCAGGATGGACGCTAGTTCAATTCCAGGCATCCATATGGTCCCTTGAGCCTTCCAGGAGCAATTTCTGAGTGTAGTGCCAGAAATAACCCCCCGGCAGCACTGGGTGTGACCCCCCCCCAAAAAAAAAAAAACCAAAACAGATGGGCCCGGAGAGATAGCACAGTGGTGTTTGCCTTGCAAGCAATCGATCCAGGACCTATGATGGTTGGTTCGAATCCCAGTGTCCCTTATGGTCCCCCATGCTGCCAGGAGCTATTTCCGAGCAGATGAGCAGACAGCCAGGAGTAACCCCTGAGCACCCCAGGGTGTGACCCAAAAACCAAACCAAAAAAAAAAAAAAAAAAAAAACCAAAACCAGAAAACTCAATTCTTTTCTGTTTGTTTTTTGGTTTGGGGGCCACACTCAGCAGTGCTCAAGGGTTACTCCTGGTCTATGCTCAGAAATCACCCCTGGCAGGTTTGAGAGACCCTATGGGATGCCGAGGATGGAACCCACCAGGTAGGCTATGTGTAAGGCGTGTAAAAGCCCTACCCACTTTGCTATCACCCCAGCCCTCAATTTTCTTTTATTTTTTTTTTGGTTTTAGGGTCACATCCGGCAGCGCTCAGGGATTACTCATGGCTTGACACTCAGAAATCACTCCTGGCAGGCTCAGGAACCATATGGGATGCTAGGATTCGAACCACTGTCCTTCTGCATGCAAGGCAAACACCCTACCTTCATGCTATCTCTCCTCAGCCCTCAATTCATTTTTTTGTTTGTTTGTTTGTTTGTTTTTTGGCCACACCCAGCACCGCTCAAGGACTACTCCTGGCTCTGAGCTCAGAAATCACTCCTGGCAGGCTCAGGGAAACATATGGAATGCTGGAATAAAACCGCAGGATCCGTCCTGGATTATCCCCATACAAGGCAAACGCCCTACCACTAGGCTATGGCCCTGGCCCCCTTCCCTCAATTATTCTAAGAGAGATATCATTTAGAGGGGTCTGAAAAGTTGGTCTAGGGTAAGGTGCTTGTCTTGCACACAGCCAAGCTGCTTTTACTCCTAGCACCCCATATGGTCCCTAAGCACTGCTAGAAATGATCTCTGAATACAGGGACTGGAGTAAGCCCTGAGCATCACCAGATGTAGCCCCCCCCCCTCCAAAAAATATATATAGATCACTTAGATACTTGAGCTAAGTAGACCTTTAGCATCATTCTAGGATTTTTCAAACTGAATGAGTGAGTGAGTGGGTGTAGGGGGAAGATAAGGGAAAATTCTAACTCAAACAACACCACAAAGCAGGAGCTGGAGCCGTGGCGCAAGCAGTAGGGCATTTGCCTTGCACAAGCTAACCTAGAAAGGACCACATTAGATCCGCTGGCATCCCATATGGTTCCCCAAGTCAGGAGCAATTTCTGAGCACATTGCCAGGAGTACCCCTGAGCACTGGGTGCATGACGCACCAAAAAAAAAAAAAAAAAAGAGGGCCAGAGAGATAGCACAGCAGCGTTTGCCTTGCAGCCGATCCAGGACCTAAGGTGGTTGGTTTGAATCCCGGTGTCCCATATGGTCCCCCATGCCTGCCAGGAGCTATTTCTGAGCAAATAGCCAGGAGTAACCCCTGAGCACCACCAGGTGTAGCCCAAAAACCAAAAAAATAAAAAAATCAAAGAAAATAAAAACCACCACAAAGCAGCCAAGGGATTAGTAAAACAATCATTATGGGCCCTCTTCATCATTTCCAACAACCCCATTTTGGTTTCTCTGCTGGTTTCCAACTTTATGAGAGCTCCACAAAATCCAAGTCTACACCCAAGGAAGAGACACTAGCCTCCCTCTAGGTGCTGTCTCAGAGAGAATTAAGGCAGCACCAAAACATCCAACAGAGTAAACTTCACTCAGCCCAGAGGCTAAGTTGCATCATCCACTCCCCAGCAGATCGGCTCTAGAACTGGAGGGAAGGGCCAGCTAGGCAAAGCTTCCCTGCCCCCCAGACTTCTCAAACTCTCTTCCCAGGGAGCACAGACAGTGCTGGAGCATAGACAGTGCTGGCACCGCACCTGGGCTGACAGAATTGCTCCTCTTCAGGCTCAGCAGCCTTAAAGGGTCCAGAAACTTTGTGCCTCCATTTCCATATCTGGCCTCTGGCCTCTGCACATGTCCTGTCCAGTCAGTTCAGATGATATCTCAGGATCCAGCTGAAATATGGGTTCCTTCCTGGACTCATGTGCAGCCTCTTGCACTCACTGGCCCTAATGTGGTCACATCATCCTTCTCCCCACGCCCCCATCCACTTTCCCTTTAACCTGCCTCCAGGAGGGTCAGAGACTTCCTCCTCTACCAGACCGCTCCTGAATTTGCACTTCTGAATGTATCACCAAGTTCTGAGTGGGCCCATGTCAGTCTGGCTGGAATCAGGGCAGTCTCCTATCACAGAAGGAAGCAAATGGAAAAAAAAAAAAAAACAAAACTTTCCTTGGACCCTCTCACACGGTCTGGGCATGGCCCACTGTTTCCCTCAGTGCTGTCCTGTCAGCACAGAAGGATTGGAGCCAGCCTTCCCCAAATAGCTGTCAACAGCTTTTCTCCTTTGTCAAGGGAGTTAGTTCTTCATCAAAAACCCAAACTCAGTGCATCATTCTCACCAACGCCCAGATACGGCCTAATGTCCTCAAAGCCATGGCAAAGAAAAGCTGGTATTTTGCCTACTTCCCTGCTTCAAAACTGACGGCCAAAAACCAAGTTTCTAGGGGAAAAAAAAAAAAAAATCCCTGGACAAGGAGTTAAGAATCGTTTTGAAAAAGCAGACTGTCTGGGTGTAGGAGAGAGATCACAGCCGGCTGGGGCTCAGGGCTTACGCTTGGCTCTGCACTCAGAAATCACTATTGGGGCCTGAGCAATAGCACAGCGGAGGAGAGGGCATGTTTTCCTCTCACACACACAGCTGATATGGGTGCAACCCCCAACATCCCATATGGTACCCCGAGCCAGAAGGAACCTCTTGGTGCTGCCGGCCAAAAAAATTTGTGGCCCCAAAAATAAAATAAATAAAAAGAGATCACTCTTTGAGACCATATGGGATATGGGAGATCAAATTCAGGTGGGTCGTGTGTGTGTGTGTGTGTGTGTGTGTGTGTGTGTGTGTGTGTGTGTGTGTGTGTGTGTGTGTGTGTGTGAGAGAGAGAGAGAGAGAGAGAGATCAAACCCAGGTGGGCCACTTATGTGTGTGTGCAAGGAAAGAGTGTGTGTGTGTGTGTGTGTGTGTGTGTGTGTGTGCGCACGCGCACACGTGCAAGGAAAGAGCCTTCTCCCAGTACTATGTCTGGCAAGTGTGTGTGTGTGTGTGTGTGTGTGTGTGTGTGTGTGTGTGTGTGTGTGCGCACGCGCACACGTGCAAGGAAAGAGCCTTCTCCCAGTACTATGTCTGGCAAGAGTGTGTGTGTGTGTGTGTGTGTGTGTGTGTGTGTGTGTGTGTGTGTGTGTGTGTGTGTGTGCGCACGCGCACACGTGCAAGGAAAGAGCCTTCTCCCAGTACTATGTCTGGCCCTTATTTCTATAGAACAAGTAAGAGTCTGTCTGTCCATTTGGGGGGTCCACCACTCTACCTACCTGCCACCCTTTGCCACCATCCCTGGACCCTGGAGCAGGCAGCCCAGGATACTGCAAGTAGGCTCGGACCCCGAGCCCTCCCAGGGTGCAGCTGAGCAGCTCAGAGCCCCAGGGAAAGAGGATGGAAGGGAGCAAAGGAGGAGAGGCGCTTGCTTGGCACCCAGATGGCAAGGACCCTGGGGAGCAGAGCGAGGGGCCCTGCAAGCCACGCAGAGCCGGGGGCCACGGAGGGTCCAGGATCCTGCGCGCAACAGCCGGGTCTCTCTCTGCGTCTCCCCTCGGCCAAGGGACCCGAGGACCCCCCCACCCCGCACCCCCAGCACCCCCAGCGCCCGGGGCTCGGGCACCGCCGCTGCACTCACCTCTAGCCCCCGACTCCCAGACGCGAAGCCTCGCAACTTGGGCCTCGCCGGCCCCCGTCCACCCAGGACCCGCTAGGTCACGCCCACCTCCCGCAGTGCGCAGGCGCGTTGATTGGCCACGCCCATTTGCCCCGGAGGTCCCGCACCACTCCTGGCTTTGGGCTATGTGGCTTGGTCTGGGCCTATGAGTGAGTCCACGTTGTGAAGTGTGATGCAGGGCCGGGATCCGGGAGCCTCCTGGAACCTAAGCGGACTCGGGACACAGGAATCTTGCACTACCCTTTTGATAAGCACCCCTGCCTGGTTCCCAGCCTGACCTCTACCTCCCTGTCCAGGTTACTCACCTGGACAGCTGACCCAGCTGACAGCTGGTCTGACAGCTGCCTCCCACCTCCACTCCATTCAAACTTTACAGTCTTCTAGATTGTTCTAGGAGAGGACTCCAGGAACATTGTCTGACTTGGGGACACAGGACTTCCACTACTAATCCCTCGATCCTGGTTCCCAGCCTGGTCTCCGCACTTGTGACAGGTGAGCTCAACCTGTAACAGGCCTCGGAAAGGAAAGGAATAGGTATAGGAATGGGTCTTTTTTTTTTTTTTTTTTTTTTTTTTTTTTTTTTTTTTTAACCGCACAACTGTCTAGTTCTGTCTAGTATTGAGTCTTGCATTTCTGAGACCAGCCTATTTCAGCATCTGCTGGCGGGGTTCACATATCCTCTGCAAGACCTGTTGACGTGTGTGTAGTTTCTGAGTGCCCAGTTCAAATGTCAGATTTGAAGTGAAGTTGATGGCTGTCAAAGAGAAGACCATTTTTAAAATATCACAAAAAGAAACAGTTAAATCCTGCATGATCATGGCACTTGACCTTTCCTACATTATCATTATTAATTCTTTGTTTTTATTAAATTTTTATTCTTAATATCTCTGGACAAATAAGCATAGGCCTCATTTTCTTTTTTCTTTTTTTGGTTGTTGGGCCACACCCGTTTGACGCTCAGGGGTTACTCCTGGCTATGCGCTCAGAAATCGCCCCTGGCTTGGGGGGACCATATGAGACGCCGGGGGGATTGAACCGTGGTCGGTCCTACGCTAGCGCTTGCAAGGCAGACACCTTACCTCTAGCTAGCGCCACCTTCTCAGCTCCAGGCCTCATTTTCTAAGGAAAAGTTCCTTCCATTTTGCGGGGGGGGGGGGGGGGGGGTTGGGTTTGGGGTATTGGGGGGGGGGGGGGGGGGGGGGGGGGGGGGGGGGGGGTTGGGTTGTTTTTTTGTTTGTTTGTTTTGGTTTTGCGGTCAAACTTAGCAGCGCTCAGGGGTTACTCCTGGCTCTACACTCAGAAATCATTCCTGGCAGGCTCAGGGGACCCTATGGGATGCCAGGATTCGAACCTGCTGTCCTTCATGCAAGGCAAATGGCCTACCTCCATCTCTCTGGCCACCCTTCTTCCATTTTTTTCTATAAAGATACATCATCATTTCTACATATGCCTGGATATAAAAAGAGACAGCAGGGCCCGGAGAGATAGCACAGCGGCGTTTGCCTTGCAAGCAGCCAATCCAGGACCTAAGGTGGTTGGTTCGAATCCCGGTGTCCCATACGGTCCTCCGTGCCTGCCAGGAGCTATTTCTGAGCAGACAGCCAGGAGGAACCCCTGAGCACTGCAGGGTGTGGCCCAAAAACCAAAAATAAATAAATAAATAAAATAAAAAAATAAAAATAAAAAGAGACAGCAAAAGGGTGTTAAGATGTCCCAAGAATTCTAGCTAAAATTTAAAGAGATCTGTGTCTTGAAAGCTGGCCAAGGCCAGCCATAGAAGTACCTCGTCCCTCACCAAGTTTCATATGAATTTGAAATCTGTCAACACTATCTTCAAGAAAATTCTCAGAATTCCAAAGCCCCTGAAGAGATCCTTTAACTCAGTGCTTTTCAAATAGTGGGGCGTGCCCCCCCCAGGGGAGGGCCCAGAGAATCAGTAAAGAGGGGTGTGTTTGATCTCAGCAAACTCTGTCATAACAAACCAAGCCCGTGTTTATGTCTCTGTGTCTCTGGAACTGAGAGTTGCTGTGTCCTACTTCAAACCCCGCTTCGAAAAGCTATGCATTGCAAAACATGCTCATTAGAGCCATTCATCCAGATATCACCTCTAATTAAAAAATCAGCTCGGGCCGGGAAGGTGGCGCTAGAGATAAGGTGTCTGCCTTGTAAGTGCTACCAAGGAACGGACCGCGGTTCGATCCCCCGGCGTCCCATATGGTCCCCCCAAGCCAGGGGCGATTTCTGAGCACATAGCCAGGAGTAACCCCTGAGCGTCAAACGGGTGTGGCCCAAAAACCAAAAAAAAAAAAAAAAAAAAAAAATCAGCTCAAGGGCCCAGAGAGATAGCACAGCGGTGCTTGCCTTGCAAGCAGACGATCCAGGACTAAAGGTGGTTGGTTCGAATCCCAGTGTCCCATATGGTCCTCCATGCCTGCCAGGAGCTATTTCTGAGCAGACAGCCAGGAGTAACCCCTGAGCAATGCCAGGTGTGGCCCAAAAACCAAAAAAAAAAAAAAAAAAATCAGCTCAAATTATTTTTATATATTTTTGTTTTGCAGGTTAAAGTTTTTTTTAATAAAAATACTATTTACAGTCGTGCACGGCGGGGTGCAAAAATATTTTTTTCTTCCTAGGGGGCATGACAGAAAATAATTGAGAAGCACTGCTTTAACTTAAGATACTTTCCTCCTTACTCTGAAGTTTGGGCTAGTTTGATCTATTTCATCTTCCAGTTCTTTTTTTGTTTTGTTTTTGGGTCACACCCTACATCGCTCAGGAGTTACTCCTGGCTCTACGCTCATCAGAAATTGCTCCTGGGGGCCGGCGTGGTGGCACTAGAGGTAAGGCATCTGCCTTGCCTGCGCTAGCCTAGGATGGACCTCGGTTCGATCCCCAGGTGTTCCATATGGTCCCCCAAGCCAGGAGTGATTTCTAAGCGGATAGCCAGGAGTAACCCCTGAGCATAACCGGGTGTGGCCCAAAAACAAAAAAAAAAAAAGAAAAGAAAAAAAAAAGAAATTGCTCCTGGCAGGCTTGGGGACCATATGGGATGCTGGGATTCGAACCACGGTCCTTCTACATGCAAGGCAAACGCTCTACCTCCATGCTATCTCTCCGGCCCCCATCTTCCAGTTCTTTATCAGCCATTCACCCATTCTTCGATTGGCTTATTTATTTATTAAATCTTGTAACATTTCTGAGTGATTTCCTGCAAACTACTAGACATGCAAATATGATTTTTTTCTTCTTTAAGAAACTCAATGTTGGGGCTGGAGAGATAGCACAGTGTGTATGTAGGGCATTTGCTTTATATGCAGCCAACCTGTGTTCAATTCCCAGATCTAATATAGTCCCCAGAGCCTGCCAGAAGCGATTTTTGAGTGCAGAGCTAGGAGTAACCCCTGAGCACCACCGGGTATGGCCAAAAACAAAACAAAACAAAACCCTCAATGTCAGTCCAGAGGGATAATCTAGGTGATAAGGTACTTGCTTTGCATGGAACAACCTGGATTAAAGTCTGCACAATCCTAAACACAATCAGTGGTTCCTCCAGAGCACAAAGCCAGGAGTCAGTCCTGTTTCTCCAAAACAAACCAAAAGCTAAAGAAACTCAGCTTCTGGTTAAGTAGTATATTCTAGGTCTAGAGAGATACTGTAGCCAGCGAAGTGCTTGTCTTGCAACAACAGCCCCAGGTCACACTTTGACATCCCCTAAAATCCTCTGAGCACCACCTAGAGTGATTCTTTTTTTTTGGGGGGGGGGGCACACCCTGTGATGCTCAGGAGTTACTCCTGGCTATGCGCTCAGAAATCACTCCTGGGGCCAGAGAGATAGCATGGAGGTAGCGTGTTTGCTTTGCATGCAGAAGGACGGTAATTCAAACCCCAGCATCCCATATGGTCCCCCAAGCCTGCCAGGAGCAATTTCTGAGCATAGAGCCAGGAGTAACCCCTGAGCACTGCCGGTGTGACCCAAGAACAAAAACAAAAACAGAAGTCACTCCTGGCTTGGGGTACCATATGGGACACCAGGGGATCAAACAGCCATCTGTCCTAGGTCAGTCACGTGCAAAGCAAAGCCCTACCGCTGTGCCACTGCCTCTGCATCTAGAGTGATTCTTTTTTCTTTTTTTTTTTTTTTTTTTTTTTGGTGTTTGGGCCACACCCGGTAACGCTCAGGGGTTACTCCTGGCTATGTGCTCAGAAGTTGCTCCTGCTTGGGGGGACCATATGGGACACCGGGGGATCGAACCTCGGTCTGTCCAAGGCTAGCGCAGGCAAGGCAGGCACCTTACTTTTAGCGCCACCGCCCGGCCCCTAGAGTGATTCTTGAGTGCGGAGCCAGAAGTAACCCCTGAGCATTGTCAGGCGTGGCTCAAAAACAAACAAACAACCCCCAGTGACTAATCTAGGTTACAGACCATGGAAATAAAAATACTGTTAAATACCTTGAGTGGCTGGAATAATAGTATAGTGGGGAAGGCAATTATATGCCTTGCAGGTGGGGAGGGGCTGACCCTGAGTTCGACCCTCAGCATTCCATATGGTCCTCCACACCCAGCCATGAGTGATTCCTAAACTCCAAGCCAGGAGTAACCCCTGAGCACCACCATTTGTGCAACCACCCCCAAATAAAAAACCTTGACAGAGATGAGCTGTTTGTCAGTACCTTATAACCTTAATCAGACCCCACACTTTGGAGCACTGCTGGGTTGAAAACGACCATTTTTACTGGGATTATATCCCAGAGCATTAACCTGGGCTGGAGCCAGGTGGCAGGGAGTGTGCAGCTGGCTGGTCCACACTGGAATAGCATGTAAGGACAGAGGGAGGTTTTCAAACATGAACTGAGAAGGGAAAGGGTTGTAGAGTGAGGGGTCACAAAAGTCCTGAGGGATCGTCTTGAAGATACAGGTCTTTGAGTGTTTAAATCCTGTGGGGAAAGAACCCACAGAGATAGGATTCAAGCTGTGCCAGACGACCCTTGAAAGATGAAGGTATTTAAGCAGGATACAAAGTCCGGTAAGGGAAAGCCTATGATTTGGGATCCAGGCTGTTTTCTTAATAAGCCCTGAGAGGGGTAAGGGGTAGGTGACTGAATGGAGCAAAGTTTAAAATCTTGTGTTGAGGGCCGGAGCCATAGCACAGCGGTAAGATGTTTGCCTTGCATGCGGCCAACAAAGGATGAACCCCAGTTTGAATCCTGGCATCTTATATGGTCCCCGGAGCCTGCCTGGAGGACTTCTGAGCTCAGAGCCAGGAGTAACACCTGAGCGTCACCAGGTGTGACTCAATAATAATAATAATAATAATAATAATAATAATAATAATAATAATAATAATAAATAAAATCTTGTGTTATGGGCCAGAGAGATAGCACAGGTATAGGGCATTTGCCTTGCAAGCAGCCCACCCAGGATGAACCTGGGTTTGATTCCCAGCATCCCATATGGTCCCTGGAGCCTGCCAAGCGCAATTTCTGAGCACAGAGCCAGGAGTAGCCCCTAAGCGTGCTGGGTATGACCCAAAAACAAACAACAACAACAATAAAAACGTAATAGGGGCTGGAGAGGATAACATGGAGGTAGGGCATTTGCCTTGCATGCAGAAGGATGGTGTTTCGAATCCCGGCATCCCATATGGTCCTCTGAGCCTGCCAGGAGCAATTTCTGAGCGGAGAGCCTGGAGTAACCCCTGAGTGTGCCTGGTGTGACCTCAAAGCAAAAAAAACAAAAACAAAAAACCAACCCGTGTTATTAGGAAGACTCCCACCTATGGGGAAATGGAAGGATTTGGAGCCCGAGTTGTCAATCCAATGAATCTGGGAATAACTTAGGGGTCACAAGACAGTAATCGATTGTATATGATGGTTAGTGTATATTTTCCTTACATTTTGGTTTAAGAGTTTAGAATCTGGGCCAGAGAGATAGCATGGAGACACGGAGTGATTTCTGAGCAGAGCCAGGAGTAACCCATGAGCGCCGCCGGATGTGACCCAAAAACCAAAAAATAAAATCTAAGAAATACACTGATGTGACTAAAAAACAAAGCAGAACAGAAAGTTGCATAATACAGAACCAAGTTCCTCTTACTCACCAACGGTTACCCTGAGTGCCAGCTGCTGGTATGACCCAGGCGGCAGTGCATGTAGGCAGACCCAAGAGTGGGTCAGGGCAGAAGAAGTTCTACTGGGATGAGGATTATTCAAGATCCAATCATGTGACAGTGAGAAAGCAGGGAAGGAAAAATCGGTAGAGCTATTTGCCTTCAGCACTTTTCCTCACCTGGCTTTGTGATATCCAAAGGCTTGATGCCAAGGGGTTGCATTTCTTAGTCTGCCCTGTCCCTGGCTTGGCTCAGGGAATAGAGGGCAGCAGCCGGGCACCAAAAGGTGGAAAAAAGAAGCTGTTTCTGAGGTAATCTGGGGAACTAAGGGCGGGTAGGAATTCTGGGGCTCAAAATCCTTCAGTCCAACTGGCTTCCCTCCATTCTAATTCCCAAGGATTGTTCCTACGTCTGTGCAACAAATTATTCATGAGACATGATTTTATTTGGAGCTTTATCTTCTCATGTAATAGAGGTCCCCAATATCAGATATTACATTTGGATTATAAATGCTCAGATTCAGTATCTCTAAGTGAAGGAGGGAAAAGTATTTTAGACTTTTAGAAGCTCTGACTAGGGCATGAACCAAGAATTCTGGGTACGAGTGCTTGTTATTTTTTTTCTTTAACTTAATTCTTTGTTTGTTTGGGGGCCACACCTGATGAGACTCAAGGGTCATTCCTGGCTCTGTGCTCAGAAATTACTCCTGTCAGACTTGAGGAATCAGGTGGGATGCCGGGGATCAAATTCAAGTCTATCAGCTGTGCTATCGCTCCAGCCCCTAACTTACATATTTTTTAAGAAGTGCTCTTTTTTTGGGGGGAGGGGGTGATTATATTTGGCTGTTATATTTGGGTGTCTTCACACCTGGTAGGGCTTAGTGGACCATGTAGGATGCCAGGGAAGGAACCAAGTCAACCCCATTCAAGGCAATTGCCCTTTCTGTTGTCCTATCTCTGGCCACAGAGCTCTAGTATGTAAAGTCACCATAACTGGGGCCAGAACTATAGTATGGCTGGTAGGGTGTTTGCCTTGAATACATCCAACCTGGGTTTGATCCCTGGTATCCCATATGGTCTCTGAGCACCACCAAGAATGACCCCAGATAGAAGAGACAGGAGTAACCCTTGTGCACCCCATCAAAATAAAGAAAAGAAAAGGGGCTGGAGAGATAGCGTAGAGGTAGGGCGTTTGCCTTGCATGCACAAGGATGGTGATTCAAATCCCGGCATTCCATATGGTTCCCCGAGACTGCCAGGAGCAATTTCTGAGCATAGAGCCAGGAGTAACCCCTGAGTGTGCCGGGTGTGACCCAAAAACAAACAAACAAAACAGAAAAGAAAAATCACTAGAACTAGCCATTCCATTCTCCTTTCCTATCATAAAGAATCATCATTGCTCACACAAGACAATAGTGTGGAAGAAAATCTCAGGGGTGCTAGCCATGTGTCATCTTAGAGATTATCTTTCCAAGTGCTCTGCTTTTAAATACACCACTTGCTAATGTCTGTTCAGAATTTGTTTAAACAATATGCCACTTCCTTTCCCCCACCATATCTTTCACTAGAATGGCCCAGTCAGGTCCAATCCCTTTAAACAATGAAACTCTATTAGGAGTCCTATTAAGGTGCATTGTCAAGGTATAAACTGCTCACTCTAACCACACCACAATAGAAGCTTCTCGCAGCTTCCGATATAGCTCATATCAAAAACAAAACAAACAAAAAAAATAACACTGAAGGTTGGGGCTGGTGTGATAGTAACATGGGTAAAGCATTGCCTTGTATGCAGTCGCACCAGTTCAACCTTTGGCATCCCAAATGTTCCCTGAGCACTGCCACGAGTGATTGCTGAGTGCAGAGTCAGGAATAAGCCTTGAGCACTGCCAGGTATGGCTCAAAAACCAACCTACCAAACAAACACAAAACCCAAAGCAAAAAACAAATTAACTAGGATGTGAACTCTGTGTGTTTAGGGGAAAACAGGCATGAGCTCTGTGTGCTTAGGGGGTTAGGGGAAAGCAGAGTGTGAGTTCTGTGCGTTTAGCTACATATGACTGTTATACCACAAACTGGGTGAATTCTGCCCTCCTCACCACACCTCCCCAGCTTCCGGCCCTACTGTTGTGACTACCAGCTTCAAACTTGAACCACACTGCTCTTTTCCTCCAACTTTATGCTCTACTCATTAACAGCAGGGGAATTACTGTGGGGACAGAATTACCACATTAAATGTCCTCTCGGGGGCCGGAGAGATAGCATGGAGGTAAGGCGTTTGCCTCTCATGCAGGAGGTCATCGGTTCGAATCCCGGCGTCCCATATATGGTCCTCCCGTGCCTGCCAGGAGCAATTTCTGAGCCTGGAGCCAGGAATAACCCCTGAGCACTGCCGGGTGTGACCCAAAAACCACAAAAAAAAAAAAAAAAATGTCCTCCCAAGGGTCTCTTCAAGAGACCCATCCCCAAGGGCCTCCTTATTTGTGAGGTACATCTGGATATTGATTTCCCAGCACTTTAATGTGTGAATCAAGCAACAGTTGAAGATCTCTTGTGGGCAAACAATTCCACCGATCATCTATCTAGAGCTATATGAAATGTGTACCATGAGATGGGGCCGGAGAGATAGCATGGAGGTAAGGCATTTGCCTTCCATGCAGAAGGTCATTGGTTCGAATCCTGGCATCCTATAGGGTACCCCTAGCCTGCCAGGAGCAATTTCTGAGTGCAGAGCCAGGAGTAACCCCTGAGTGCTGCCGGGTGTGACCCAAAAATCCAAAAACAAACAAACAAACAAATGTGTACCACTAGGGTGCTAAAGAAGGAATAAAACTCATAAGCAAAAGTCTTTTGTTTTGTTATGTTTTGAGGCAACATCTGGAGATGCTCAGGGGTAACCCCTGACTCTGCACTCAGGAATCACTTCTGGTGGTGATATGAAATGATGGGGATGGAACCCAGGTCAACTGTTGTACTATCTCTGCAGCTCCTAATCAGCAAATTATATATATTTTTTTATTCTGGTGCCACACCTCGTGGTGTGTGGCTCTACACTCAGGAATCACTCCTTGCAGGCTTAGGGGACCACATGGGATGCTGAAGATTGAACCTAGCTTGGCTGTGTGAAAGGCAAAATGCCCTATCAGCTGTACTATCTCTCCAGGACCTAATCAACAAAAGTGCTGATGAGAAAGGAACCCTTGTACATTGTCTCAGTCCTTGATTTTAGTCCAAAAACTCAGTGGGCAAGAATTTGAACTTACTCAGGACCCCAGAGCTATGAATCCTTCCCTTTGAACCAAACTCAAATGTTGTATTAATTATTAATGATAAAGACCTAGTGGCGTGGATGGTAGTGAGGCCCCCGATTCTGTAGGTGGCAGAGTGATGGCGAAGAAATGATCCACGCAGTCGAGGGAAGTTTCAGGAGATATCCAGCTTTATTACAAGGCCCTAGTCACCATATTCATATTTCTCACATGGCCTCTAAGCTAAGCTTTATTAAGCAGCCTCCATCAGCTGCCCTGCAAGGACCCTTCCTATATCTGATCTCTTCCCTTGCTGCATCAGCTTCTCTCCTCCCCCAAGGTAACCCCTAATTACCAACCACAGACCCTGCCCATGCTTTGGGGGGATGGGAACACTCAAATACTGTTTATCTTCAAAGACACCTGCTCTATAATCAGAGATTTTTGTAATGTTTTTTGTAAAATCACATGCATCAAAAAGTCAATACTTGGGGCCGGAGAGATAACATGGAGGTAAGGGGTTTGCCTTTCATGCAGGTCATTGGTTTGAGTCCCGGCATCCCATATGGTCCCCTGAGCCTGCCAGGAGGGATTTCTGAGCATAGAGCCAGAAGTAACCCCTGAGCGCTGCTGGGTGTGACCCAAAAACAAACAAACAAACAAAAAAGTCAATACTTGGGGCCAGAGCAATAGCATAGTAGTAAGGCGTTTGCCATGCACGTGGCTGCCCAGGATGGACCTGGGTTCATACCCTGGAGTCCCATATGGTCTCAAGCCAGGAGAAATTTCTGAGTGTAAAGCCAGGAGTAACCTCTGAGCGTCACTGGGTGTGGCCCAAAAACCAAAAAAGAAAAAAAAAAATTACAACTAGTCCTTGGTTTATTGAGCTGCTTTTGTTTATTTGTTTTCCAGTGCGCAGGGGTTACTCCTAGCTTTGCACTCATAAATTGCTCCTGGCAGGCTTGGGGGACCATATAGGATTCTTCGGATCAAACCCAGGTCAGTCTCAAGCAAGGCAAAGGCCCTACCGCTGTGCTATCTCTTCGGCCCACCCCCCCACCCCTGTGATTCTATGTCTAGCTAATGAGTGGATTTCTGTTGTGCTCCAAAGAGAAGAGAACCAACAATTTGCCAAGAGAGACCACATTGGCTGAAACAAGATTTATCTTTTTTTTTTTTTTACAAGATTTATCTTACACACACAAAAACTATCTCACAATCAAACTGCGAGCTCCAGGCCAGTGTTTCTCAACCTTTCTCCCACCATGGCCACCTTCTGACCTTGCTTCCTTCCTTGTAATGTGGCACCCTTATCTCAGATTGTGTTCCACACCCATGTGCTCCCCAAGAACATCCTGAGGTCTACAGAGAGTAAGGTGGCCCTGTTTGGAAAATGATGCTTCTCTAGACAATTGGCCACACAGATACTTCCTGGCCAATATGCATAATTCTGAGCTTCTTGGGCTTTAAGAGCCCCTTCCTGTAGGACTAAAGTTCTGAAATTTCCATTGGTCTTTGACTTTTACAAGCCCTGGATATCACTAAGTCTTTTCCCTGGGAACCCAAACTTGAGCAGAATGTTCCTTTAAGTTTGAGTGATCTCTTCAAATCTCCTGTTCAGGGCCTAACAAACATCCTAGACCTTTGCCCTTGTGTCTGGCAGAGGCTTCAGCAAGCCTTCGCCCTCAGGAGACCAAGATCCCAGCTAGTCACTGTGGGATGGACTGATCCTCCTTCTCACTGGTGCTGGAGCAGTAGCTAAACTGAGAAGCTTCTGCTGACTTGTTTGGGACCTTCTTTAAAACCTGATGGGCCTTTAATGTCATCTAATCCCAAGCAGTTCCAGAAAACATGCTTTTTCTCAGCAAGTTGATTGACTTCCTAGGAACTTCCATTTTGTGTGTGTGTGTGTGTGTGTGTGAGAGAGAGAGAGGGAGAGAGAGAGAGAGAGGAGAGAGAGAGAGAGAGAGAGAGAGAGAGAGAGGGAGAGAGAGGAGAGAGAGAGAGAGAGAGAGAGAGGGGAGAGAGAGGGAGGGAGGAGAGAGAGGGAGAGAGAGAAGGAGAGAGAGAAGGAGAGAGAAAGAGAGAGAGAGAGACAGAGAGAGAGAGAGAGAGAGAGAGTAGAGAGAGAGAGAGAGAGAGAGAGAGAGAGAGACCCTGCAGTGTTCAGGGGTTCCTCCTGGCTCTGCACTTAGGAATCACTTCTGGTGGTGCTGGGGGACCATAAGGGTTGCCAGATCACTTGCAAGGCAAGTGCCTTACCTGTTGTACTTTGACTCTGGGTTCAAGAACTTCAAACTTTTTCTGAAACTGCTAAGACCATCCCAGGCCTTTTTTTTTCCCTCTAGGAAGAAGAGTACTTAGCGTCACCTTATTCACAGCGTGTTTGGAGCTGGGACTGACAAAGTCTACCAAATTTCTCCTAAGCCCTTCAAGGTAGATTATTAAAAAATAAAGCCTCTTCCTAGATGCCTTCATTTACTTATTTATTTTAGGATTTGGGCCACATCAGCAGTGCTCAAGCTCTTACTCCTGGCTCTGTTCCAAAATCTCTACTGGCAGGGCTTGAGGATATATGGAGTTTTGGGATTTGAACCCTGGTTGGTCATGTGCAGGGCAAAACGTCCTACCTGCTGTGCTATCAGCTGACTTTTATTGTGGCAAAGTTCAGTGATATAAGCAAGACTGTCCTTTGTTCTAATTCCTACATATTTGTTCTCTTTAAATTAAAACAAAACAAAACAAAACAAAACAAAAACAGAAACCAGAGCCAGACACCAGAGCCATACACAGCAGAGGGCATTTACCTTGCATACAAACCACTTGGGTTCAATCCCCAGCATCCCATATGTCCCCTGAGCCTGCCAGGAGTAATTTCTGGGCATAGAGCCAGGAATAACCCAAGTACCTCTGGGTGTGACCCCAACATAAAACAAGCAAAAAATAAGAGTCCTGATTTTAAGGAGTAACCCCTGAGTATCGCTAGGTGTAGCCCCCAAATTTAAAAAATATAAACTGGGGTTGGAGAGATAGCACAGCACAGCATTTGCCTTAGACTAGAAGGATGGTGGTTCAAATCTTGGCATCCCATATGGTCCTCCGAGCCTGCCAGGAGCAATTTCTGAGCATAGAGCCAGGAGTAACCTCTGAGTGCTGCCAGTGTGACCGCACCCCCAAAAAATTAAAAAAAAACAAACCCTAACTCTTCAGGGCATAAATGAAGGTGCAGAAGAGAGGTGCCCACAAGAAACTGGGGGGATGAAAGGGGCAGGAATTTGTTCCTCATAACTGCCTCCCTTACTCTAATGAAGATTGGCCAGAAGGACTCCTCGGAATTAATGAGGCTCAGGACTGTCTATGCCCTAATCACCAAAGCCAGAATCACCTCAAGGCCTGCTTGAAGCATCTGAGCAACAGAGATTTGCAGTGGGGAAAGGGGAAAAGGGAAAATTCTGTGAAAAGAGGAGTGCAGGAGCTGAAGTGCGAGGTGCAAGCTCATCTTCTATGCTGCTAACCTGGGTTCAATCTTTGGGCTCGATCTCCATCCCATATGGGCCCCTGAGCACTGCCAGGAGTGATATCTGAGCACTGATCTCTGAGCTCAGGAGTGAGCCCTGGATGTAAACCCCCCTCCCCCCGCTTTCTTTTTTTGTTTTTAGACCACAGTGCTTAGTGCGGTGCTTAGAGGTTACTCCTGGTTCTGTGCTCTGGGATCACTCCTGCATTCAAGAATCATGCTTGGGATCGCTCAGGGATCATCCTGCATTCAGGAATCACTCAGGGATCATTCCTGGGGTCACTTCTGTATTTGGGGATCACCCTTGCACTCAGGGATCACTCAGGGGTCACACCTGGGATCACTTGGGCATTCAGGGATCAATCACGCAGGGATCATTACTGCATCCAGGGATCACTCAGACATTCAGGGATCACTTGGGAATCATTCCTGGGGTCACTTCTGCATTCAGGGATCACTCCTGCACTCGGGGATCATGCTTGGGATCACTGCTGCATCCAGGGATCGCTCAGGGATCACTGGGGGCACTCAGGGATCATTCTTGGGTCACTTCTGTATTCGGGGATCACTCCTGCACTCAGTAATCACGTTTGGGATCACTGCTGCATCCAGGCATCACTCAGGGGTCACGCCTGGGATCACTAGGGCACTCAGGGATCATTCCTGGGGTCGCTTCTGCATTCAGGGATCACTCCTGGCCGGCTAGGGAGACTTTAAGGGATGTCGGGGATGGATCCCAGCTGCGCTTTTCCCCAAATGAAATCTAGGGAAAGAAAAGGAACAGAAGGCGAGTGGGCGAGAGAGTGAGTGAGAGTGAGTGAGTGAGTGAGCGAGCGAGCGAGCGAGTGGGAGACCTCCCAGGCGCCCCGGGGGGCTTGTGACGACGGAGCGGGGACGCGGCCAGCGCATAAAGCCGGCCGGGCGCGGAGGCGCGGGGGGCGCGGGGCGCGCAGCCAGGCGCCCCGGGGGGCGCCGCGGGTCCGCGCACCATTAGCCGGAGCGCCGAGAGCGGCGCGGCGCGGGGCAGCGGGGCGCGGCGGGCGCGCGCCTGGCCGCGGGGGCCGCGCTGGGCGCCCCGGCTCCGGGCCTGCCGCGGCCGAGGCACGCCCCGCGCGGGGGTGGAGCCGCGGGCGGCGGGGCCGGGTGCGCGGCGCGCGGCGCTCGGGCGCGGGTCCGGGCCGCGCGCTCTGGCAGCAGCTGCAGCGGCGCAGGAGGCGGCGCGAGCGCTGGGAGCTGCTGCGGCGGAGGCGGCGGCTGTCGGCCGGGGGCGGCGCCCCGAGGTCGGAGCCCCAGCCCCGGACGCGCGGCGCGGTGCCCGGGGTGCTGCTGGCGGCTGTCCACCCCGCGCCGCCCCCCGCTGCCGCCGCCGCCGCTCCTGCCGCCGCCGCCGACGCCCCCGACGTCCCCGACGCCGCCGGCCTCCCCGGCCCCGGGCCGCCGGCCGAGGCCCGGGCTGCGCTCGCCGGCCACGCCGCCCATGACAGCGCCCGCGCGAAGATGGCTGCGAAGGGCGCGCACGGCGCCCACCTGAAGCTCGAGGCCGAGCTGGAGCGCTGCCGCGCCGAGGGCCGGTGGCACCGCGTCCCCGCGCTCGTGCGCCAGCTGCAGGCGCTCGCCCTGCCCGCCGGGGCCCCCCGCAGAGCCGCCGCCGCGTCCGGACACGCGCGCCTCTGCTCCGGAGACGCCGGTGAGTCGGGACGGACGGGCCCGGGAGCCTGCCCTGCACGCCCGGGGGTCGGGGGAGCCGCGATCTGGGACGGGAGGGCCCGGGGCGTCCGTGCGCGCCCTGCGCCCCGCGCCCCCGCGCCCTCGGGTGGGGCCCCGGCCGACCGGGCTGCTCCCGCTCCGGCACCCCGGCACCCGGGCTTCCTGGGGAGGCGGAGCCGGGCCCAGCCACGAGCAGGCAGGCAGGCAGGCGGGTGGGGTGGCGAGGCCCGAAGGGGACCGACCCGGGGAGCCAGTTTCCTCCTCCGCGCTCCACTCGACGTGGTCCCACTGGGCCGGCCCGGCCCGGCTGGTTTGTCCGGACGGACAGACGGACAGACAGACAGACAGACGCACGCGGGACGGACCCCAGTCTCCACCCCAGCGCCTTCCTTCAGCGCAGCCTGGACACCCTGCCCGGGCCCCCTCTGGCCAGGAGGAGAGAGAGGACTTGGGGAGAAGAAGGTGTGACCAGAGGGACCGCCCGCCCGCCCACCTTACCCAGGTCTCGCCAAACCAGGATTGCCCGGAGCAAGCGCTGCCCTCACCGGCCTTCTGCCCCCCAGCAACCCCTACAACCTGATGATGGACTGATAACGAAACGGCACAAGGAGGGAGGCACGGAGAAGTAAATTGACCATCCGACCTAGCCTGATGCAAACAGCTTTTGAACTCAGTGTCTGTTTTGTTCGAGGCGTATTGTGGGCCCTGGGTTCTGTGCTCAGGAATCGCTCCTGATGGTGGCGTTTGGGGAGCCCATGTGGAATTCCGGGGGATCAAACGGGGTTTGATCTTGCTGCGTGCAAGGTAAACGACTTACCTTCTGTACTATCACTTCAGCGTGTCCTTTTTTGTTTTGGGGAAGGGGGAGTGACCACATCTTGAGGTGCTCAGGAATTATTCCGGCGCTCAGGGAACCGAATGGAATACCAAGGATCAAACCATGTCAGTACAAGCAAGCACCCCACCTACTCAACTAGCTCTGGAGGGCTGTCTTGTTTATTTTGGGGCCACACCCAGCGATGCTCAGGCCTTACTCCTGGCTCTGTACTCAGGGATGCCTGGTGGTCCTCAGTGGTGCTTGGGGAGATCATATGAAATGCCCTGGTCATGAAGACCTTCATGCAAAGCGAGTGCCCTCCTGGCTATACTGTTGCTCTGGCCTCAGGGCTCTATTTCGTAAGCTGTTCTTTATTCATTTTTAGGAAATTACCGTATTTTCTGGCGTATAAGACGATCCCCTAATTTTACTGTTAAAACGTAGGTTTAGGCCTATATTCACTGTATAAGACAGAACGTTCTTTCCTGTGCTGCAACTGTATGTACCACAGTGAGCCACTCACAACAGCAAAGGTTCAAAGGTTCTACTGTCATAGACTTCCTCTCTGACTCTGGTCAATCTGAGCAGGCTTTTGACAGTGTAGATTCCGGTCCAGAACGTTGTCTAATTTGCATGCCTAAAAAGCCTGCTTGGATTGGCTGAGTCAGAGAGGCGGTCCGAGCAGCCTTGCTGTGATTGGTACAGGATCAAGTTGGAAAATTCGTTTTGTGGCAACATTGAGATAATTTTCGTTTAGCGGCATATTGAAACATTTTTTGGGATACACTCTGCGTATAAGAGGATCCCCGACTTTCGGTTGACTTTTTTTGTTTCAAAAGTCGTCTTATACGCCGGAAAATACGGTAATAGTTAATTGTTGTCACGGAGAGAAAAAGTTTAAGGAGCCAAAGAGTTAAGGAATTGATGAAAACATTATTGTTGAACAGATGTTTCTTTTTTTTTTTTTTTAGTTTTTGGAATATACCTGACGGTGCTCAGGGGTTACTCTTGGCTCTGCACTCAGAAATCGCTACTGGCAGCCTCAAGAGACCATATGGGATGCCAGCAATTGAACCTGGGCCGCCTACATGCAAGGCAAACACCCACCCTGCTGTGCTATCGCTCTGGCCCCAATAGAATTTTTTTCTTTTTTCTTTTTCTTTTTTTTCTGTTTTGTTTTTTGTTTTTTTGGGTCACACCCAGCAGCGCTCAGGGGTTACTCCTAGCTTCACGCTCAGAAATCACTTCTGGCAGGCTCAGAGACCATATGGGATGCCGGGATTCAAACCGATGACCTTCTGTATGAAAGGCAGACGCCTTACCTCCATGCTATCTCTCCGGCCTCCCCTATAGATTTTTTTAAGTAACTCTTTTGGGGGTTGTGTGTTTGGACCACCCCTGGTGATGGTCAGTTGTTACTCCTGATTGTGCTAAGGGATCACTTCTCTTGGGTTCTGAGGACCATATGGGGTGCCAAGGATGGAACCTGGCTGGCCGTATACAAGGCGCAGTGCTCTCCCAGCTGTACTGTCGCTCGGGGCCCCTTTCCAGTAATTCTAAAATGTATTTGTTTATTTATTTTGTGGCCACGCCCAGTGATCAGGGTCCATTTCCATGGCCAAGATTGAACCCTTGGCTGCTTCCTGTAATGCAGGGGTCTCGAACTCTCGGCCCACGAACCGTTTGCTGCCCTCCGTACAACATTTTGTGGCCCTGCCCTAGAGGAATCTTTTTTGTTTTGTTTTAGTTGTTTGGGTCACACACCTCCAATGTTCAAGGCTTACTACTGACTTTGCACTCAGGGATCACCCCGACTTTGCCTCCTTTGGCCCCCAGGTAAATTGAGTTTGAGACCCCTGCTGTAAGGAGAGTGCCTTAACCCCTGTTCTATCTCTCTGACCCTAAATTAACTTCTATTTATTCAGGTTTGATTTGGGGACTACCAACCTTAGGGTTCATTCCTGTGGGTGCTCTAGGAGGAGGAGCCAGGGATTGAACTGGGGCCCACACAGACGCTTCTATGTGTCAGGACTTCTCCAGGCCTCCCCTAACACTGCAAGTTTTGAGGGAGCTAACCCAAGGCCTCCCTTGTAATCAGTGCTTCTGCTAAACTAAGGAGCCCAAGTGCTTCCCTCCACACTTCCTCCACGCCTTTAATAGTCAAGCGATATGCAAGCAGGCGCCATCTAGCTCAGGGTGCCTTGTCAGCCTTCTGAGACCTGATGGGAGGACTCAGGTGTGGGTATGTGTAAACTAAGGCTGCATTACAGCCTCAGTTTCTCTTCCTTCTGCTGCCTTGTGTTGCTATTGCCACAGAGATCAGGGGTGGCAGATGGTTGGGATGTTCATGGGGGAAAGGGGCACACACACCTGATCTGAGACCACACGCTGCTGTGTCACCTGCCAACACAGAGATCTGAGCCCCAGGACCACACTTGGCAGATGTGAGCTCACCAGGGCTGAACTCACAGCCTTGGGTTTGGAAGCCTGGTGCTTCCAGTCACTGAGCCATTCCTAAGCACCTGGGTTTGCTCGATTTTTTGTTTTTGTTTTTTGAGCCATATCTGGTGGTGTTTGGGTTATTCTTGCTTGGTGCTCAGGGGTCATTCCTGGTGGTGCTCAGGGAACTATGGGATTCTGGGTGTCAAACCAGGATTGGCCTCATGCAAGGTAAAAATACTCCCCAGGACATCTGTGCTATCCAGCCCCAGGAATTTTTTTTTCTCTAAGCTTGTGGGTTCGACAGGAAATGACTGCTCCCATGGTTGAAACAGGTACCCCAGGGTCCGGAAAGATCACATGATGTGTGTGTTACAGAGATTGTACCCGTGTATACAGGCCTAGGGGACCTGTGGTTAAGTCCACGAATGATAGCGTGGCTGGCTTGCAGCCTGGCTAGGCTCACTGTGGGAACTGGTCGTGACAGGAGGGAGACAGCAGTGAGATCTCTCCTGTCAATCTTTGCATCAAAGAAGGAAAACAAATGACCCGAAAGCTTTTTTTGGGGGGGGGGGCAGGGAATAAAAGTTGGCCATCCCCTGTGATGCTCAGGGCTTACTCCTGGCTCTTTAGGGATGTGTTTAGGGATGCCTAGTGATGCATTGGGGGACCCAGATGCAGTGCTGGGGATCCAGCTAGGGTCAGCCACATACAGGGCAAGTGCTATCACCACTGAACTGTCTCTCTGGCCCCAGCCCTCTTTTCCTTTTTTCTTTTTTAAAATTTCACTTTTTTTTTTGGTTTTGTTTTGTTTTTTTGGGTTTTTGGCTCACACTCGGCAGCGCTCAGGGGTTATTCCTGGCTCTATGCTCAGAAATCACTCCTGGCAGGCTCGGGGGACCATATGGGATGCTGGGATTCGAACTGCCATCCTTCTGCATGTAAGGCAAATGTCTTACCTCCATGCTATCTCTCCGGCTCCTCACTTTGGTTTTCTCTTCAGTTAGTTTTTTGGGAACCAGAGTGTAGGGTGGTAGTACTGATCATTCTCTGCACTTGCCATCATCCACTTTGTATTGGGGGGGGGGGTGTTGCTATTTGTACTTTTTTTTTTTTTTTTTGGTTTTTGGGCCACACCCAGCAGTGCTCAGGGGTTACTCCTGGCTGTCTGCTCAGAAATAGCTCCTGGCAGGCACGGGGGACCATATGGGACACTGGGATTCGAACCAACCACCTTTGGTCCTGGATCAGCTGCTTGCAAGGCAAACGCCATTGTGCTATCTCTCCGGGCCCATTTGTACATTTTCTTTCATTTTCTTCTCAGCTCACATCTGGTTTAGATTTGGCCTGGATGGGACTGGGGGAATTCCAGAGTACCTCTAACTATGATGGGATTTGCTCACAAAAAACAAGAACATGGAGCCAGAGCCAGAGTGAGAGTACAGAGCGAAGAAGGGCTCTTGCCTTGCATATGGTTGTTGTGGGTTCTATCCTTGGCACCCCATCTGGTCCCCCTAGCCCACCAGGAGTGATTCATGAGTGCTGAGCCAGGAGTAAGTCCCTCTGGGTGTAGCCCCTGAAAAAAATAACAGAAACTAAGAGCCCATTAAAAAGTTTTTTTGGAGGCAGAGTGATAGAACAATGGACAGGGCATTTGCCTTGCATGTGGCCAACTCAACTCAGGTTTGATCTCCGGCATCCCATAGGGTCCCCCAAGTCTGCCAGGAGTGATTTCTGAGACCAGAGTCAGAAAGAACCCCTGTTCACTGCCAAGTGTGGCCCCCAAACCAAAAATAAATTTTTTTGTTTAGTTTTTTTGGGTCACACCCAAAGAGTGTGAGTCTTCTGCATTCAGGAATCACTCCTGGCAGTGCATGGGGATCACGTGGTATGCTACGGATCGAACCCGAGTTGGCCATGTGCAAGGCAAGTACCCTCTACACTCTACTATGGTCCCTATGGTCTACTATGGTTTTAAGACAAAAAAGCAGAAAGCACCTCAGTTACTCCTTGTTCTGCATTCAGAAATTACTCTTGGCAGGCACAGAGGATTGACCATATGGGATGCTGGGGGTTGAACCTGGTCTGCTGCGGGCAAGGCAAAACACCCTGCCCACTGTGCTATCACTCTGGCCCCAGAAAGGAAAACCTTATTATGAAAAGTTTCCAGAACATGAAGGAGAAAGAGGAAGAGGAGAATGAGGAAGAAGAAGAAAGAAGAGGAAGAGGAAGAAACATTTCCACCCAACAACTTCAGTTTAGAGAAAACTTGGGAACACACTATTGGAGCCATAGGAGGGCACTCCTTTTCCCCACCACACTGAAGTATCCCAGCATTTATTAAATGTTTGAAGAAATAGAACTGCTGTATCCTGACCCTCTTCTCTGGTCTCATGATTGATTTTCCAGTCATCTGTTAGAATTAGGATCCTGTAAGACACTGTCCGGTTGAATGGCCAAGCCTCCCTTTGCCTGTACCCCCTTGTTGTGCGGAGTCTGCAGACAGAATAGCTGGAGGCCACATAGGCCCTCACTGGGCATGCTGGCTCTTCTGAGCGAGTTGGGGAACCTCCCCTCTTGCTGCGTTCTGTTTTTAGCTAAGGTTCTGAAATTTGACCTGATGCTTCTTTGGGGTGCTTCCTTGGTTTCTGTTGCACTGGGTGACATTTCCCTCCTTTGGGCTTTTTCCCTCTGCTCTCGATGGTTGAGTGTCCTAGCCACCAGTCTGTCCCCATTTGACCTGCTGGGGATAGGCTGGTCTTGAACCCGGCCGCTGGCCCAGGTTTCCAGCTGACTTGGCAGGCTGCTGCCCTGTACATGTGGGTTCTGAGTGGGGGCAGGTAGCTGTGAACTGGGTTCCCTCCTGTCACCTGCCCACCCCCTTGGAGTTACAACAAGCTGATTGGTTTGGGGGCCACACTCAGGGCTCACTTCTTTTTTTTTTTTTGTTTGTTTTTTGGGTTATACCCGGCAGTGCTCAGGGGTTACTCCTGGCTCTACACTCAGAAATCACTCCTGGCAGGCTCAGGGGACCATGTGGGATGCCAGGATTTGAACCACCAGCCTTCTGCATGCAAGGCAAACACACTACCTCCGTGCTATCTCTCCAGCCCCAGGGCTCACTTCTAGCTCTGTACTCAGGACTCGCTCTGTCGGTGCCCAGTGGACAGTGTGGCACAGGAACTGTAGCTTTCAGTTTGCAGAATGTGTTTGGCCAGTAGTGTCTCGAGCTGGTCTTCATTTCTGAGCCAGCAGAGGCTTGGTCTTCTGTGGCACATGCAAAGAAGACACATTCTTTGTGTTGGGCTCTTTGTATAAGCCAGAAATCAATCTCTGGCTTAATCTTCAGTGCCAACCAGAAAGTGGGAATAAGCCCTCCCTTTTAGGACCGTGCCCATGAAATACTGTGTGTTTCGCTGTACTGTACTAGACACTTTTGCGCCCCTCAGTAAGAGTCAGCTGCCTGCTGGACCCCCACCCCAGTTCACAGTAAACACACTCCTGATTCTCATGGGGAGTGATCATAGGTTTTCCTCCAATAAGTTGGTCCTTTGCCCCCATTTTTTGTTACTCAGTTGGACTCATTTACAAAAAAAACAAACAAACAAACAAAAAAAAAAACAACCACCACAGAGTGTCACATTATTATCTGAGTTCCTGAGAGTATCTGAATTCTGTTTTTTTGTTTTGTTTTGTTTTGTTGTTTGGGCCACACCCAGTAGTTCTCAGAAATTACTCCTGGCAGGCTCCTATGAGATGCCTGGAATCGGACCCGGGTCAGCCACGTGCAAGACAAACACCGTACCTGATCTGGCCCCAGGTCTGAGTATGTTGTACAGAGAGCAGGAACTCTGTGGGGAGCTGGTACCTTCACAGAGTACAGAGGGCAGCTGGGACACACATGTCTCCTCCCAAGCCTCCTGGTTCACCCTCTCAGACGCAGAGAGCTCAAGCACTTAGCAGCTATTTTTTTTTTGCTGTGTGTGTTGAACCTGGGGAGGGACAATGTGCCAGTCCCAGCTCAGCTCCTGAAGACTTACAGATCCACAGTCTCCTATCTTGTACCTGAGAAAGGGGGGTAGGGGGGTTGGTGTGCTACTACTGTGAGGAGGACACTTGCCTTGCATGTGGCCAACCTGGGCTCTGTCCTCAACATCCCATATATTTCTCTGAACCAGGAGTGATTCCTGAGTCCAGAGCCAGAATTAAGCCCTGAGTACAGTAAGGGGTGACTTGAATAAACAAAAAATAAAGAACAACAGGCCGGAGAGATAGCATGGAGGTAGAGCGTTTGCCTTGCATGCAGAAGAATGGTGGTTCGAATCTCAGCATCCCATATGGTCCCCTGAGCCTGCCAGGAGCAATTTCTGAGTGTAGAGCCAGGAGTAACCCCTGAGCGCTGCTGGGTGTGACCCAAAAAACAAACAAACAAAAAACCCAAAACATTTTGCAGGGACCAGAGCACAGTGGGGAGGGTATTGCCTTGCATATAGCTAACTTGGTTTTGATTCCCAGCATCCCAGAAGGTCCCCCGAGTCTGCCAAGAGTGATTTCTGAGCTCAGAGCCAGGACTGACCTGAGTGCCACTTGGTTTTGGCCCCAAAACAAAACAAACAGTTTACCCTATTTTGTACCTAGATGCCCCCCCCCCCCAACCCCCAACTACTGTTCCCAATCTGGCTGCCTCTGTGTGGGAACAGGACTGGAGATCTCAGTGTCATGGGCAAAATGCAGCAGCTGAAGCCACACAGTATAAACTCGCATGCCAGGGGGAGTCTGTGCTATGCAGGCTCACAAGGACAGAGAACTCTAGAATGTTCCAGAACAAAATGTTCAAAGATTTTCCTTGATACACAGTAAACCTGCTTTCCACATGAATTCTTTCCCTTTGGCTGCTAGGTAATCTCTGAGTTCTGTAAAAGTAATGCAAAACAAATGGACAACAGCAAAACATCCCTGCATTGAATGCCAGTTTTAGTTACCCAGAAAAGTAGAGGCACGTAAAAATGCATTTCTAAGTCATTTCATATAATTTCCCTCTTCAAATTGTTTTGGGGAAGGAGGGGATGGTGAACCCCTTCTTGTTTTAAGAACTTATTACACAGTGTGTAATAATAATTCGGTGTGATTTTGGCCCTTACTTAATTCTGGGCATTTGTCCCAGGCCCTGGGAATCTCAACCACTCAACTACAGAAAATAAGTCCATGGAGGTGACTTGTACCATGATCCTGAGAGAGAGAATGCCCTGAGTGCTTTTATTTTTGTTTTGGGGCCACACTCAGAGGTACTTGGGGGTTATACCAGAGTGCACTCCTGATGGTACTCGGGTAATCATATGAGATGCTGGGGATTGAATCTGAGTCTGCCACAAGCAAGGCAAGTGCCCTAACTGCTGTCCTATTGCTCCAGCTCGAGACTGCTTAACTTTATGGAAACCATGCTTGTGTACTTATTTCTGTTCATTTTGTATTTGTTTTGGGGCTACACCTGGCTGTGCTCAGGAGTTAACTCCTGACTCTGCACTCAGAAAATATTCTTTGCAGGCTTGGGGGACCATATGAGATGCTATGGATCCACCTAAGTTGGCTGATTGCAAGACAAACACCTGGCTGCTGTGCTATAGCTCTGGCCCCATTGTTTATTTCCTTAAAGTTTGTTTTACTTGTTTATTTGTATTGATTTTGGGGCCACACATCTGGTTATGATACTCAGGACTTACTCCTAGCTCTGCACTCAGGGATCACTCCTGGTGATGCTTAGAGGACCATATGGGATGCTGGAGATCAAATTCTGTTCAGTCGCGTGCAAAGCAAACGCTCTCCCTGCTGTGCTATTGCTCTGGCTTGAGAGCCATGTTTGTATTTATTCTTTTATACCTGTGTCATCCATGGGTAGTGTGGGTGGTGGGTGCAGAGACCCATATGCCAGCCTCCAGGAGGCCCATGTATGATTCCCATCCTGATTCGCCCTCTCTTTTTCAGATGACTTGGGGAAATTGCTTCTGGCTGAGGCCCTCCTGGAGCAGTGTTTGAAGGAGAATCACACTAGCATCAAAGACTCCATCCCTCTACTGGACAAGAATGAGCCGAAGATGCTCGAAGCCCGGAACTATCTGAACAGTGTCCTTAGCCAGGGGAGATTGTCGGTAAGTGACACGATGACCATGCCCACCATCCCAGTGTGGGGCCTTTGCTCCTTCCTGCTCTTGAGCCTTTCCTAGGTTCTGAGTCACTTGATTACCTGAGCAGCAAGTGTCCCAGGATTGACCTGTCTTGTGGACTGAAGCGTCACTAGTCCAAAGTGGCATGTTGTAAGTCCCCAGCACACATTGAATCTCAAACAATCATGCAAAACCGAGAATGGTAATGAGATGAATTTCTCAATGCTCAGTGCATATCCAGTGAGAGTTGGGACATAGGGTTGACTAGAGTATGACAGCATGATCCTTTTCTATCTTCCCCTTCTTTTACTATATTGGTTCCTGATACCAGGGCTTGAACTTGGATTCTAACATGGAAAGTGTGTGCTTGACTCTGAGCCACACCACCACCCTATTTTGGGAATCATTAATGGGACTAGAAAATTGTCTTGATGGGGCTGGAGAGATAGCATGGAGGTAAGGCGTTTGCCTTTCATGCAGGAGGTCATCAGTTCAAATCCCGGCGTCCCATATGGTCCCCCGTGCCTGCCAGGAGCAATTTCTGAGCATGGAGCCAGGAATAACCCCTGAGTACTGCCGGGTGTGACCCAAAAACCACAAAAAAAAAAAAAAAAAAAGGAAGAAAATTGTCTTGGAAAATTTAAATATATGTGAGAGTTATACTTGTAGTTTTTGTTCGTTTGTTTGTTTGTTTGTTTTTGGGCCACAACTGGTGACGCTCAGGGGCTACTCCTGGCAATGTGTTCAGAAATTGCTCCTGGCTTAGGGGACCATATGGGACGTGGGGGATCAAACTGCGGTCCATCCTAGGTTAGTGCATGCAAGGCAAATGCCTTACCACTTGCACCACTGTTCTGGCCCCCTGTATTTTATTTTTTGTTTTTTTTTAGGGGGGCCAAACCCAGTGACACTTGGGTTACTTCTGGCTCTGTGCTCAGAAACCACTCCTGGCTCGTGGGACCATATGGAATGCCAGTAATCAAACTGCGTCCATCCTGGGTCAGCCTTGTACAAGGCAAACGCTCTACCATTGTGTTACCACTGTGGCCCCTATATTTATGTTTTTGTTTGTTTGTTTGTTTTGGGGTCACACCTGGCAGTGCTCAGGGGTTACTCCTGGCTCCAGACTCAGAAATCGCTCCTGGCAGGCTCGGGGGACCATATGGGATGCTAGGATTCGAACCAATGACCTTCTGCATGAAAGGCAAACACCTTACCTCCATGCTATCTCTCCGGCCCCTACACTTGTATTTTAAATGACCGATATTGGACATTTTATGTTTGTTTACTTTGAGGGGGTGTCTTGGGAGGCATTCCAGGTGGTGCTCAGGGACCTCTGCTGGCTCTGTGCTCAGGAGTGACCCCTGGCTTTGCATGGGGACCTTATGTGGTGCTTGGGAGTCAAACCTGGGCTGCCACTTGCAAGGTGAACATCTTTATCCCTCCTCTGTCTCTTGGGCCTCTTACGTGCTGTTCTGGTTACACCTACTATGTGCTTTGTGATGGGGGCTCTTTGAGGAGTGGAGATGTACCTCCTGAGTGAACTGTTCTGCTTGGAAATGGGATGATGGCCAAGTTAGCCAGCCATGGCAGAGATCAGACAAGGCCAGTGCATTTGCTGAGTGCCCGCTGCATCCAGACACCAGTCTAGACTTTTGCTTTTTGACTGTGGCTGCTCCCTCCCACCAGGGCACATGTAGGAACAATGAGTGTTGTTAAACCTGGGCTAGAGACACAGTCTCAACAGCTCACCAGCAATTCGTGCACATGGTATGGCTGAGACTATCTGGCTTCCGGGGCGCCAGAGCTTTCCTAGAGGTGTGGGTGTGCCATCGAAGACCCCAGAGGCACCCCAAAGTCATGCACTTTAGGACTTTTTACCAATTGACTGAGGGGATTAGACACTGGGGAGAGCGTCTGCCTTGCATGTGGCTGACCTGGGTTCTATCCCCAGCATTCCATATGGTTCCCAAAGCCATCACTAAGAGTGACTCCTGAGTGCAAAGCCAGGAGGAATCCCTGAGCCTCTCCTGGTGTGACCCAAAAAAGAAAACATTAAACAACTGACTGAGGAGTCTGGCGGCGGGGAGCCGTAGTACAGCAGGGAGGGTGTTTGCCTGGCATGGGCTTATGGTGCTGAGTTTGACCCCTAGCACCCCATTTGGTCCCCTGAGCCCCGCCTGTAGTGATCCCTGAATGCAGAGCCAGAAGTGATCCCTGAGTACTGCCAGGTATGGGCCAAATATATATATATAAATTTATTTATATATATAATATATATGAAATCTATATTATATATATTTATATATTCATATATATATGAAATAAGCCACTGACTGACTAAGGCTTAGGGTTCTTTCCTGAGGCCAATAAAGATGAACCCCACATTGGACCCTGCCCTCAGGCTGCAGAAAGATAAGTCCTATTGGAAAGTGGTCTAGGGCCGACTATGATGTGTGCTAGAGGCGTGTGTAAGTGGGAGTGTATATGTGGATTCACAATACTTGTAGGGTGAGGTAGGGAGGGAACTCAGGGCGATGATGGCTGTATTAGGACCTCCTGGGGCTGGACTTTGGATCCCTAGAAGTGTGTGCAGGCAGTCAGAGCCAGGCTGGGCACTGCAAGCCAGGCCACAGTGTGGACAATCCAGAGGTGCTTTTTAAGAATTATTCTGGGCCAGAGCGATAGCACAGCAGACAGGGCACTTGCCTTCCACATAGCTGACCCAGGTTCAATCTCTGGTACCCCAGATGGTCTCCCAAGTCTGCTAGGCATGATTCCTGAGTGCAGAGCCAGGAGAAATCTAATGAGCATTGCCAAATGTAGCCCCAATTTCCTCTTCTCCCCCATCCCCCAAAAGAGGAAAATCTTTTTAAAGGAAAAGAAAGGTTTAGAGGTCTTTTCTGAGCTTTGGCCCACCTGTGCTCATGTTATGCTATTGGATGAATGAGGTGGGGGGTGGGAATTGGTGCCAAGTTTGGGACATGCTTGTGACAGGGCAGTGTGAGAGCTGTTTGCCCATCATAAGAAGGAACCACAGGCCTTGTGCTGAGTGTGTGATTAGGTCTCTGACCTGGGTGTAGGGGCATCCTTGAAAAATATGCATTTGTGAGTCCTGAATGATAGCACAGCGGGTAGGATATTTTTCTTGCACACGGCTGAGGTGAGGTTTGATCCCGGGCATCCCATATAGTTCCCTGAGCCAGCCAGGAGTAACCCTTGAGTATCCCTGAGTATGGCCCCCAAAACAAAAAACAAACACTCCCCCCCCCCAAATTGCACCCTTGGGAGAAGCATGTGGGCCCAGGGATTTCAGGAGAGATCCCTAGCCATGCCCTGGGAATGCAGGCAGAGCTGGACCCCCAGGAGGAAAGAATGAAGGAGAGAAGGTTTTTTTAGAGTAGAGCCCTGGGAAGCAGAAGCAAAGGAGGGTGCTACTGAGCTGGGCTTGGCCGCCTGCATCTTCACTGGTCTGCCCAGAAGGCAGCTGATGGGGTGGGCAGTGGAGGCATCTCTTGGGGTCACCCAGCCAAGACCTGTGCTTGGCTTCCTGCAGGAAGCCTGGTGGACAGAGACACAGCAGGTGGCAGCTAACCAGCCATGTCTTCACAGCCACAGTACATGAATGAGGCCTTGTTGATCCTGGGCAAGGTGCACTACGTGGAGGGGGCGTACCGTGACGCTGTCAGCATGTATGTCCGTGCGGGGATCGATGACCTGACCCTGGAGAACAAGCCTCTCTACCAGATGCGGCTGCTGGCAGAGGCCTTCGTCATCAAAGGTAGGGGGCCTGCGTTGGAGCAGGGGTGACTGGGGCCGCTCTGGGCACAGTGGAGGGCAGGCCTGCAGACCATTGTCTAGGTAGGGAGCATGTAGTGACAGCAGCAGTGCCCATCTAGGGGCTAACACCTACTGGGCACCAGGCTATTCTGTCTCTGGTGGCATCGCCAGCCTGCCTTGGCAAGGAGCTAACCTGGCCTCGCCAGCTCATCTGTGAGACAGGCCTGTGCAACGTCATGGGTTGACGTTGCTCCAGAGGAACCAGTTTCAGAGCAGGTGGAAGAGGCCTAGGAACGTGCTGGCCAGCCCTAGGTGGTGAGCCACCCCTGTGAGGAGGGTACAGGGGTTCCCGAGCACCAGAGTCAGTGAGGACGGAGTTTAAAGCAGGATGAGGGGCCAATAGGGCCAAGCAATCACCCCAGAAAGTCCCACCCATCAGCCCTGGCTCCAGGCTGGCTTCTCGGAGAGGCAAGTCTTGGTGGCCAGGAGCTGGAAGCCTGGATACTCAGTCGTGTTCAGACTTAAATCAAGCCCTGGAACACTCTAGAATGGTATGTGGATCTAGAGTTTGGGACCCTGGCGTGGACCAAGCATAGATACTATAACTTTCTCCCATCTCACTCGTGGGGAAATGGAGGCCCAGCGAGGGTCCAGCTCTTTCCCGGAGTCCCCGAGAGACCTGGGGGGTGGGGTGGGACCAGAACTGAGACTGTCACTCTCTTGCGTCATTGAACACAAGACATTTGCTGTCTCTGGGGTCCCCAAGAGTAGTTGTCCAGCTACTGGGGCTACCTGAGAACCAAGTGTCCTTGGCCCCCATTTGCAAACAGGCATCCTAGAAAGAACTTTGGGTGGTCCCTCTCACTCTCCTGACCTCTCTGCTCTGGCCCTGACTAGGGCTTCATCTTCATTTGCCACTTGGGTCCTTTTAGCCTCTTGGACGCCATTTGCTGCAGACCTGGGACCCTCTCAGCTCTCTCTGGGACCCTCTCGGGCCCTTTTTCCTGTGGACCTTCTCTCTGTCTCCCACTCTCTCCTCTCCAGCTTGCCTCCAACTTCTGGGGGGAACACAGACCTGGTGGTCAGAGGCCCTGCAGGGGAGGTAAGGAGTCGGGCTCCCGCACTCACCGCATGCAGCCTCCTTCCTGCCTGCCCCCATCCCCTGCTGTTTGGCTTTCACGGCAGCTGCTGTTCCACATGCCAAGGTCCTGCAATAGCCACCAGTAGATGCATGACACGTGCTTTTCTTGCATGGGGTGACCTGGGGGGGGGTGTCTCGCTATGCAGAAGCAGGGTCCCTGGGTGCATTCATGCGCATGGAGGTGGTTGTGTGAAGGGACGTCACAGAGCGTTCAATAATAGCAAAGCACCAGAGTATGGAATACCAGAGCCTCAAGCCCAGCGATTAACTGCAACTTTGGAGTCCAGGTACCAGTGAGTTGTGCCTGGTGAGGTGCTCTCAGTGCCTGGCAGGTCACCCTGTGCCTTCTCCCCCTCCTCATGGTACCCTGGTTCCTTGTGTGCTGGAGAAAGCTCCTTGGTTCTTTCCTTCAAAAGTCATGTAGTGGATAGCACAGCAGGGAGGATGTTTGCCTTGAACATGGGCGACCTGGTTAGATCCCCAGCATCCCATATGGTGCCTGAGTCTGCCAGGAGTAATTGCTGAGCACAGAGCCAGGAGTAACCCATGAGCACTGCTAGATGTGGCCCCCAAACAAAAACAAAAACAAAAACAAAAATCACACAGATCCTGCAGCTGGAGTCATAGGACACTGGCAGAAAGGGAGATTGCTTTGCACACAGCTGACCTAGGTTGGCTCTCCGGCATCCCAGAGGGTCCCCTAGGCACCCTCGGGAGTGATTCCTGATCTTAGAGCCAAGAGTCAGCCCTGAGCACCACCAGTGTGGCCCAAAAGAAGAAAGAATTTCTGAGTTCCCACCCTCATGTGGACAACTTGCAGTAGCTAGTGACCCAGGGTACCAGTCTGGCTCAGGTTCTTCCTCCCCTGGGAGGGTGTCAGGTCTCTGGCTAGAGGGACAGGGGTCCCACTGAGTAGCTACTGATTTTGTTTTTGGTTTTGATTGAATCAGGAATGGATTCTGGTTTTTCCACACACACACCCCAGAGACACAGCCTAGCATCTCAGTCCTTGAGAGCAGAAGGACATGGCAGGTGGCCCCTCAGGCCAGGGTCGAGGCTAGGCAGCAGGCGCGGGGGTATCCAGAGATCCCCAGGGGCGGAGTCTGGACTCACTCAGGCCAGTGCTCTGGGCCGGCCATGCTTCTGCACCTCTGTACATGTTTATTCCCTCTCCCTCTTGTGGTCGTTCTGGTTCCAAGATGATGGGGACCGGCACACCTGCCTGGCTGAAGTGCTCCCAGGAGCTTTCTCACCTTTCCTCAGCAGGACATGCACTTCCTGGCACCCTCTCCCCTCTGATGCCGGGATTTACACACAGACTACACCAACAGGCACAGCCCAGCTCTTGCCCTGCTCCTCTGGTTGGGAGCATGGTTCTAGAAAGATGCACAGACTTTTCCAGAGGGTAGAAAAGTTCAAGCCGCCTGGTGGGAGAACCTGCCACGTTCTTGTATGAGTGTCATGTTTTCCACCCAGCAATCCTTATCCCAACATTTCAAGGGTTTCAGGCCAACTGGTCTGGCTGGATACAGGGGCCTGTGGGGCTGCCCCAAGGGTGGTCTGGGCCCTCCTGAGACTTTGGAGAGGGAACATTTTCCCCCAGGTCCTGGCTTGTCTACACTTGCTCTGTGGACTGGACTGGACTGGACCAGACTGGACCAGACCAGACTTGACCAGAAGAGTTTCTTGATTGGGAGGCCAGGTCCCTGCCAGGGCTGCAGGCGGTGCCATGGGCAAGTTTGGTTGGAGTAGTTTTAGCTCTGCTATGGCAAGAATGAGCTCTTGATCTTGGCTTCTTTCTCCTAAGGCTGTTGCCTTGCGGGGTGGGCGGGATGGCTGTAGGTCCTGTTGGGAGCCTGGGAGTAGGGATCCCCCGCTACACCCTGGCTGTGTTGGGGGCAGCTGAGGTGGATGTGAAGTGCTCTCCAGGTTGTGTGTATGAAACAGGGCAGGGGCTAACTCATGGGGGCCACCTGGGGCTGGGCTGGGGGGTTTTCCTATTCTCTCTTTTCTCCCTCATCCTGGGATAGCCCTAGAAATGAGAGTCATGGTAGGATGGGCGGGTGTTTGCAGAACCACTCACTTAAGGGCTATTTCCCAGACAACTCAGACTGGAATTTTTTGTTTTGTTTTGTTTTGTTTTTGGGCCACACCCGTTTGACGCTCAGGGGTTACTCCTGGCTATGCGCTCAGAAATCGCCCCTGGCTTGGGGGGACCATATGAGACGCCAGGGGTTTGAACCGGGGTCCTTCCTTGGCTAGTGCTTGCAAGGCAGACACCTTTCCTCTAGCGCCACCTTCCTGGCCCCAGACCTGGAATTTCTGACACAGCCAGCAACCTGGGGTTTAGGAGCTGAGGGGATTCGAACCACCATCCTTCTGCATGGAAAGCAAACATCCTACCTTCATGCAATCTCTCCGGCCCTCAAGTTTTGTAAATTTGAATTAACATCTTGGCCTGCTGGCCTTGGAGACTTCGGATGGCTTTACTGTGTTTTTCTGCGGGAAGGGAATCCATACACTGTGGCCTGGCTTTCTTCAGTGCCATAACACGGTGTCCTGGCTGATTCCAGGCCAGAATTTCAGGACTTCCTTTTCTAGTTTATCACAGGGGCTACACCTGTAGATGCCAAGGGCCAGCGGGATCTGGCAGTCTCAGGACCAACATCTGCTCTGAGCTTTTCTCAAGGCTTTGTGTTCTGATTCTGTACACGCCTACCTTCTCTCCATCCTTCCACCTTCCTGTGCACACTTGGGAAACTTTTGGCTCCGTGAATGTCTGCATATTTCTGAGACCCTTTCAGTTCTTTGGGGTATGTCCCACCCGAAGTAGAGTTGCTGTACCACAGAATGATTGTTTTCAGTTTCATCACTGCTAAGACATTTATTTTGTTTTGTTTTGTTTTGTTTTTTACTTTTTGACTACAACCAGCAGCACTCAGGGCTTACTCCTGGCTTTATGCTCAGGAGTCACTCTTGGAGGTGCTCAAGGGGACCCTATGGGATGTTAGGACTAGAACCCAGATTGGCCACATGCAAGGCAAACCATTGTGCTGTGGCTTTGGCCCTTGCCCATGCATTTCCCACAAGTGCCCACTGGAAGCATGCCCGAGTGCCAATAAAATACTTGCACTTCTCTGCTCCCACTCTTCAGGGACCCCAGTTCTGGTCTTTGCCCACCATGAATATTCTCTACTCTTGGGTCAGCAGGGTAGCAGGTAGAGGCAGAAGGATCTAGAACCTTTCCCTGCCCGGGAAGCAGGCTGGTCAGGCTACAGGGCTGTTTGGGGCTGTTGGACAGTCGGGGACTGCTAGTCTGGGTGCCAGCAGGGCCATGCCCGGCTCCCACGCCCCCAAACATCTGGATGTTTCCACACAAAGCGGGGGTGCCATTGGGGCTCACAGAGCAGTGCCTAGTGGTGTCTGGCTGCAGGGCTCTTGTCTGGGTTCGGCTCTGAAGGGTGATTCCCTCTCAGATCAGGCGCTGGGTGGGATGACGTGGCTCGAGCTGGGAGCTGTCAGGTACAGGGGAGTGGCTGGAACATGGTTCAAGGAGAAACCTCCTGGGCTTGCTTCCAAGGGGAGCCTAGCCGGCTCAGTGATTGGAGTGCCTCTGCTTCATGACTTTTCAAGCTGTTACTCTATTTAATGTACTTATTTTGGTTTTTGGGTCACACCCAGCAGTGCCCAGTGGGTTACTTCTGGCTCTGTGCAACTGAGTCGCTCCTGGTAAACTCGAAAGACCAAATGGGATGCCGGGATCAAACCCTGGTTGGCTGTGTGCAAGGCAAATACCCTCCCCACTGTACTCTCTGGCCCCACCTCCACTTCCAGTGCTCCCCTTAATGTGGTCCCCCTAATTCCCTTCCTGAAGTCCTTACCCGAAGAGCTCCTCCCCTCATGAGTCATGGGCAGGCGTCTCTGCCTCTCTGTGACCCAGGAACGGATATTCTGGGTTGAGCAAGGCCTTGGCAGCCTGCCCGCCCTCAGGCCAACCCTTGGACTTTGGATACCTCCCTGCCTGGCAGAGGGCAAGGTTGCTGTGTCCCTGTGAGCTGGAACTTGGCCCAGGCCCACACCTCGGCCTGTTCCTGGGCTGTGTCCACAGAGCTTCCTGGGCTGTGTGGATGGAACGGACCTACGTGGGCCAGTAGTCTGAGGGCTTTGTGGATGGGGAATCTTCTAGAAGCAGGCCATCTTTCAAGAGCCTGCCACAAACTTGGAACAGAGAAGTGTCAGGCTATCTAGTGCGAAACATAGTTAGAGCAAAAAAGGGAGCACTAGGACCAATGAAAGTCGAGAATGATCACTCTGGGTTAAAAGAAGATAAAGTGACATGCATGGTGCCCTTTCAGTAACAACAATAAGACAACAGTGAGACAGAGACACAGTACCCCTTCAGCAGCAACAATGAGAGGGAGAGGAAAGAGAGAGAGAGAGAGAGAAGAGAGAGAGAGAGAAGAGAGAGGAGAGGGAGATGTGAGTGCCTCAGGGCAAGGGGAGGGTGTGAGGGAAATGGGACAGTGGTGGTGGGTAATGACTGGTGAAGGGAGTTGGACATTTTATGACTAACACTCAATAGTCAACAGCTTTGGAACTGTGTATGTCAGGGTGATTCAATGAAAGAATTTATTTAGGGACCGGAGTGATAAGCCCAATGGGGTGGGTGTTTGCCTTTTATGTGGCCAATTTCTGGCATCTCATATGGTCCCCCAGCTTGCCAGGAGAGTGATTTCTGAGCGCAGAACCAGGAGGAATCCCAGAGCACCACCATGTGTGGCCAAACACCAAAATAAATTTTTTTTAATTTATTAAAACAAAGTATCGGAGATGAAGGCAGCAGGTGTAAGCATGTTTTGGGGGCTGCAGAAGGGCCAGACCTGTGTGGCAGGGCCAAGGGGCCCTTGGTGCAGGTCTGGCTGAGACCCAGGACAACAGTGAGCCAGCTGCTGCCCACAGACCACCCACAGTGTGGGCACTTTGGGCCAGAAGTGTCAGCTGTAATGTGGAGGTCTGGAGACCATCCTCTGGGACATGGAGACCCCTGAGAAGAAGATGGGAGAGGGGTCTCTGAACATCACTGACTGCTGTCCAATACCTCTGCCTCCCCCACACACTACAAAAACTCAGAAGGAATTTGAATGTCTCAGTGTCCAGGCTCCATCACCGTTGCTTGGGAGGGGCTGCACAGGGCAGAGAAAGTTGAAGATTCTCTTGTTTGTCTTCTTAGGGGGACAGGCTGAGGGGGGCACTTGAGGCTCACTCTTGGCTCTCACTCAGGGATCATTCCTGGCTGGGCTCTGGGATCCCTCCTGGCATCTCCTGATCCTGGCAGGGATCAGTCCTGGAGGTGCTCAGGGACCATATGGGAAGCCGGGGATTGAACCTTGGTGGGCCATGTGCAAAGCAAACTCCCTCCCTACTGTGTTATCACTTCAGCCACCAAGGGACTTTTTATCTTCAGTGACTAAGAATTTATTTACTCTTTTCCATTTTTCCTAAAGACTTGAATGTAATTTGTTTTTCTCTGTAGCAGTTGCTTCTAATGACTGAGAATTTATTCACTCTTTTACCCTTTATTTCCCAAAGACTCAAATCTGATTTGTTTTTCTCTGGGGCAGTTGCTTCTAAGGAAAGCCTGAGCATGTCTTCCTTGGCACTCCATGGTCTGTGGCATGGCCGCCTTGCTTTGCTTTAGAGCTGTGCTTATATCTCTGAAGTGTTTGCTTCAGACAAGGTGGGGTACTCTAACTCTGTGCTCGGGAAGACTCAACCCAGGCCTCCTACATGCAAACTTGGCACCTCTCAGGAAAGCCTCACTCTCTGCCTTCACCGTTGGTGGCAGCGTAACAGAAAAGGTACCATCTTAACCACCCGTGGATGCACCACGGAGCCAGACATGGAGCTTCAATGACATGGAGCTTCAATTTTATCTATTTAGCTTTTGGTTTGAGGGTCACACCAGCAGTTCTCAGGGCTGACTTTTGGCTCAGTACTCAGGGATCACACTCCTGGCAGGGCTTGGGAGGCCAAATGGGTTCTCACCGGACCCTGCATGGCTCAAGCATGCAAACACACACACACACACACACACACACACACACACACACACACACACACACACACACACACACACACTGCTTTGTACTGTTGATGGCTTCGTGTGAAGAAGAGATTGGCTCCCACTGCTGACAGCAGGGGCCTAGGGCCTGGTTTGGAAGGGCAGGGTAGACAGGAGCTGGACTTGAGGTGCTACAGTGACCCCCTCCCACTGAACATGAGTGCCCGCTGCCCGCGTGCTGCTTGACCCATGCGACCGATGTTGTCCGGCTTTAGCTTCTTCCTTTCCCCCACCCTTTCCCCCGTGGAGCCCACCTGGCAGTGCAGGCTATGCTGAGGTGCCCGTCTCCCCACAGGCCTCTCCCTGGAACGCCTGCCCAGCACTGTTACTTCCCGCTACCGCCAGACGGAGAGGGAGGAAGAGGTGAGCGTCTGCTTCGAGAAGGCCTCCTGGATTGCGCAGGTGTTTCTACAGGAGCTAGAGAAGGTGAGTGAAAAGCCCCCAGGCAAGCACCACCAAACCCCCAGTCCGGGCATGCTAAAGAGGAACACGTAGCCACCCCTGCGCGTGGAGAACTCAGGGCCACGGATTTTGCTGAGCCAGGCTTTGTCCCATTCACGACAGCCAAGTGTCATGCCTGGTGGTCCATGGGGTACCAGGCCGTGACAGGGAGCTAACCTGGGTGCCTGCATGCACGGCATGCACAGAGACCATGGACAGAAACTATGCTTTTTTGTTGTTCTCTGTTTCTTGGTTTGGGGGCTATACCTAGCAGTACTCATGGCTTATTCCTGGCTCTGTGCTCAGGAATCACTCCTGGAGTGCTCAGGAACTCTTTTGGGTTGGGGATTGAACCTGTGTTGACAGTGTGCAAGGCAAATGCCCTACCAGCTGTGCTAGTGCTCCTTCCCTTCCTCTCTTTCTCCCTCCCTTCCTTCCTTCCTTCTTCCCTCCCTCCCTCTCTCCCTTCTTTCCTTCCTTCTTCCCTCCCTCCCTCCCTCTCTCCTTCCCTCCCTTCCTTCTTTCCTTCCCTCCTTCCTTCCTTCCTTCTTCCCTCCCTCCCTCTCTCCCTTCTTTCCTTCCTTCTTCCCTCCCTCCCTCCCTCTCTCCTTCCCTCCCTTTCTTCTTTCCTTCCTCCCTCCCTCCCTCCCTCCCTCCCTCCCTCCCTCCCTCCCTTCCTTCCCTCCTCCCTCCCTCCCTCCCTCCCTGCCTCCCTCCCTCCCTCCCTCCTTCCTTCCTTCCTTCCTTCCTTCCTTCCTTCCTTCCTTCCTTCCTTCCCTCCATCCCTCCTTCCTTCCTTTATACCTACCTACCTTTCTTCTCCTTCCCTCCTTACCTTCCTCTCTTCCTTCCCTTCCCTCCTTTCTCCTCCCTCCCTCCCCTTCCTTCCTCCCTTCCCCTCCTTCCTCCCTCCCTCCCTCCCTCTCCTTCCTCCCTTCCCTCCTTCCTTCCTTCCTTCTTCCCTCCCTCCCTCTCTCCCTTCTTTCCTTCCTTCTTCCCCTCCCTCCCCTCCCTCTCTCTTCCCTCCCTTTCTCTTTTCCTTCCTCCCTCCCTCCCTCCTCCCCTCCCTCCCTCCCTCCCTCCCTCCCTCCCTCCCTTCCTTCCCTCCCTCCCTCCCCTCCCCTCCCTGCCTCCCTCCCTCCCTCCCTCCCTCCTTCCGTCCTTCCTTCCTTCCTTCCTTCCTTCCTTCCTTCCCTCCTTCCCTCCTTCCTTCCTTTATACCTACCTACCTTTCTTTCTCCTTCCCTCCCTTACCTTCCTCTCTTCCTTCCCTTCCCTCCTTTCTCCCTCCCTCCCTCCCTTCCTTCCTCCCTTCCCTCCTTCCTCCCTCCCTCCCTCCCTTCCTTTCGTGGGCAGATTTCACATGGGAGTGGGTCAGGCTGTGTTTGGTCCAGAGATGGCCCCTGAGGCCCCACAGGGCCTAAGGCTGTGGGTGTTGTGTCATGCAGGCCGGTGCCTGGGTGCAGGGACAGTGTGTGTGATTTCCACAGGTCACAAGCAGTGCAACCCCTCGGCATCTGAAGGGCGCCCACCCCGTGGACTACGAGCTCTCCTACTTCCTAGAGGCAGCTCTCCAAAGCAGCTATGTCACCAACCTGAAGAAGGGGTAGGTGGCGGGGGCAGCGGAGGTCAGAGGTGGGGCTCAGAGTGTGACCTTATTCCTGGCCAGCTCATGTGTGCTTCTGAGAGGGGCAAGGGACACTCCCCTCATGCCAGGTTCCCAGGGAAGGTAGCCTGTGTGCCCTTGGGGACATAACAAGGCAAGCACCTACTGCCCTACTGTGGCTCTGCCCAACCCTGAGCCCTTCGCTGTGGGTCACATCCTGTCTGTCCTCTTGTGAGTGTGATGCCCAAACCTGTCTCCAGACCCTTCTAGGAAGCAGGCGGGGAGGCAGAAATCTCCCCCACCCCAGCCGAGGGCCGCGATCATAGTTTGAAGCTGAGGAGAAGGCAGTGGGGGCAAATGAAACCCAGAAAACGGGCAGGGTTAGTCCCTACAGGGCAGCTTGGGGAGTTTTTCATGGGCACAGGAGCCAGTCCTGGCTGGTCAGAATAGCCCCAAGGAGATTGGAAAGATTGGGGTGATCACAGAATTTAGGGAGATTGGGAGATCAGGGCCCTTCTCCGTGCATACAGCAGCTCAGCCTGGTTGCCCGAATCGGGTGAAAGTAAAAAAACAGGGGCCGGGCGGTGGCGCTGGAGGTAAGGTGCCTGCCTTACCTGCGCTAGCCTTGGACGGACCACGGTTCGATCCCCCGGTGTCCCATATGGTCCCCCAAGCCAGGAGCAACTTCTGAGCACATAGCCAGGAGTAACCCCTGAGCGTTACCGGGTGTGGCCCAAAAACAAAAACAAAAACAAAAACAAACAAAAAAAAAAAAAAACAGCCTGGTGTCGTCGTGCCCTCTTACGCCAGGCCGCCCTCCCAGGTTGGAACCAGAAGGGGCAGCGGGTTCACGTGTGGTCAGGAGCAGGCAGGCCATAGTGAGGGCGGCATGTGGGTAGCAGAACGCTGCAGGCCGGTGCAGCGCCATGAAGGCCCCATTGCTTCTGGGGAGAGGCTCATGTGAAGGATGAGTCCAGGCCCGGCTCAGGCTGGAACTCTCATCCTGTTCAGGGCCTGGCTCCTGATGTGAAGGAGTGGGGACTCCCTGCTCTCCATCCTCTGCACCCTGCCCAGTCCCTCACTTGCCTGAGGGGCCCCTTTTCCCCCAGTGAGTCCCAGCACCCCACCCTTCATGGTCCCGAACTGGAGCAGGTCCCTTGGCACCGGCTCCGGTGGCCAGCAGGGGGCAGCCATGCTCTTCGGCTGGTTCTTCGCACTTGCCTGCTGTGGGCCCTGCTGGAGAGGTGCGGTGAGGGGGAGTGGCCTGGTTCTCCGGCAGGTGCCAGGCGAGCTCACCTCCTTGTCCGGGGCCCAGCCTGGGCAGCTGGAGGGAAAGGGGGACTTCTTGGTAGGTATCTGCTCAGAACCATCTGGGCTCAGAGTTTGGGCCCTATGTGCCGAGCCAGGCTCGTTCAATGCTTATTCTTCTTCTTGTTGAAATGGTGAATCGCTATAGCAGCCTGTCAGTGTGCCAAACGCAAACACTGGAGAAGGGGGTGAGTGGTTTGAAGGGGGGTACCCTGAGCTCACTGGTTCAGCCTTACAGAAGCTTTGTATGTATTACATGTGTGATATGTAGCAGCCATGTGTTGCATGATCCATGCTAGAGTGTGTTACTTGTAGCATGAACATCAGTCATATGTAGTATGATTGTGTAATGTGGCATGGTGTGTGATATGGACCATGCATGTGTGGTGTGTGTATGTCATTGTGGTGTGTTGTATGTGGCATTGTGGTTTGTTTATATGTGTCATGGGGGTATGACTGTCATGTGTAACATGTGGCCTATAGTGTGGTTGTTCCATGGGTGTCACGGCATGTGAGACGTTGTGTGTAAAGTCTGTAATATGTCCCTGTCCCATGTGGCCTCTATGGTATAATTATTCCATGTGTGACATGCCATGTGGATGTATGGTGTGGTTGATCTATGGTCTGGAGTGTGTTATGTAGGATGTGTGGTGTGTTTAGATGTGTGTTGTGTGTGTGGTCTGCCTCGTGTGATTGTCCCATATGTGGTATATTGTATGGAGCGTGTGTATCTATCTGTAGTGTGGCTGCCCCACATGTGATGTGCTATGTAGTGTCATACGTGTGCATGTGTGTTTTGGGGGCTTTTGGACACAGCACAGCCTCTCTGAGTAGGGAGAGGGATGCCCACTTTCCCTAGCCAGGACCCCTCACTCCTTGACCCTGAACTACCTTGCTTGGGCTCTGCCAGCTGGCTGTGCTCCCTGGGTCCAGACGGGAACCTTGGCTATGCTACAGCAAGTGTGTGCCAGCGCTGGGCACAGGCAGAGGGCAAGGCCCCTGAGTCTGGAGAGGTGCCACCATGGAAAGGTCACCTGTAATGTCTCTTGGCTCTGGCTCAATCCAGGTACATGGGGTTGAGCTTAGGCCTTTGCTCTCTCTGGACGTTGTGCACCTTGGAGACACTCAGTCACTGCCTCCCTAGATTCTAGAACTCAAACTCCAGGGCAGGAGGGGCTGGTCATGGGGAAATCAGGTGCTGTCTTCAAGGTCCTGGGGCCTGACCTTGGGCTGCCTCCCCTGCAGGGGTCGATGGTCCCCACTGGCTCCCTGACCCAGAAAGGGACCTGGCTAGCTTCCATGGTGCTGGGAGCATTGCCTGCACTGCTCACCTATGCCAGGACCCCGGCACCAAGGCCCCACCTCTACTCCCCAGCAGCAGAGTGAGGGCAAACAGCTTGGAAAGATGGGTTTATGTAGGCTGGGCCGGCCCCAAGGAACAGGAGACTTACCATCCAGTGCTTCTCCAGGTGGACCTGGAGTCACCATTGGTGTCTTCTAGGGTTTGGCCCACGTGACTTGTTTGGAACCGGGGTTCATCTGAGGCCCCAGTAGGATCTGTTGGACATATCAGTTCTGCCCAGCAAGGTTAGCCTGGCGTCCTGAACGAACAAAGGGACCTTTGACCAGGCTCAAAGGGTCAGACAGCCCCAACTCCACCTGGCAGGGAAGTCTGACACCCAGGGCAGGGGCCATCCGGGAGCCCTGAAGTAACTCTGCTTGCTCCCGTTCCCGAGAGTGGTAAACTGAAACACAGGGGCCTTTCTGGTAGCTCTGACTAGGCTCAGACCAGCTGGGAGTCCAAGGCTCTCCACACATAGAGCCCTCAGCCCTGAGTGCCTTTTTCTTTACACGGGCCTTAGAAAAACTGAGAGTTGGAGCTGCCAAGGTGGTACAGTAGGAAGGGAGAGCTATTGCTCTGTACCCTGCATGGCCCCTGTAGCCCCACTGTGATTCCTGAGCTGGCCCAGAGCACTGCTGCTTGTGCCCCCAAACCAGACCAAAGTCAAAGCTTGTGTGAGATGGCTGTGTGGGATCATTTGCTTTGTTGAAGGACTTCCTGAGTTCATTGAGGTACCAGAGTCCTCTCTAGATTCAGGTCTGGTGCTGACAAGGGTGCAGACTGCAGGGCCCTGCCTGGACACAGCCTTCGTTGTGTGCAGAGGTCCTTGAGGGCCTGTAAGAGCCCCTGGCACTGGCTGTGGGCTTGTGCTGTCACCTGGCATTGTTGTAGATCCCAGAGCAGAGCCAGGTGGGGTCTGGCACAGGAGGGGACAGGCCTGCTGTCCCTCCTGCTTCTGGGCTAGCCCAGGCCAGGGAAGTGATTGGCAGGTCGCCCACAGAGTGAAAAATCACCCACAGATCTGGGAGCCACCGGCTGCCTCTGAGCCAGGAACCTGGGCTCTCCCCCACATCCAGCCCCTGTCTGCCTGTGATCTTTTCTGCCCCACTGCCAGGGCAGAGTCCCCAGGACCCAACCATCAACCCATTTTCTGGCACTCAAGGTATCTCTTGTTTTTCTTTTTCTCCTGTGCTGGCTCATGTCAGCCTCTGACCTCTGACCTGCTATCTAAGTAGGGGTCTAAGCGGCAGAAGTTGCTTCTGCTGCAACCCCAATCCTGGGGACTTGGGAGGCTCATGGGCCTCTAGCATCCCTGCACATCTGTCACTAGGGCATCCTGTATCTGCATCCCTGAATGAGGTAGGTGCTGTTGGAAGGAGCCAAGAACATCAGTGACTCTCTCCACTCCTTGTTCAATTGCCCAAGCTGTTGTGTCACGGGAAAAGGGGCCGGAGCAAAGTAATGGATCAGGGGCTGGAATAAATGGAACAGGCCAGAGATAATGTGCCGTACTCATCTTGCCCACCACCAGCTGCAACATGATCTCTGGTGCCACATAAGGCCCCGAGCCCTGCCAGGAGTGATGCTCCAGATCTCAGAGCCAGAAGTAATCCTTGAGTTTGGACATGTCTCCTGGACTTAAGAGCAGATGAAAGCCTCTGTCCTAAGTCTCTAAGCCCCAGGTCTGGAGGAAGGAGGGACAGTGAGCCCATCAGCCTGCTGGGGCACATGGTCTCCAGCCCTGAGAACTTGAGCACGCCTCAGCAGGAGGGAGATCAGGGCTCAAAATGGGCCTTGCACTCCCAGATTTACATTAGGATCTAGTAGCAAAGGAGAGATTGCCTGGCCAAGCTGTCCCCTCTCAAGCCTGACTTGTTAGCCTGGGAGAAGCAGCCAGCAGTGGGTGTGCCTATCCCACTGATTCCAAAGTGATCAGACCCAGACTGCTGGGACCTGAGTGTCTGGTCTGCAAGTCTGGGATAGGACCTCTGAGTAGCATTCCTGTGACTTTCTCGGGAGGTTGACCCACTGGGGTCCCATCTAAGAGAACCTGGGATCAAAGGCTGCAGCAGCTTCCTGAAGGAACAGAGCATTTCTGTCCTGTACAGACTATCTTGGGACAAGTGCTTCTGGGACCAGAGAGACAGTACAGCATGGAGGGCACTTGTCTTGCACACAGCCAACCTAGGTTCGATTTCCAGCACCACCTGTGTTCCCCTGAACTCCTCCAGGAGTAAACCCTGAGCACCACTTTTTTGTGGCCCAAGAGAAAACTTAAAAGAAAAAAAATAGGAACTTGCTTTGAGTGTGCAAGAGGAAAAGATGTGAAGTTTACATAGGATGGCAGCATGTAGTCCAGCATTTTTTCCTGTGGGCAATATGTTTTTTGTTTGGTTGGTTTGGAAGCCTGCGATGCTCGAGGGTTACTCCTGGGTCTGTACTCAGGAATTGTTCCTGGTGGTGTTCAGGGGACCATATGAGATGCCGAGGATTGAATCCAGGTTGGCTCTGTGCAAGGCAAGTGCCTTACCCACTGTACTATTGCTCCAGCCCCATAAATGGTACCTTTTATTTTGAGGGTCACATCCCATAGTTCTCCAGGGTCACTCCTGGATTCCACACTGTGGAACCATTCTTGGTAAGCTTGGGGGACCCTGTGGGACAGCAGGATCAAACCCTGTGGGCAACACTTTCTTAAAGCAGGAACATCAATTCAAGGCACAGCAGGACTGACTGATGGGGTGAGACTGGCTGGGGGGGGGGCAACCATGCAGGGTAGAATGGATGCAGATGAAGATTGAGATGAAGTTGGAAATTCTGAGACTGACTCAGCCCCATCCTGAACTCTTGGAACCTGTTGGTAACCCTCGGTCTTGGCCTCCTGGCGTGCTGGCTGGAACCTGCATGTTTGGGGACCATGAAAATAGCTCTGATGCTGCTGTCACAACTATGACCTTTTTGTCACAGAAGGTCTTCACGTGGCCTCTGAGTCAGGAGGCTCGACAGGGGTACAGGGCTGATGCGCTGTCCTGAGCAGCCCGGCTGCTAATGTTGTCAACCACTGCTGCTGTTCTCCTACCAGGAACATCGTGAAAGGCGTCCGAGAGCTCCGGGAGGTGCTCCGGACTGTGGAGACCAAAGCCACACAGAACTTCAAAGTGGTGAGTGGGAGGCCCAGCTACTCCCTTCAGGGTCAGTTATGGTGGCAGCTCCCCCTGCCCAGGGTAGCAGGTGGCATGTGTGGCCCACTTCCCACCACCCCCAGCCTATAGCAGATATGACTAATCCATCTCAGCACATCTCCCCCCGCCCCTACCGCCATGCACCTTCCCTTTTTGCAAGAGGGACAAAGGGTTGGGCCATCCCCAGCAGTGCTCAGGGCTTACCCTTTCCTGGCTTTGTGCTCAGGATAGCTCCTGTTGCCTGTGCCGGGGATCGGACTGGAACCTGCCAAGTGCAGAATGAGTCCCTCACCCCTGTAACCATCCTCCAGCCCTCAGCATCTTGTCTCACAGTGTCCTGTCAGTTGCATTCAGACTCTTTCCTGCCAAGGTTGTAGAGCACCCACCCAGCACTGAGTTTTGGAGTTAGGGAGAACGTGGACTCGGTCTCCTGCCTTCCCCACTCACGCCTCCCTCTTTCACTTGGATTCACCCCAAATCAGGCCCAAGGCTGCTTCCTGCTTTAGAATTTTCTGGTACATAGCAGAAGGGTTTCCAAGGGACTTCTGTGCCCAGATTTGGGGAGTGTCTGCAGGGTACTAAGAGCATTGCTGGGCGCCACTGGCATGGAGGAGGAGGAGGAGGAGACCTTCCTCTTGTCATAGGGAGGATGAGGAAGGGGAGGGATAAGACTGTGCTGGAGGGCCCGGAGAGATAGCACAGTGGCGTTTGCCTTGCAAGCAGCCGCTCAGGACCAAAGGTGGTTGGTTCGAATCCTGGTGTCCCATAGGGTCCCCCGTGCCTGCCAGGAGCTATTTCTGAGCAGACAGCCAGGAGTAACCCCTGAGCATTGCTGGGTGTGGCCCAAAAACAAAAACAAAAACAAAAAAAAAAAGACTGTGCTGGAGGATGGGCATATGGCTCCCATATGTGGCCTGTGATGTGGAAGGCCCCAGGTTCCATCCCCTTGGGTGGCCTCCAGCCGGAAAGACTCACAACAACCAAAGGAGAAGATGAGTGAGGGGCCAGAGCAAGAGTACCTGGGAGGGCACTTACCTTGCCTGGTTCTCTCCCCATATGATACTGAGCACAGACACGCACAGCTGGCATGTCCCTCCAAAAACATACTCCAAAAAAAAAAAAAAAACATTCACGAAGGGCTAGAGAGCTAGTACAATAGGGAGGGTGCCTGCCTCCCATGCAGTTAGCCTGAGTTTGTTCCCCTGACCATTGCTAGGCGCAATTACTGAGTGTAGATCCAGGAGGAACCTCTGAGCATCGCCAGGTGTGTCCCTCCCTCCCAAAGTAAATCATTAGATTTTTTCATAAAAGGTGATGTGAGTGGACCTGGAAGGGGGGTGGGGTGGCGGGCAGAGGCAGCACCCAGCGTGGCGGGCAGCAGTGCCATAGGGTCTGTCTCTCCTCGCAGGTGGCCGCCAAGCACCTAGCAGGGGTCTTGCTGCACTCGCTGAGTGAGGAGTGTTACTGGGGACCCCTGTCTCAGCCTCTGCCCGAGTTCCCAGGCAGGGAGGACAGTGCCTTCGCCACGCATGCCCTGCGCAAGCCACACATCTACGAAGGAGACAAGTAAGGCCCCACCAGTGCCCAAGCAGCCTCGCTCGCTCTCTGCCCATTGGTCTGCCTTATGGGCGCAGCATGGGGTGCGGGAGGGACCTGAGCAGGCGACCGAGTGGGGAGTTCCTGTACTGCAGGGAGGAAGGAGACAGCCCTGTGCTTGGAGAAGGCAGTTTTCTGGGGTTCTGCTTTGTATCCAGAGGGAGACCTGGATCACTCAGTGTGAGGAGCTACTGCGAACACAGAGCTGTGCCTCACCACTCCTGCCTTCCCTTCCTTTCCCTTCCCTTCTGGGGGTGTTCTCTCAGGGCTGCTGTTGGGGTCCAAGGCCACCCTGGTCAGACTCTCAGGGTTTGCGGTCGGCCCTCTGGGCACTGCCAGAGCAGTGGTGTCAGGTGCCTGTGAATTATGCAGCAGAGGGCTAGTCGCCTTCCCTGCCACCCCTGCCTGTGTCTTGCAGCCTCTACTGCCCCAAGGACAACATCGAGGAAGCCCTGCTTCTGCTCTTACTCAGCGAGTCCATGGTGAGTGCAGGGCCCAGTGAGGGAGGGCCCCAAGACAGTTGTCTTCCCTGATGGGGCCTGAGACTGTAGGGTCAGAATAGTGGGGTTGAGGCTTATGGACCACTTGATTCTGGCAGGGAAGTGGGTGTTGGTCAGGCATAGGAGGGAGGGAGGAGAGAAAGGAAGACTGAGAAGGTCAGTATAAAAACAGAATTGGGGCCAGAACAATAGCACCACAATGGACACTTGCCTTGCATTTGGCTAACCTGGGTTTAATCCTTGGCATCCCATGTAATCCCCCTGAGCCTGCCAGGAGTAACCCCTGAGCGCTGCCAGGTGTGGCCCCAAAACAACAACAGAAATAACAAAAAATAAATAAAGGTTAAGACCTATAAAACGGGGCCTGGAGAGATAGCACAGTGGCGTTTACCTTGCAAGCAGCCGATCCAGACCAAAGGTGGTTGGTTCGAATCCCGGTGTCCCATATGGTCCCCCGTGCCTGCCAGGAGCTATTTCTGAGCAGATAGCCAGGAGTAACCCCTGAGCACTGCCGAGTGTGGCCCAAAAAACAAAAAAACAAAACAAAAAAAAAAGACCTATAAAACGGCTTCCTTTGCCCAACCTGGGCTAGGGGTGTGGGGGCCTTTGGGGTGTGATGGGGGGTTGGAGGTCAGGCTCAGTTTTTTGGAGAGGGTCTGGTGGGGTGAGTGGTGCATGTCTGGGACCCTTCCCTGTCCGGCCTGGCTCAATGCATGTCACAGAATCTCTTTGTTTCTGTCCTGACTTCCTCGGTCCCCTCCCAGGCCACCCGGGACGTGGTGCTGAGCCGGGCACCGGAGCAGGCAGAGGACCGGACCATGAGTCTGCAGAATGCCTCGGCCATCTACGACCTTCTGAGCATCACGCTGGGCAGGCGTGGCCAGTACGTCATGCTGTCTGAGGTAGGCACTGCCCGCTGCACTGTTGCAAGGCAGCTTGGCCCAAGAGGGCAAGTTGGGCACGGGGAAGTCTATGTGAGAGCTGGGCCTGGCCCTTCCTGGCAGCGTGCTTCTGGCATCTGCTCACCCTCCTTGTGTGGCTTTGTGTCCTCCTGCCTGGAGACCTGCAGGAGGGACCTTGTCTGACTGTTCCTCAGATGGCCTGCAGGGAGCTGCTCAGAAACCTATCCTCCTGCGCCCAGGACTGACATTCTCTTCCGGGCCCAGCCCATTCCTTCATGTGTGACCTCAAATCTCAGGCCTGCCAGGCCGAGCCCTGCCTGTTTGGTATCTTCATCATCCTCCAGTTCTTTAGGAAGAGCCAAGGGCTCTTAGGAAGGCTTTTGGTCCATAAGATTCAGCCCCACTATTCTGACTCTACAGTCTCAGGCACCATCAGGGAAGACAACTACCTTGGGGCCCTCCCTCACTGGGAACTCACCATGGATTCGCTGAGTAAGAGCAGAAGCAGGGCTTCCTCGATGTTGTCCTTGGGGCAATAGAGGCTGCAAGACACAGGCAGGGGTGGCAGGGAAGGCGACTAGCCCTCTGCTGCATAATTCACTGGCACCTGACACCACTGCTTTGGCAGTGCCCAGAGGGCTGACTGCAAACCCTGAGAGTCTGACCAGGGTGGCCTTGGACCCCAACAGCAGCCCTGAGAGAACACCTCCAGAAAGGGAAGGGAAAGGAAGGGAAGGCAGGAGTGGTGAGGTACAGCTCAAGCTCGCAGTAGCTCCTCACGGCTCAGGGCTGGCCTCTCTCATGTGAACTCCAGTCTTCACCCCTGCCTGACCCGGAACCCCTTCTGCAGGCAGACCCTCAGATGTGTTCCACACTCTGGGACTGGGGACTTTGTTGTCAGGTATGGAGAAAACAAGAGGAAGGGAGATTTTGGGGCAAGTCCAAAGTCATAGTAAGGTCAGCTAAGCCCTGTGACCCCGGCAGGTCCTTCCTATCCTCCCCCTCACCCATGAATGGCACATCAAAGGCCTGGCCTGGTCGCAGGCTGCTGGGCAACGTGAGTCTAGGCCTGGAAAGAGCCGACAGCCATGGACAGTAAGAACTGTCCACTGTTCCTTCATTGGCACCTTTGCAAGCCCCATTTTCCCGTCACCCCTTTCTATGAGGTGGTAAGAACTGGGAGTAGAGGGGCCAGAGAGATAGCATGGAGATAGGGCGTTTGCCTTTCATGCAGAAGGTTATTGGTTCGAATCCCAGCATCCCATATGGTCCCCTGAGCCTGCCAGGAGCGATTTCTGAGCATGGAGCCAGGAGTAACCCCTGAGCGCTGCCGTGTGTGACCCAAAAATCAAAAAAATAAAAAATAAAAAATAAAAAAAGAACTGAGTGTAGAGAGTGAGAGAATTCAAAGGGAGTCACACAGTGGTGTGTCCATGACAGGGGTAGGACTGAGGACAAACCCCCCTCTCCTCCACCGCTGCCTCCTGTAGGAAGAGACTTGGAGCTGGACTGGGCTGGGTGGCCTGGTGGGAGAGCCTGACCTCTCCTCTGCCCCCTTGCAGTGTCTTGAGAGAGCCATGAAGTTTGCATTTGGAGAATTTCACCTTTGGTACCAAGTGGCTCTGTCCATGGTGGCATGTGGGAAGGTAAGACCCAGGCTATGCGGGGTGGGGTGGGGGCCTGGCTCTCATCTCTGCTTTCCTGGGGATGAGCAGACTATGGGGGGGGGGAGGTATTTAGGAGTGGACTCTTGGGGACACGGGGCAGAGTGGGGTGCACATCCTGAGTCCCTGAGTGAATGCAGAGTCCTCTGGGCTGCACCCTGAGTTCACGAACACCCAAGGGGCCATGGCATTTCTGCCTGTGACTGGCAGGAAATGGGGTGCCCTTGCAGTGGGGTCTGTCCCATAACCCTCCAACCTAGAGCAGCATCTTCCAGTCTGGATGGTCAGTCTAGGCCTTGTCTAGGTGCGGGAGTGTCGTGGGCTTGCAGTGGGTGGGCATGGGCTCCCCAGCCCTTCCTGCCTGGTGCCCAGGCGAATCTCACTTATATAAGTGACTATTTTAAGTACCTGAGCTGGGGCCACGGGGGAGGCCGGGAGGCTTCAAATCTAGGAAACAAGGTGGCCTGAGCCGGCAGATGGTGCCAGGGCTGGAAATTCCTGGCCTGGAGTGGTGGTGGGGGGGGGAGGGAATTCCACACCTGCTGTGCCCATCTGTGCCGCTTGCGGCCCTACCTAGCTTCGCCAAGGACCCTGCCTGCTGCCAGCACCTCCTGCTACTCCCTGCTGGTCGGTTGCAAAATCAGGGAGCCTCTCTGCCCTGTTCTGTCTACCCAGTCCACCCTCCTGCCCTTCTCTCAAAGCCTCCTGAGGGTGCCCCCAATGTGCCCTGGCAGTGTGGGTCTCGAAAAGGATGGAGTGTGGGGAAAACAGAAAGTGAGACCCAGTAGGTGGGAAGGAACAGTGGTTTGGGGTTCCGGTATATGGCGGAAGGGGAAAAGACCCAGGACCAAGGGTAAGGTGCTCATTGGCCAGGTAGGGTTTGGGGCCTCAGCCAGCCTGGGCAAGTGGGGTGGCATCCCCATAGGGACTGAGGGACCCACTCTTTTGTTTTATTGGGAGGGGAGGGGATTGGGCTATACCCAGCAGTGCTTAGGGATTATTCCTGGCAGTGCTCAGGTGACCCTATGGGATACCCAAGTCAGCAACATGCAAGGCAAATGCTCTCCCTGGTGTGCCATCCCTGGGACCAGGCCTTATGGGCAGTGGATTGTCTTTCTACCCCTTAGGAGACAGGAAGTGCCACCGGCCCGAGCAGCCATGGGTTAGGATGCGAGGGGCAACCAGTGGAACTCTCCCACCCACCCACATTTATGAAGGGGGCTGGGGATTGGAACCCTTCTGCCTGTGAAGGTTGCAATGTACCATATCAGGTTTCAACTTCTGGGGGTGCTGCAGAGAGGGAGGCTCAGTCCATCATGCACACACATTGCATACACATACTGGGAGCCCTGTACCCCAGCTCGGCCTGCCTGGTGATCCGGTTGCCCTCGAGAGGGGCAGGATCCAGCGTTCATGAGAGCTGGAGTAGGTGGGCACAAATACATGCCCTCTGCCTGCGGGAACAACAGACAAATGGATGGACATGCTCCTGAGCTTGCTAGAGGTCATTTCTCTCTGGATCTCTTTGGCGCTCTCTGACTGCATTGCTAAGAGACCAGTAGAAAAGGGAGGCAGCCATGCTCCTGCAGGTCCTTGGATGCTGCATGAGTAGCTGTGCTGGAGGCTGTGGAGCAGAGGGCAGGGCTGGAGAAGCCAGGAGTTAGCACTGTTGGGCGGACAAGTCAGGGGGACTGGAGTGGCAGGGCTGCGGGAGGGATGTGGGCTCTTCTAGGAGGAGGGATATGGTCTGCTGGGAGGAAGAATGTGGGGCCTTTTATGTCCCAGGAGCTGTGGCTCCCACAGCTTTCCTTGTTCCCCATGCCTCTAGGCTCCTCCCACCTGCGGTCCCTCACGGAGCCCCTCCTGAACCTCAGGGACGTAAAAGCTGGGATAGCATCTCCTTCCCCAGCCTTGCCATGCAAGTTTGCACACAAGGATTTGGTGTACATTGGCTTGTGCATTATGTGTGTGCATGTGTGGGGTCAGACATATGAGCTCTTCAAGGGCTGAGCCAGCCTTCAGGTGTCCTGTGTCCCTTAATGGTCAGAGCCTTCCTTCAGCTGCTGCTCAGCCCCACTGATCAGACATGTGGATGTGGGGATGCCAGAGTGACCCATCTAAAGGCAGCCACTGCCCTGTCCCTGCTTCCTCCATTCATACATACACACACACCACATGTCCCCTGCAGCGTGATGGCCTCCCTATGCACCTTTCCATTGGAGTTGCTGTCCTGGCCCCTGACTGAGGCTCCAGACTTGCATTAGCCGAGTTTTATTTATTTATTTATTTATTTATTTTGGTTTTGGGGCCACACCTAGTGACACTCAGGACTAGTGACACTCCTGACTCTGTGCTCAGAAATTGCTCCTGGCTCGGTGACCATACGGGACTCCGAGGACCAAACACAGTTCTGTCCTGGGCAGCGGCATGCAAGGCCCTACTCCCATTCTTATTCCTGGAGCCACCTTCTACACTGCCGGGTCTCCTGGCTGGATCCTCTCTATGTGCTGATAACTCTGCAGATCCAGGTCCCTGGGGTGTGGAGGCACCCAGGTTCCTGTCTTTAGAATCTTTCTAGCTCTGCCAGCTGCTTTTCGTTTTTAAACTTCAGGGCAGTGTCCAGGGGGCCAATCCTGGTATTCAGTGCTCGTAGGTGCTGCCATGGATCACACCTAAGTTTCCCATGTGCAGAGCCTGGGCTCAATCTTGCTGGGCTAGCTTGGCTGCTGCCCCCTCTTGTGCCATCCTTTATGTCCCACTCACCCCGCCCCAACTGTGGCCTGGCCTTGCCCTCTACCTGAAACTAAAGGTGCTGAATTCAGGCCTTTGAGAATCTCCTCCCAGGAGGCTGGAGAGCTGGCTCTGTCTTGCATGTCACTTGCTCTGGTTTGGTCCCTGGCACAACACAAGGTCCCTCAAGCACCATCAGGAGCTGCCTATGGGTATGAAGCAGGGCATCCCTCTGCACCACTGGATATGGCCCAACTCTCACACTTATAAAGACGTGTAAGGTGTGATTACATCACTTTTGAAGGCTTCTGGACCTTGTCCCTGTGGTCTCATTGCAGCATCTCTGGGCTTGGTCAGGGCTTTATCCTGCAGACCCTGAGACAGCGTGGTGGGAACTGCACCCCCCAGACTGTCCCCTGTGGCCAAGTGTGACTTTCCCTTCCTCCCACAGTCGGCCTATGCTGTGTCACTGCTGCGTGAGTGCATGAAACTGCAGCCCTCGGACCCCACTGTGCCGCTGATGGCCGCCAAGGTCTGCATCTGCTCCCTGCACTGGGTGAGTGTTGGGCACAGTGGTGTGACCTGGTATGCAGTGCTCAGAGCTCCAATGGCTTGGAGACCACCAAGGTCCCCACATCTGAACTCTGGGGAGGGAACTCTACCTCACCCACCCCCACCACTGTTCATCATGTCCAGCCCTGTTTCCAAGTACTGGGCTTTTCCTCAGGATGGCAACCGGCACAGTGAGGAGACTCCTGGCCATTTCAGGTGGGCCACGGCTCAACTCACAGAAGAACCTCTGTCTCAGCCAACCCCCCACATCCTCTCAGGCCTTCATCTGCCCCCATCCTCAAAGCAGTGGCCCCTCCTGTCTTAGCTCTGTTCTTGTCTCATCCCAAGAAAGGGCAGTGGCACCCACAGAACATGACCTGACACCCTGTTCCATCACACAGGAAGGGCTGCTCAGCCCAGCCCACTGTGGGGCCCTCGGTGGGGTGAAGAGAGGGTCAGAGTTTCACTGCCGCCTTCCGGGAGGCTGAAGAAAGGGGGGTGACTTTACTATACCCCGAAGCAGAAGTAGCCAGAATCTCATGCCTGGCAGCTTGGGATACCATGGGCCAAGGGTCTAGGGGGCAGCTGGGAAGTGTTGAAGTCCAGGTGGAGGCCGGTCCTGTGGCCCCACACTTGATTTGTGTCCTGTGAGGTGTGGGGTAAAGGTGGGCACTGACCCTCAGCCCCTCAGCAGAGGTAGTCCGAGGGCAGGATAGTGTCAGGGTGCTGCTGTGATCTGAGAAGGGTGTGGGCAGTGAAGGAGGTGTGAGGTGTGAGCTGCAGGGATGTGGGGCAGGGGTGGGGAGGGCACCCTGGGCCCTGCCCACCTCCTCACTAAGGGTGAGAGTATCTGTGCTGTGGGGCCCCCTAAACTGAGGTCCCCCGCCCTGGATGGAGGAGTCGCTTTCTGAGCAGCATAATTACAGTAATCATGTGCATTCAGATTACATGGTAATAACATTACGATCAGATCAGTCCAAATAGAAATCAGATGAGTTTGGAGCAAAGTAATCAATGGCAACAAAAATAGGAAAGCCTGGAGGGGGCCCTTACATGCAAAGGCCTTACATGGAAGCAGCTTTACATGAGGTCAGGGAGCTGTTTTTTTTTTTTTTTTTTTTTTTTTTGTTTGTTTGTTTGTTTGTTTGTTTGTTTTTTTGTGGTTTTTGGGTCACACCCGGCAGTGCTCAGGGGTTATTCCTGGCTCCATGCTCAGAAATTGAGCCTGGCAGGCACGGGGGACCATATGGGACGCCGGGATTCGAACCGATGACCTCCTGCATGAAAGGCAAATGCCTTACCTCCATGCTATCTCTCCGGCCCCCAGGGAGCTGTTTTGACTTCTTCTGGGAAGGGTTGGGGGCAGGTTGGGTCAAGTGCTGGTCAAGTCCAAGTAGGAGCAGTCTGGTAAGCAGATGGGTCTAGGGCAGTGGTCGGCAACCTGTGGCTCTTTACACTTTGAATTTGGCTCTTCTGTGTGCCAGGCAGCCGCTCCAGGAGTCAGGACTCTGCTCCTAGCCTCTGTCAGTGCGTGCCCTGTATGGCTCTCAAAATAAATTTCAATCATGGGTTTGGCGAGATTTGGCTCAGTTGAAAATAAAGATTGCCGACCACTGGTCTAGGGGATCCCTGGTGGCCCCAACTGGAGTTTCATCTGCTGGCCTCTCCATTTTGTTTTCTTTTGGGGGCCACACCCAGTGATGCTCAGGGTTTACTCCTGACTCTGTGCTCTTGGCAGTGCTTGGGGACTATTGGGGTACTAGGGATCAACTAAGGTCAGCCACATACACGTCTAGCTAGGATTAACCCCTAAGCACTACCAGATGTGGTCCCAAACAAATTAGTATTGTAATTTAAAATCCATTCCATGATCTGAAGTTGAAACTATGGAGGGTTTTTTTTTTTTTTTTTTTGGTTTTTGGGTCACACCCGGCAGTGCTCAGGGGTGACTCCTGGCTGTCTGCTCAGAAATAGCTTCTGGCAGGCACGGGGGACCATATGGACACCGGGATTCGAACCAACCAACTTTGGTCCTGGATCGGCTGCTTGCAAGGCAAACACCGCTGTGCTATCTCTCCGGGCCCAACTATGGAGGTTTTTATGGGAGGATGGGCTGGGGAGGGACTCCAGCTCATCACCAACTCCAGATGGGGAGTTGATTCACCCAGTGGCCTTGGGCCCCCTCTGGTAGCTTTGAGCTCGTGGTGGGGACAGTCCACCATCCTCACTGTGCCTCCACAGTGACCTGGACTGGGCTGGGGTGATGTGACATGTGCCCAGGTACCTATGTAGTTTTGCCTCTTGTGACTTCCCTAGTGGGCTGGGCAGGTGATTTGGATCTGTGCAAGCGTGTCTGGTTCTCTGTGACAGAAGCCACTGGGCCAGGTGTGCGGGCAGGTGAGATCCTGGGTTGGTTCAGAACAAGGGGGTCCCCAGTTGGGGAGCCCCTCTAAACCTTCTCACTCGGAATGAATAGGCCCCTACACTGTGGGCCTGAAATACTTAACCCCACTTAACCCACTCAGACTGTGATCCCTGGCCCACTGGTCGCAGGTGAGGATGCAAAGTTCCAAGTGGTACAGGCTGGCCTTGAGAGCTGCACCCCATACCCCTGTGTCCCTCCCTGACCTTTGACTCCTAACCTGTGTCCCTCCCTGACCTTTGACTCCTAACCTGTGTCCCCTTGACCTTTGCCCCCTACAGCTGGAGGATGCAGAGCACTTTGCCTCATTGGTAATCGACCTTGGCGAGGAGGCCGGCGAGTTCCTCCCCAAGGCCTACCTGGCACTTGGCCTCACCTATAGCCTGCAGGCCAGTGATGGTGAGTGTTCAGCCCAAGGGTCATAGGAGCCTCCTCTCCAGGGAGATGACAGACACCCACCCATGTAATGCACCCACCCTGTAGATGTGCTGTCTCACTTGCACACATGAACAGAGCCATACATGTAGACACACACCCTGGAGCATACCATATGTGAGTAGATATCCACACATGTATACACACACCCGGAGACTTACCATTTGTTTATACCAATGGACAGACACACATGCAGTACAGACACAGACACACCTGGCTCTGGGTTTAGGTGCCCCCACCCAGCTTCCCTTTTGGCCTTTGTACCCTTCTGCTCTTTTACTTATATCTATTTGGGGGCCACACCCATGTATGCTTCTGACTCTGACTCAGGAATCACTACAAGTGTGGTGCCGGGCAACCCTGTGGGATACTGGAGATGGAACTCAGGTTGGCTGCGCGCAAGGCCAGCGCCCTTCCCATTGTGCTCTCACTCCTGCTCCACTCTCTGATCATTTAAGTCAGCACGTTCTGCCTTCTCACACCTCTGGTTCAGGATGCTGCATCTTGAAAGTGGTATCTTACGCATGTTTGATTGGATTTTCCCTCTCAGGAGATGCCAGGCAGTGCTAACAGCAGCATTGGCATCCAGCACCCAGCACCCAGCTTAGAGCCTCCCACTTGTCCCAGGCTTTCCCTAGATCGCTAAGGCATTTCCCAGACACTCGATCCCCAGGGATCTTGGGTCTCTTACAGCTGAACCAGAGCTGTGAGGAGCACAACATAGGCAGCTTGGGGGTTACACCTGCAGGCAGACATGGGCACGCAGTAGGTGCTTTTCACTCACATTGGTACATGTTTGGTGAGTCCCACACACCCCTGCCCAGCTCCAGGCTCTCTCACAAAGCCCTTCCCCTGCGGGGAGCCCTTCCACCTCGGGGGGGGGGGGGTCCATCAGGCTGCCCCACCTTCACATCCTTGCAGTGAGATGTAGGCCGTCCCTCACCCAGACCTCAAATAGCAGCTTATCCTGGTCTGATCTGGGGCTTGGCCAATGTAGAGCTTCCAAGGGGGAAAAAAGAGAGTGGTGAAGTGGTTTAACCTTCAGCAAAGACTCCAAGTCATTCTGAGAGGTAGTCCCCCCTCAGGAAGGAGCTTGGTTTAGATAAAGCAAGACACCCATTACCAGTGCACAAGAGATCTTTGGAGAGGCCCAGAGGGGCTCCTGGAAGGAGAAGAGTTTTAGCTTTAGGGATGGCTATGTAGTTCTGTAGCTAGGGATCGTAGGGAGGGTCTATGGTGCCTCAGGGTGCTGAGTGTGGCCCTGTACTTCAGCATTCTGGGGCCACACTCTCAGGACCTCAGGCCTCTCAGCTGTGTGCGAGTAAATAAGACAAATAGAGGCACACGAGTAAGATAAGCCACAATCAAGTGTGTATCCCGCAGTCATCAGAGACCAGCACAAAGAGGAAGGGACTGCAGGGATTCACAGCTGACCAGGGTTTGATCCCGACATTATATATGGTCCCTTGAGAACCTCCAGAAGTGATCCCTGAGTGCAAAGCAAGTGAAAACCACCTAAGTGATTCCAAAACAAAGTAAAAGGGTAGGGAGTCACTTTCAACCATGGTCAGGACCAGGTGGTGTCAGGGTTTGAATTATGGTTGGATGCCTGCAAGGCCTGAGCCCCACCTACCCCCTGGGGACTGTCCCTGGCTCTTAAAGTTTTAAAATAAGAGTGAGGGGCTGGAGAGATAGCATGGAAGCAGGGCATTTGCCTTGGGTACAGAAGAACAATGGTTTGAATCCCAGTATCCCATATGGTTCCCTGAGCCTGCCAGGAGCAATTTCTGAGCATAGAGCCAGGAGTAACTCCTGAGTGCTGCCGGTGTGACCAAAAGTAAAATAAAATAAAATAAAGAGTCGAGGGGCCTGAGCAATAGCACAGTGGGGAGGGCGTTTGCCTTGCACATAGCAGACCCAGGTTCCATCCCCAGCATTCCATAGAGTCCCTCGAGCCTGCCAGTACACAGAACCAGGAATAAACCTTGAGTACCACTGGGTGAGGGCATTTGCCTTGCACCAGTTGACCCAGGTTTAATCCCTGACACCCCATATGATCCCCAAACCCAGCCAAGACTGTTCTCTGAGCACAGAGCCAGGAGTCAGCTCTGGTGTGACCCCCAAACAGCAATCTTGTGTAAGACCTGCCTCGAGTGAAGTGGGGACTTTTCTTTCAAAACTCAGCCCTTTCAGAGGGTTGCTCTGGCCCAGCAGCCAAGCAAAGCTGGGTGAGCATTCGCCTCCCCGTAGCTGATAGCTGGGCACTGAGGGGTTGCTGGGAGAGGGAGGCATCTCAGCCATCTCCATCCTGTCTCCCCAGCGACACTGAGGTCCAATCAGGACGAGTTACACCGAAAAGCCCTGCGGATGCTGGAGAGGTGATGCCGGCTGTCATGGCCCCACGACTGCTACCCTTACCTGAGGCTCTCAGCTTCCCCTGGAAGCAGGGACAGGCTTTGAGTCAACCCTAACCCTAAGTCGAGCCCCTACTCTGCTCTTCCACACTGGGAAAACGTGGAGCTAGGAACCCTGAACTGGGGATAGACGGGGCCAAAGATAGTACAGGGTGGAGTGAAATACAGCTGGGAGGGGCTTTCTTGCACATGGCTGACTGGGTTCAATCCCATATGAGCACTGCTGAGAATGATTCCTGAGTGCGGAGCCAGGAGGAACCCTTGAGCATTGCTGAGGGTGAAACCCCCCTCCCAAACAAGGATAAAGCAGTGAGTGAGGTATTTGCCTTGCAGCATGGCAGACTTCTGTTTGATCCCCTAGCACTGCTTGAATCCTGAACACCGCTGAGTGGGGCCAACAACATACAGTGAGAATAAAAGGTGTCACTGTCGTGGAAGGCCCTGCCTTGGTTCCCACACTGTGGGGCTGCCTGACTGGGTCTCTCTGGCACCCCACAGGGCTCTGGCTCTCTCAGAGGAGGAGGCAGGGACACTCCAGGCTAGGCCAGTCCCTCCTTCCTCTGGATGCCCAGCTCCTTTTCTCCTTGGCAGTCCCAGGAGTCTCCTCAGGAGCACTAGTGCAGAGCACCACCAGTAGGCAGCACTGAGCATCCAGCATTGGGCGGCCCCCACTTCCTCTGCAGCTTTAATCCCCTTAGCCTCCTGCCCAGAGGTCTGCCCCTTTGGGCCCCTCAACAGGAAGCAGCCCCGAGCCAGCCTATCCCACCGTCTCCCCGTGCCCCTCATCCCAGCCACACCCTCAAGCATGACCCTCATCTGGCCCTTGGTGACTGGCTTGTGCTCCTCTGCCCAGAGCCCAGCAGCTGGCCCCTGGTGACCCCCAGATCATCCTCTACATGTCCCTGCAGCTGGCTCTTGTCCGCCAGGTAAGTCCCACGTCCAGCCTGGTCAATCTCCTCCGGGCAGGTGACCCCTCTCTGGGCCTTCTTGTGTGTCTGTCCACTGGACGCTCGCTCTGGACTGGACGAGTGAGGGGTCACATCTCAGGGGAGGGGTGCTGCTTGCTGGCCCTCAGAAGCACAGGCCGGAGCCAGGGTCCTGTTTTCACAGCCCATACAGGTCCCTCCAGAACCGGGTCTACCATTCCAGGTTCTGCCTCCACACAGAGGGGTGAGGAGACTCCTCCCTGGGTAGGGGCCCTGGACACAGGTAGTCTTGGCCTGATATGGCGTCTCTGCGGCCCAGTGCAGGATTGTGGGAGGGATCTGGTGGCTCTCAGCCTTGGGCACGGCCCTGGGAGACGATGGTTAGCTGGGTCCCACCCAGGCCTGGCCTTGAACCTTACAGCAGCTGGTGTGTCCCTGAGGCCTGTTCTGGCTTTGCATGGTCACTACACCACTGTCACCCTTGGCACCCACGGGATAAAGCACCCATTGGCAGCAAGACCAGGCATGGAGCCATAGGACGGGGCGGTCCCAGAAGGAGAGGGCACCCGGAGGTGCAGCCCTCTTCTGCCCCACCTTTTTGCTCCTCCACTTCCTCCTGCTGCTCCTCCTCCTGCCCTTCCTCCTTTTCTTCCTCTTCCTTCCTCTTCTGCTTCTCTTTCTGCTGCTCCTCCCTCTCTGCTCTTCCTCCTTCCCCCACACTCCCAGCTTCTGTAGCCCCCACAGGCATGGCCAGCAACCCCCCCAACAGCCCCTAGTCAGCAGCCAGAAAATGAGCTCCAAATTCTCCGCCCGACCAGACATGATCTGGCATTTCTCTTCATCCCTGTGGAAACGTTTCCCCCCTCTCAGGCCCTAGAGGGCGCCCTGAGTAGGCTTTTCCACCCTCCCCAAGCAGGGAGCCCCGCGCCTCATGGTACATGGGGAAAGTGAGTGTGTCCCGGGTAAGAGGAGAGGTGCCCATCCTCCCATGGATGTCTCTCCAGGGCAGTTCTAGGGCCTACACAGGGGCCTGAATGATAGTATGACAACGATTAGGGTGCTTGCCTTGCACACGGACCCCCAGGGTCAGTCTCTGGCTCTGCAGAGTATCTCTCAAGCCCCACCAGGAGCAAGTAACCCCTGAGCACAGCCAGGAGAAGACCTGAACACCCCCGGGTGTGGCCCAAACACCCCCTTCCCCACCACCAAAGACAAGCAAAGATCCAGCCGATAAATAAATATTGGTTGGCTAGAAAATCAGTCCCAGCCAGGATCTGTGCAGACGCACTGGTGCCCACATTTGAGGCCAGTCTCCCCCTCCACTGGGCACTGTGGCCCCCACCTGGGGTCACACCTTCTCTGCTTCCCCTTAGAGGGCAGACACCCCTTCCCTGTGTGCCAGGCCCCAGGAGAACGCTGGCCTTGATAAGCAGCCTGGGAGCCCTGTGTCATAGAGGTGTCTACTGTCTCTCTCTTTTCCTGCACTGTCAGGGTCCCCCACTCCCCGGGCTGGGTGCCCCCCCCCCCCGCTGGTGCCTGGCAACCCCTGAGCTGAGACTGTCTCCACAGATCCCCAGCGCCCTGGAGCAGCTGCAGGAGGCACTGAAGCTGGGCGGGGACGATGTCCACGCGCTACACCTGCTGGGCCTGCTCTTCTCAGCCCAGAAGCACTACCAGCACGCGCTGGACGTAGTCGATATGGCCATCAGCCAGCACCCCGAGAGTTTCAGGTTGGTACCCAGCTTGCCCATGTCCATGTGTGGGGTGTGTGAGTGCATTGTGTAGGGCCAGAAAGATAGAATGGAGGTAAGGCATTTGCCTTGCATGCAGAAGGACAGTGGTTCGAATCCCGGCTTCCCATAGGGTCCCCTGAGCCTGCCAGGAGCGATTTCTAAGCGTAGAGCCAAGAGTAACCTCTTACGCTCTGCCGAGTGTGATCCAAAAACAAACGGTGGGCAATGTGCACATTTGTGGGTGTGTATGTTACCCTAGTGTCAGGAACAGGAAGTCACAAAGCATTATTTATGAGATGGGCCAAAGCAGTAGGACAGCAGGGAAGGCATTTGCCTCGCACATGGCCGACCTGGGTTTCCTCCTGGCACCCCGCACAGTCAGTCCCCAGAGCACACAGCCAACGTCAGCCCTGAGCACTGCCATAAGGAAGGGGCTAGGCCTGGAGAGAAGGGACTGAGCTTGGGGAACAGTGACCCCCACCATCTGTCTGCCCGTCCATCTGTGTGTAGCAATCCTCCTGCAATAGAGCTGCACCCCGAGGTGTGGCGCAAAAGTAAGCCAGAAAGACCAGGTGCCTGGGGTATAGTGTTTGACGAGCAAGTCTTTTTGCGAGTGAAACAAACCCCTGTGAAAATGCAGCCCTGAGTAGCTGAGTGGGCTCGACATAGGAGGAGTTTTGGAGTCCACTTAGTCCAAACCCCTGAAGTCGTGGAGCATGGGAAGGCATACCTGGACCCCCCCCCCCCAGCTTAGGGCTCTGAGCCCAGGAATGCAAATTCTATTGGGCCGCTGTGCCAGGGTGCAGGGGGCAAAGTGGACCGGATGGTCCTGTCCTGCCAGGCTCTGCTGGGGGTGCAGGGGTGGTGCCGACTGAGTCGTCCTGCCAGCTGACTGCTGGGAGCAAGCGCAGCCTGTCCCCGGCCTCTCCCCCTTGGGAGCAGCTGGAAGGCAGGCCCAGTGCCAAGGGAGGAGGGGACACTTGTCAGTGATCCCTGTCTGGTAACAGGCCTGGTGACATTTCCGGCTGATTCTTGGGTTTCCCGAGTTAAGACAGGTCAGCCAGGGTCACCCCTGTGGTCATCTCTCCTCCGCGCCCCCATTTCACAGTAAGTGCTGAGCAGTTGCCAAGTTTAGGATGGGGTTTCTGGCCCCTGAAACAGCAGAGCACACGTGAGGCCCCAAGTGCAGTCCCTAGGCACTGCCAGGTAGAGTCCTGCAGCCCCCAGAGTGGTCCCTAGTGAAAAATAGGGTGAAGATAAGAGTTGATGCCAGAGTTTCACACAGTGGCGAGGTGCTGCCTTGCACACAGCTGATGTGGGTTAGACCCCAGCACCCCAGAAGGTCCCCTCAAGCACAGCCAGGAGTGATTTTTGAGATTGCCAAAAAACAAAGACAGAATAAAACACAGAAATGCTGAGGCGGGAGTGGTGACGCAAGGGGTATGGCATCTGCCTTGCCTGTGCTAGCCTAGGACAGACCACGGCTCAATCCCCGGCGTCCCAAATGGTCCCACAGCCAGGAGCGGTTTCTGAGTGCATAGCCAGGAGTAACCCCTGAGTATTACCGGGTGTAGCCCAAAAACCAAAAACAAAACAGAAAACCAGAGAAATGCTGCCTGTCCCAATATGAGAGGCCCCTTCGCACACAGTCAGACTGCAGGACTGGGGAGGCCATTTCTCATACACACAAATCTCAGGACTGGGGGGAGATCCCTCTCTGTATACAGTCAGCTGCCCCCAGCCCTGAATTTGGGGATCAGAAACAACAACAAAGTGGGATCTCGGATCTCAGTGTCTATCCATGGGGGCTGCCTTCGTTCACCGATTTGGATTTTAACATTGGGATGTGACCCATCAAGCCCCTGGCCACTGCTAGGGGGAGCCTGGCAGCTGGAAGCATAGCTGCTGCCTGCAATCCTGTGGGCTTTCCACTAAGCCCAGGGACACAGGTGCTGCCCCTGGGGCCTGGTGGTTGGGCAGGAGGCCCAGCTGGCGGGGCCCCGGGCTGCTCTTAAGGCGCATGTTAAGTGAGACCCGGCTACGGAATGCTCACAGCCCTGTGCCAGCCCTTCAGCCCATCCCAGCATGAAGCAGTTGGGAGGCCGGCCAGGGAGTGGCAGGATGGGGGGGACAGTGCTGATAAGGGTCTGGTTTGAGGTAAGAGATTCCTACGGCTTGAGTCAGGGTGCTTGTGGAGCAGGTCTCCCTGGTAACCAAACAACATTCCTGGATTTTCCAATAACCCTCCTGGCCACCAGCCAGCCCCCTTGGAAAAGCCAGAGTGCTTGGACGCTGCTGGGTAGGCAGGCAGTCTTGTGCATCCTGGTCCCTTAGGATTTTTGCCCACTTTGCCCAGTCCCGGGGAGCTCCAAGTCCTGCGGGGCCCAGGAGCCAGGCGGCTGCTCCCTGGAGGATGCCCAGTGGGGCCCTCTGGACAAGCCAGAACTTGTGGCGGGTAAACACGGAGCTGCATCTCCCCCAGGAAATGGCTGTTTTGGAAACTGAGCAGATAACTAGATGTGAGCTGGGCCAGACCTCAGGCGGAACCAGTTCGACTCACTGGACAGGGGCCCCTCTGCAGCACCTGTTCCTTGGGGTCTGGCTGGCCTCCCTGCCTGGGTGCAGCTCCCCTTTCCCCAGAAGTCATCAGAGCTGGCTTGGGGTTCTCCTCTTGTTCACTCCTCCTTAGGAGGAACTTGGGGATCAAAAGGAGGTTTGACATGGCAGCTCTGTGGCTGGTTGGCTGGCCAGAGTGAGCAGTCAGTGCAGTCAGTTATCACTTTGCTGTGTTCCTCAAATATTTTGGGCGGCCACAGTGGGTAGGGGTTTCGCCTTGCAGGCAGCCAACCTAGGTTCTATCTCCAGCATCCCAGAGGGCCCCTGAGCACAGCCAGTTGTGCCCCCCAAACCAAAATCACCTCCTCTGTAGAGCGTTTCCTGTGTCTACTCTCAGCCTAGAGTGGACTTGCAGAAGTGTTTGTAGCCTCACTCAGCAGTGCTCAGGGGTTGCTCCTGGCTCTGCTCTCAGAGGTGGTTCCTAGCAGGGTTCAGGATGCCACATGCAGTGCCAAGGATCAAATCCAGCTCGACTGCATGAAAGGACGGTGCATTCACACATACCATGGTGCTGCTGAAGGAATTGCAGCCCGATAGCCTGTGAGGGTCAGTGACGAGAGAGCAGGCCGTAGCCAGGGCAGTTGTCAGCTGCGTACCTTGGCAGAGCAGATGGAGAAACTGAGTCATGGCATGAGGGACACGTCTGGGGACTTCTGTGGGTGGAGGTGGAGGGATGGAATCTCAGCTTGGGGACACACGCAGCCCGACTGACTGTCCTTCGCTTCCCAGCCTGATGTTCACCAAGGTCAAGCTGCAGCAGGTCCTGAAGGGCCCCGAGGAGGCGCTGGTCACCTGCCGGCAGATGCTGCGCCTATGGCAATCGCTTTACAACTTCTCCCAGCTCGGGTGAGTGCTGGGTTGTGTGTCTGTATGTATGTGGGTGTGTTTGAGGGCGATGGGGCCTGTTGGCATGTGCTGTGTGGACTCCCATGACCCTGGTCACCCTCACAGCCTGAGCCCTACTGTCCCCTCTTTGCTTTGTCTCCTCCTCCTGGCCCCATTGCCTCCCACCCCTCCCCGGCCCACAGCCCTCACAGGCCTGTCGCTGCCTTCCAGGGGCCTGGAGAAGGATGGCAGCATCGGTGAGACCGCCCCGGCCAAGAAGCAGAGTGGCCTGTACCTCACACTGCCCGATGCACATGACGCGGACTCTAGTAAGATGGCTCAGCCTGCTGCCCACACCCCTGCCTGTCCCATTCCCCACCTGTGCCCTCTGCCTGCCCCTGCCTGCTGCTGCTCACGGATATGGTCCAGGGCAGACCATCCCAGTAGGAAGGGGCACCTGCCGCCGAGACAGGGTTGATGCATGTGCAGATATGGGGGGAACCCATACAGCTCCAGGCTGACAGCCCTCAGCAGGGCATGGATGGGAGGGCCTGGCCTTACCTCCTCCCACCGTAGATGGCCCTCAATCCTGTTACCAGCTTCCCAACAGAGTTGGGGCCCCCTCACACTGCTGAAAACCTGGGGTGTGGGCCATGAAACCCTACCCCAGGGCCCTCTGACCCTGGGCTGGGCCACGAGTCCCCCCCCATACACACACACACACACACACACACACACACACACACACACACATGGCCGTCCCCACCGCCCTCTTGCTTCAGGCTCCCAGACACACACACATACACACACACACACACACAGACACACACATACACACACATACACACACACACACACACACACACACACACACACACACACACACACACACGGCCGTCCCCACCGCCCTCTTGCTTCAGGCTCCCAGCGGGCCTCGTCCATCGCAGCGTCCCGGCTGGAGGAGGCAATGTCGGAACTGACTGTGCCCAGCTCGGTGCTGAAGCAGGGCCCCATGCGCCTGTGGACCACACTGGAGCAGATCTGGCTGCAGGCTGGTGAGTATGCATGAGGAAGGGAGCTTAGGAGTGTGGGAGCTTGTGTGAGACACAGGGCTGGTGGGGAAGCACAGTGCCCTGGACCCAGAGTTTGCTTCCCGCTGCTTCTTCTCTCCAGGGCTCTGCCCTATGTTCTTGCTGCCTGGGGCTCCTGCAGCTGCAGACAAATGTGCAAGGATTGGGGCAAGGTGTGTCCTGCCTGGCTCAGATGCCAACACGGGCTCCGCTTGGCAGAGGGGTTGAAAGGCAGCAAGTGGATGGCACTGAGGCTTCTCTGGTGACGCACGCTTGGGGTGGTTCATCGTCATTGTCACTGTGGAGTATGAAGGTGGGAGTCGGAGCCTGGCTGGAGTGTGTGATCTCTTCTCCTCGCTACTGGCCTGGTCCTTCCAAGATTGACCATAGCTGTGTGCAGGGAGGAAGGATATACCCTTGGGGTCCAAACCTCGGGGTTTAGAGATGGTGGGGCAGGACAGCCAACCAGGTTTGATCCAAAGTATCTCTTATGGCCCCCCCGAGCCTGCCAGGATTGATTCCTGAGCACAGAGCTTGAGCATCTCTGGGTGTGCCCTCCCCCACGAAAAAGAGAAAGAGAAAGAAGAAAAATGTCAGATTGGGACAGGGAAGAGAGAATCGAGCAGATAGATTCAACAGTAGTACAAGCCAAGAAGGGGGACAATGCTTGGATTTGTGGAGCTCTGAAGACAAGCACCAGGCCCACCCTTGCACAAAGGGCCAAGGATTTGCCACCCAGACCTGCAGCCCATCCCCAAGGAGAGGCAGAAGAGTTTTTGCGAATTCCAGAGAGCTGGTTCCCTGTGATCCAAGGTCTCGGATTCCTCAGGGACACTCAGAACATCTTCACACTCTGCCTGGATTCTGAACCTAAGAACTGGACCAGGAACCACAGCTAGGTAGATGAGGAGGAAGCGTTTTCCTCCTGTGGCTATTGCTCTAGTAGCACATCGTGGGGCTCCTGAGGAGCTCGAGATGGGGGTGCATCAGGAGGAGAGAACTTGACAGCCCCTTAGAACTAGTCACTAAGACCCCCTTAAGCAAATATTCAAGGTCCCTTTCTGAGGCCAAATCTGGAACAGCTCTTGGCCAACCCCACTACGCTGATACCAAAGACCCAGGGCCTTGGGGGGTCACTCTCAGTGCTCACATGTCTGTAGCTTTGCATGTGCCCAGTTGGTACCCCTGTGTGCTGGCTATTAGTCCTACAGTGCCCAGATAGTACCCCTGCAGTGCCTGGCTGGCATCCTGTAGTGCCCCGCTGGCTCCCCACAATGAGATGTTTCTGAACTCTCAGAAAGCGCTCACACCTTGAAGGCTTGTGCTTTTACGGCCCTTCATGGCATCATTCATCTGACATGGGGATCTTGAGCCTATAGGGTGGGGATGATCTGAGGGACTTTGCAGGAGACACAGTGGCACAGAGGTGCAGACTGAGCAGTGGGGACCAGCCTTTCAGTTGCATCTTCTTTCAGGGCAGTGTTTGTGTTTTCTTCGTCTTTTTTCTGCTACTCTTCAGAGACCAGGTCTGGCCTTGGCGGGGATTCTGCTGGGTGGGAACCCAGGTTCCATCTCTGAGTCGGCTCCATTCTCTAGAGGGAACTGCGCTTCCCTGTGATCAGGGTTGAGGCTTCACTGTGAAGGAGAAGGGGCCGTATCCTCTTGATAAGAAAGTTTCCCAGACTCTCTGTCTCACTTTCTCTTGCTGGCTAATGGCCACAGCTCCGACCATGGCTTTGCCTCTGCTCATGTCCTCCTCAAAGCTCTCCCTCTGCCCCATCAAACATTCAGGGACCTGTCATTATAGAACATTGTGCAGTGGCAAGAGGATTCTAGAAAATTCTGGTCAACAGCTGCTACAGCCAGAAAGAAAAGAAGAAGGAAGGTTCTAGGGTTTTTGTCCTGATTTTAAGAGGATTCTAGGACAATCTGCATCCTCTGTGAACCTTCTGCATTCTGGGGCCCCATCTGGGCGTTTTTTTTTGGCTGAAAGCTGAGGTGATTTTCCCTCAGCCAGGAGACACACCCACTCCTGGTCTTTATTTTGTTTTGGGACCACACCTGGTGGCACTCAGGGGTTGTTCCTGGTACAGTGCTCAGAAATTGCTCCTGGCAGGCTCGGGAGACCACATGGGATGCCGGGAATTGAACCTGGGTCAGTCCTGGGCTGGCCACTTGCAAAGCAAATGTCCTACTGTTGTGCTATTACTCTGGGCTGGAGAGATAGCACAGAGGTAAGGAGTTTGCCTTGTATGCAGAAGGATGGTGGTTCGAATCCCGGCATCCCATATGGTCCCCCGAGCCTGCCGGGGTAATTTTTGAGCATAGAGCCAGGAGTAACCCTTGAGCGCTGCTGGTTGTGACTCAAAATCAAGGGAAAAAAAAAAGAATTATCCAGGGAGTCATCACCTCTGATTCCTTCCCAGCCTGTCTGCCTGCCCGTCCCTCCTCTCTGTGTCTGCCTGTCTGCCCATCTATTCATCCTGAGAGGTTGTCCTAGTAATCATGTCCTTTCAGGGCCTGTGTGTCATTTTTGCTCCCTCCAGGTTCTTTGCTGGAGCCGAACCTTTGCTTCTCCCTGCCCCTGAGCCTGGGTGGCATTGGGAGGTCCCAAGGAATACCCTGCCCTCCTGGGGGAAGGCCTGAGGACTGCGGGCTCTCCAGCTCCAGGTGGGGTGTGGGAGTGCCCCCTCCCCCCATGCTGGGTTAGGGAGAGTCGCAGGCTGGGGAACAGGACCCCAGAACCAAAGGCTGCTGGAGCCACTGAGCAGGGGGTCATGAAGGGGGAGATGGATGGTCCAGAGATGCCGGGCCAGTGAGGTCTGGTCAGCTGTCCACCAGCCAGGGCAGGGGCCTGGATGTGGACAGCTTGGGTCCCACAGACAAGCCAGGCAGAGCGACTGAAGTGCCCAGGGCTCCTGCTTCTGCCAGGAGCACCTTTTGGTAGCAGCCGCCCTCCAGACATCAAGGGAAGGCCCCCAAGGGGGTGTGGCCCCAGTCTGCTCCTCCTGCGGCCTGTGACCTCTCTGCTGGACGGTTTGGCCAGCCTGAGGAGGGGCCCATAATTTAAATTAGTTGACAAGAAGGCACCATGTGCACCCCAAGGGAGGGCCTAGAGGCAGCCTCTGGAGATGGGCAGGTTGTAAACAGCTTAATGAGGCCAGCCTAAGGCAGCCTTGGGCAAGGCTAGGGGTGGCAGAACTGGTGGCCCTGGGCCCTTGGTTTAGCTGTTGGCACTGAGGAAGAGACCCAAAGCTGGTTACTACCAACCTCCCAGCCCCCAGCACACCTCAGACACTACTTTTGCCTACCCTGGGAAGCTCCGACCTTAGGGCTACACAGCCCCCTTTCCCCTTTGCTGGTTCAAATTCCTCGCACCTCTGACCTGGGCTAGATGCTGCCTCCAGAAAGACTCCCCTAAGTACCTCCACCATGCAGAAGTTGGCACTTGGCACAGTGGGTGACATGACTGCCTCACCCTCTGACCTCCCCTCCGTCTTCTCAGGACAAGGACTTCGTAGCAGCCGCAGGCGGGAATCCAACTTCAGGCTACCCTGGTGACCCAAGATGCCACACGCACACACAGTCCCTCATATGCATTCTTTCACACACATGCACACAACACATGCTATGTTTATCATACTCAGACGTGTATCCCTGCTCATGCACACATACTCTCAGCTTTGCTCGTCTGCTCCGGTGTTTCCAGCCCAAGTTGCTCTCTCTTCACCTCTGTGTGGATGCCATGCTGACCCCTGGTTTTATGGGTCAGTGGACACCCTTCATGCTTGGGCTCCCCTGTGCCCACCATTCATCTCCGAGACACAATAGAAGCTCAGACATCTTCCTGCTGCTCTGGAGCCCCGTCAGTCCATTTCCCTGTACCCCCCACTCCATGGGAAGGAGTAGGCCCTGCTGTGCTGCCCGCTGGACACCAACTAAGACAGGGTGGCAGAGTCGTCTGTGGCTGTGCTGACCCTGTGGGTCACCCTGATGGGAGAGATGCCAGCTCCCACAGAGGGCTACAGTACCATGCTGGTATAGGCACTGCTTCTGCCTGCCATGGAGGATGTCTGCCCTCTCTGGTGGCCTTGCCTTGGGAAGACTCAGGCAGTGGCGGATGTCTGGTAGCTGCGGAGATCAAGCCTTAGATTGGCCCTTCTTAGTGGGAGCTCCCCTCGGCCTCACCTGCCAGCCTGGGGTGCCTGGACATAGCTGGCTGGTGGGAGGAAGGAATAAGCATCTCCAGAGTGAGAGCACAGTGGAGAGGATGCTTACCTTGCACACAGTTGACCCGGGTTTGATTCCCGGAATCCCATAGGGTTCTGTGAGTCCAGCAAGAGTAACCCCCTGAGTGCCACTGGGTGTGGCCCCAAAACAAAACAAAAACTTGTCTCCAGATGTGTCCAGCACCCAGCCCCTCTATACCAGAAGTGAATGTGGTTGTGGATGGCTCTGCACTCCTCAGGGTGCCCATTCTGTCTCACCTCATCCCCGCAGATCTTCCTTGTGCCTCGTACTTGGCCTCACTCCATCCCGTGATGGAGCTAGACCAAGGGGCGACAGAGGGTCCCCTCTTTGCTCTTGCCCCAGCACAGGGTTGGTGCCAATGCCCCAGAGAACCCTGCACCCCACAGCACAGCACCCCACTTTCCAGCAACCCGCTGCCCTGTCGCCTCACCCTTGCCACCCTCTTACCACAGCCGAACTATTCCTGGAGCAGCAGCACCCCAAGGAAGCGGGATTCTGCACGCAGGAGGCTGCCAGTCTGTTCCCCACCTCACACTCGGTACTGTACATGCGGGGCCGCCTGGCCGAGGCCAAGGGCAACCTGGAAGAGGCCGAGCAGCTGTACAAGGAGGCACTCACGGTGAACCCCGACAGTGTGCACATCATGTGCAGCCTGGTGAGTGGCCCATGCTCCAGTCCTTTCACCCCCCCATTCCCACTGGCAGGATGCCACAGCCCTCCAGTGAGGCTTGTCTGAATGGGCAGAGGGTCACCAGAGGTGACTGAAACCAGGGGCCTCTTGGCTGGAACTATGGCATGCCCAGAGGGGCTGGAGGCAGGTACCCCATCATGGCACTTCATGGTACCACTCCATGGGGTTCTCGGTGGCACTTGAAGGTTACCATCTGAGAATTCCCTGACCAGGACAGTAGGGTGCAGGGATGTACTGGCATCTCTCACCCTGCACCCCAAAAGGATCTATATAGCCTCAGATGGCTGCAGGACACCCCAACCACCACCAAGATGAGTCTGATTTGTACTGTTTCTAGGGGAAAGGCAACTACTCGGACTAGACTAGCCTAAGGACTGTCCTGGAGAAAAAGTGTGGCCTGGAGGGCTTGGGAAGCCAGGGTGGCCATGTTGAGAAGGTCCTTTCTGGGCCAGAGAGGTAGGGTGTTTGCCTTGCTGATCCCCGATCCTGAACAGACAGTGGTTCAAATCCTGGCATCCCATATGGTCCCATGCCTGCCAGGAGCGATTTCTGAGCACAGAGCCAGGAATAACTCCTGAGCAGCGCTGGGTGTGACCCAAAAACAAACAAAAAAAGAAAGAAGGTCCTTTTCAACCCCAAGGGTTCTCTGGTTCTTGCTTGGTTTCTTGAAGGGTTCCTAACAGAGATCTCAAGGGGGCATGCCCAGTGTCAGGAGAAACCCAAAGGGACGCCTTGTCCTAGCCCCCAGGAGATGTGGCTACAGCCTCCTCCCTCCCCTGCTCAGACCTCAGCTTCTCTAAAATTGCCTCACCCAAGTCAGTCCAGAATCTAGTCCTGGCCATGGGCCCTATCTATCCTGAAGCCTGAGGCCTCGTGTGCTGCTGTTTTGTCCGTGAGCCCTGCAGAATCCAATCATGAGGACAATTTGGGAATTGAGATCACACCATTCTCCACTTATGCGTATTATTGTCAGGAACTATCTTCCTGACATCGAAGCTGTTTCCAAGGGTGGGTTTCCATGGTAACCCCGGCTCCCTTGATATGCTTCCGAGATTCTCCCTCTGGCTGCATTGATATGCTTGGAGCCAGCCAGTGCCAGGCCTGCTCTCTGCAAAGCCACTGGCAAGCAGAGGACCCGTGAACCCCAAGTGGGCCGCCCAACCCAGCTCCCCCGCTCTGTTCCTGTCGGCAGCCCACATGCGCCTAAAAATCAGATTCCAAGACCGGGGAAGCTTTTCCCAAAGACACCATATGTGGGCATGGATATCAACCATGGCTCACTGGCCCCCACATCTTCTCTGTACCACTCCTGCCTCTGATTCTGCCCCCAGCCCTTGGCACTCCCCCCTCACATGCCCTTTTGTCAGTCAGTAAGAACTTCGTGTCCCCGTTGCCCTTTTCTCTGGAGGGGCACATGAGGGTCTCTAGTCAAAGATGTGAGAAGGTGTGAGAAAGCCTCTCTGCCTGCCAGTGGCAGACATTGCTAATCTCTCTCAACATTCTCCATCAGACACAGAGTGTCCAGTGTGCAGGGAGGGGGCGGGGGACTGGGCAGACCGGTTACACCCAGCTTGACATGGACCAAGGGGAATAGTCCAAAAACAGGAGAGAACTGAATTTGTGCCTTTGTGAATCTACCTTTCTTGGGTGCTGCCCAATTTTTTTTTTTTTTTTTTTTGCCACACTCGGCAGTACTTAGGGGTTACTCCTGGCTCTATGGTCAGAAATCACTCCTGGCAGGCTCAGGGGACCATGTAGAATGCCGGGATTCAAACCACAGTCCTTCTGTATGAAATCCAAATACCTTACCTCCATGCTATCTCGCTGGCCCCTGCCCAATTTTTTCTAATCATGCAGGGAAGAGCCCAAGGAGCCCTAGATAGATTGGGGAGTCCAAAGTAGAGTGGGGAGTTTGGATATAGTGGCAACACCACATATTTGAGGGCCCAGATAAAGATGGGAGTCCCACGAAGAGTGGGGGGAACCCCTTGAGTCCACCTGCCCCTGGCGGAACCCTGCTTTTTCTTGCTAGGCTGTGGGGTGGGGTTGGTGGAACACAACCTAGCTCACTTCAGGAGACCCCAGAAGACCCCACATATGTGGACAGGTGTGGTTGTGCCTGGGGAGGGGTTCTGTGAGGCCAAGCCCCCTAACTTCTCACTCTCCCCTGCTCACTGGTCTCACCCTGGCATCCCATCTTCCCTTGCCCCGGATTGCTCTACATCCAGTCCCAAGCCCCTTCTTCTCCCCATGCTCTGTCATCTGCTATTCCAATGTGGCTGCACCCTCTTTGTTCCCTAGAATCAACTGCTTGCTCCTTCCTGGGGGGTCACAGGCACAGCTATGGGGGACAGCCGGACACCCACCCCTCACCCTCATGGCAACTATCACACAAAAACTGCATGGGATCTAGCATTTGGTCTCAGGTCCAAGTCTGAACTGGGTCTCACCAGGCTTCTGCCTCTTGCCCCCCCCGGGTCTCGAGACTGTAGGGGCCAAATGCTAGGCCCAGGGTCCTTGACTTCAACCCCTCCAGCCATGACCCAGCCCTGTGCTTTCAATTCAAGGCAGGAGCTGGCGCTGTGGGGGTTTAGGCTGGGCTCTGAGCTGGCAGCTGAGCCCTGCCCCTACCTTGGTTTTCGAAGGGTTTATGCTTAGATCTTGGGGGCTGCTTGGGGTGTGGCCCATCAGGGACCCCGACCAGCGGGTAAAGCTGGGGACCACGTCAGTAATTCGCAGTTCTCGAAGAGGAATCCGGCCTGAAATAGAAGAGACTCGAGACGAAGGGTTCCGATCAGGAGTCCATTTAATAAAGGGAAAAATAGACCTTTTATAGACAATGCAAAACAAAGAAAGTAGGGGTGAGGCGCAATAGGAATGGCTGTAACTTTCCACGGGAACATCTTGATTTTCCAAGGTTAATAAGATTATCATCAGTCAAGAGATCCATATTATCTTTGAGCAACAAAATACAAAATCTAATCTCAGCTTAGGCCTTTTGACCCCTGTCTTTACAAGGACATCTTGGAGCCTAGTGACTCCCTAGCTCTAGGCTATTTCTATTTCTTTGGTCCAAGGGCAAAAAGGCCACATCTACTTGCATGCAGCTTGTCACTTAATTAAGCACTTTGGCTCAGACTTTCAGAGACTCCATTTTGATTAGTGAGAGGGCTTTTTAATTATTCCAAACAGTCCCCAACAAATTCCCCCTTTTTTATTAATTCAAAGATGGGTGGAAACCCTGTCTTAGGCTGTCTGGTGGGCCCCCAGTGTCAGAACCCCAAAAGTAGCGGCTCGGGGAGCACGCAAGAAGGTTCTTGCATCAGTGCATGTAGGCTGGAGTGCCCTACCCCTAAGAACCTGCACAAAGTTAAAGAATGAGGTGTGTTCCTGAATACTGGCACCAGGCTAATCCTGTCAAAGGCATTTCCACAGCCGTGTGAGGAAGGATTTCTTACGCTTAGCGAGCCGTTCCAGTTCCTCAAAATCCAGTTATTCAGGGGCGCTATCCTCGCCCTCAGCAGTATCAGCAACGGGGGGGGGGGGGGGGGCTCATGAGGCTGGAGCTGCTGGTAGTGAATGCCCACAGATTTTTTGGTAGCCTCGTCAATCTGGGTTTTTATAAAGCCAGTTAGGCGGCGAAATGCCCATGGACCAAAAGAAATGAGCAGCATGAACCCAATGAATGGGCCGAGCAGCGTGGGTAGAAGGGTGGATAACCAGGGAGATGTGGAGAACCAATTTTTATACCAGCTTTCCTCCCTGTCCAAGGTTTTCTTGGTTTCAGCTAGACTTTCTTCAACGTTTTTTATGCTGTCCTTGACAAGGCCTAACTTATCTTTAAAAAAGCGGGCGGTGGCGCTCGAGGTAAGGTGCCTGCCTTACCTGCGCTAGCCTAGGAGACGGACCGCGGTTCGATCCCCCGGCGTCCCATATGGTCCCCCAAGCCAGGAGCGACTTCTGAGCGCATAGCCAGGAGTAACCCCTGAGCGTCACCGGGTATGGCCCAAAAACCAAAAAAAAAAAAAAAAAAAAAAAAAAAAGCAACATTCTTCTCTCTTTTTTTTTTAAGAGGTAATAAGGCAATTTTTGGCCTAACAGTTAATTTAGGCATTAAAACAACCAAAACACAGTAGTTCTAGGACTAAAGAAACAAATGTAAAACAATGGGGGGAGATAAACCAGTGAAACAGGCAAAAAACGTTAAATTGGGGGCAATCATGAACTGAAAGGAGGAATCAACGACAAGAATTTGATTACAATTTTCAATAAGGGAAATAGGGAGAAGCATATTGGGTACCAAAAGGCAAAGTTCAAGTCCCACCACCTGTCCCAAGGTGATGCCGACGTGAGGCTGGGGGCTGCAGCGCAGAGCAAAGGGGTCAGAGACAGGCAGAGGATCGCCAAAGCAGAAGGGTGGTTGAGATGAATAGCAGATCTAGCACTGTTGGTAGGCGGGGTCGGTGATGGTGGAGGCGTTGACCATCTGTTTCAAAATTAAGCCTTGGTGCGACGGAGGTTGTTGGTGGCAGTGGTGGGCATCAAGGGCAACCAGGCAGAGTATCAAATTCAGCATTGTCCTTAGGCAGAGTCAGTCAGAAACAGGTCAGGCAGGAATGACGGGCTAGCAGGAGGGGTGACAGGCTTTTCTGAAGTGGATGAAGACAGGACTGCGGGAGGCTGCAGGAGGTCTATAAGGAAACAGCTTGGCAGGAGGCAAATGGTTACTTGGGGGCCCTTTTTTACAATAAAATATTCCATAAATTTAATTCTTTATATAAAAAATAGGAATTTACTTAGTCTTCTGGCCTGGGTTTACAGGCAGAAGACACTAGCAATTTACATTACACAAATTATTTTAGAATACCACGGGAATGTTATCTGACCTCTGTCAGACTTCAGCATAAAAAAAAATTTATAATTAACAATTGCCAATTTTTCAAAAAACTTTTAAAGTGAACCTAAATGATTTTTCTTAAACTTCTTAATTATTATCTAAAAGCTAGATGCTATTCGCTAGCCACAAATCCATATTCTTTAGGCCTTAACTTACACATAGCAGGAAAGCTGGGTGATTGCAAAGTCCAGAAATTCTCCAGGGAAAAGTTATCCCCGATGGCCATTGAAAAATCTGGGGTTTACCATCCCCTACACTTTCTGCCATGCTGTCAGGACAAAGCTAGCTTAACACATGATTTTTAGCAGGATGTCACAGTTTGTTAGATAACCAGACTGAGCCAGGTTAAAAAAAAATTAATTGAAATTTTAAAAATGGATAAGGCTTTAAAAATTGTATTTGTCATGAAATGTAGAAATAACAAATAAACAGACAAAACAAAACAGCACTAAACACAACATTATGGCCACTTTCATTCATCACAACACACACATGAACAGACAAAAGGATTCATCCAAAACTTGCATTAGAAAAATTGACAGCCTGGTGGTGGCGCTAGAGGTAAGGTGCCTGCCTTGCCTGCGCTAGCCTAGGATGGACCGCGGTTCGATCCCCCAAGTCTAAATCTATAAGGCTTTCTGTTTTGGGAGGGGTGCTGCTGGCCCGAGATTGACTGCGGGAAGCTATTTCTACAACGGCTTCAGCCTTCTCAACAATGTCCTTGTTAACGGGGCTTTCCCTAAAAGAGTCTAATTCTGCTCCCGTAATAATTTTTCCAAGAATAGTCCAATAGAACTGCATAACCTTTCTATCTTTCTCTTTACCATATTTGGTATAGTATTGCAAAATCTCATCACCAATTTGTTTCCAAGTACTGGTAACTATTCGGGGTCTAGTGACTACAAACCATGGGCAAATATCATGGACACATATAAAAAACTTAATTAAGTCCTTTTTCTTCACCTTAACGTTTCTTTCACCCAGCTCTTTCTTGAGATCTTTAATAAAAACCTCTTCTTTAGATAAAGTAGCCCCCATTTTCCCAGGGCGATAGTCCCCAATTTCTGGGGCGATTGAACGGCGATGTTAGTGATCACTTAGTCTAACCTTCCTGCACCCTGCCCTTAATAGGGGCTTACCGGTGACTTGTGGACAGGCTCCTGGGACTCGCGCCTTTGCCGTTCGGCCGGGTGTTCCGTTCTTCGAGCCCCACGTTGGGTGCCACTTGTGGCCCACCAGGGACCCCGACCAGCGGGTAAAGCTGGGGACCACATCAGTAATTCGCAGTGCTCGAAGAGGAATCCGGCCTGAAATAGAAGAGGGACTGGGAAATAAAGAGACTCGAGACAAAGGGTTCCGATCAGGAGTCCATTTAATAAAGGGAAAAATAGACCTTATATAGACAATGCAAAATAAAGAGAGTAGGGGCGAGGCGCAATAGGAATGGCTGTAACTTTCCAAGGGAACATCTTGATTTTCCAAGGTTAATAAGATTATCATCAGTCAAGAGATCCACATTATCTTTGAGCAACAAAATACAAAATCTAATCTCAGCTTAGGCCTTTTGACCCATCTTTACAAGGACATCTTGGAGCCTAGTGACTCCCTAGCTCTAGGCTATTTCTATTTCTTTGGGTCCAAGGGCAAAAAGGCCACATCTACTTGCATGCAGCTTGTCACTTAAGCACTTTGGCTCAGACTTTCAGAGACTCCATTTTGATTAGTGAGAGGGCTTTTTAATTATTCCAAACAGCCCCCAACATTGGGGGTCATTTGTCTCTCTGGCCTCTGTATGACCACAGTGTTGTGGGGTGATCCCGCCCTCCCTTGGGCGATGGGCAGGATGAGAACCTGAACTCTTCTGTGATCATGTCTGGGTGCGAGGCCCAACACCCTTGTGATTCAGTGTTGGCAGAACCTGTTCTGTGTGCGCTGGGCTTTTGGTTGCTCCATGAGCAGTTCTAATCCTCCTGCTTCGGACACCCCCTGGTTTATGAAGGAACACAGGGAAGCCCAGAGCCCAGCACAGAGCCAGATCAGAGCCAGAACTTAGTTCAGCTTCCCAGCAGAGTTCGAGAAGGGAAGCAAGGCCGCATTCAAGATCAGGTCTTGAGTGCGACTTTCACACTGGTCCCATGGTCAGACTGTCTGCTGGTCTGTTTGTCCTATCTATCCATCTGCTGGTCTGCTAATTTGTCCATCCACTGGCTGCTGGAGAGGTGGCCCTTGCCCGTCTCCACACCTACATTCGGTGCCCTGGATCCCAGTTCCTTCCCAGGACATCCCCTCCCACGGGAGCTGGGGCCCAGGGCAGGCCCCAGCGCCACTAAGGGAGGCCCATGACTCCACCAACCTCCAGCTATTCCCAAGAAGCTGGTGAGAAGCTCTGCTAGAATCCCAGGAATGTGCCTGGAGCAGCAAGAAAATTCCCAGAATAACCACTAGAAATACTAGCGGAAGGGGTGGGCTGCCCCCCCCCAGGCGTGCATGACTCCACCTCCTGGCCAGCCTCTCTGGGGAACTGTATCAAAGGTGGGAGGAGTGATGGGGGAGCAAATGAGAAGCAAAGATGGAAAGTTCTGGAATTTCTTCCTGTGAGATTTCCTCCTTCTCAGGCTTGGGTGTCTTGAAGCAGTCATTTTGTACACTTTGGTTTGTTTATAGATCTTTGGGGGGGGTGGCCACACCCAGAAGTGCTCTAGGCTTCTGGTTCTGTTCTCAGGGAGCACTCCTGAGCTGGCTTGGGGACCATATGGAATGCCAGGGATCAAACTTGGGTTGCCATTTGAAAGGTCCTTTCCTTCTGTGCTATGTATCCAGCCCCCTGATGTGCATGCTTTGATGAGGAGTGAGAAGTGCCCTGAGATCTAGGAAGGGCAGGAAGAATGAAACCAACTTGGGGAGGCTATAGCCCTCCGGGCCCTACCCCAAACTCCTGAGCTGCCCCATCCATCATATTCCCCTCCAGTGCAGTGCATGGGAAAAGCTTATTGAATCCACATGCAGTGCCTAGGGGAGGGTTTGGGCACCTCTCTCAGGCAGGGCTCGGGGAGTACTTAGGGTGGATCCTCATGTCCCTCAGTACCACCTCACCCCCATCAGCTGGGCCTCTCCTCATGGAGATCTGTTTATCAATGGATTCTCCTGGTGCTATCAGAACCCGGGCCCAGCTCATCACAGCAGCACTTGTTGGGTCTGTGCCTCAGTTTATAGGGAGGAGACAGCAGGGCTCCTGGGTTCCACAATTGGCTGCGAGGGACCCCCGGGGACTCCACTTTGCAGGACTCTGAGCGCTCAACACCTGGCTCTCCAGCCTCCCATGTCTGATGTCTGGTGACCTGTCATCATTCCTAGTGCCCCCTTCTTGTGCCCTTTCTAGTGCCACTGGCCTCATGCCCTGCCGGCCCAACTGGGCCATGTCCTCCCGTCTTGGTGCTCAAGTCAGCGATGCACCATATGGACTGGAGTTGCTTCTGTGCTGCCCTGGGACCTAGGGCACAGCCCAGATCTCAGCGCCAAGACAGCTGGGAACGACACATGCGCACTTAGGGCACGCACACAGCAGCGCCCCTCCCCCCACTGGGGAGAGGCCCAGAAACGGAGCTGTGTCCCTTCCCCAGCTATCTCCATGACAACACAGGTCTCTGCTCTGGGGTGTGTGAAAAGGAGGGAAGTATGATTTGGCCATAATGAGTTGGGGGGACACAGAGATGCTGTTGGGGTCCATCTCATACCTGTGAGGGTCTGGGATATAGATTAGTAGAATGGTGCCAGGCAGCCTTTGTGGGCCTGGAGGATGGAAGGGCCTGACATCCCTGCTCCGTGTGTTCTTCAATGTGGGTGGAAGAGGGCGTGGAGAAGATGGAGGTTCTCTTCAACCCACTTCCAGCACTCCTCTCTCTTTCACTGGCAAGAAACAGCCTGCCTTCCCCCCCTGCCTATCCCCTAGTACTGTCCTCTCACCCTGCCCAGCTCAGATTCCCACTGACCATACATCTGCTTTGCTCCCAGGGCCTGATTTTGAACCGCCGGGGCCACCGGAACCTGGCCCAGAAGGTGTTGCGGGATGCTGTGGAGAGACAGAGCACATGCCATGAAGCGTGGCAGGGCCTGGGCGAAGTGCTGCAGGCCCAGGGCCAGAGCGAGGCGGCCGTGGATTGCTTCCTCACTGCACTGGAGCTGGAGGCCAGCAGTCCCGTGGTGCCTTTCTCCATCATCCCCAGGGAGCTCTGATTGCCCTTCTCCATCATCCCAGGGAGCTTGGACTGCTCTTCTCCATCATCCTGGGGAACATGGACGCTGCCCTTCTCCATCATCCCAGGGAACACAGGCTCTGCCCTTCTCCTTCATACTGGGGAGCGGAGTGCTACCCTTCTTCATTATCCCAGGGAACTCTGATGCTTCCCCTGGTTGGCAGAGAGTCTGGGGGAAAATATATCTCTAGGGTACATGCTGCAGATTGTGGCCCTGGTTCTTACTTCCTGCCTACCCACCACTCAGGAAATTCTTTCAAGAACTCAGAGACCAGATTTGCACCGGGAGGCACCTCCGCAAAGCCATGCAGTGGGGTCCACCACTGAGACACCCAAATGAGGCTCTCCCCCCACCCCCTACTTTTCCACAGCTCAGGTCTCAAAACCTCAACTTCCAATTCCCCGATATGGGCCTCCTGAGCTGGACAGCCCTGATTCTTTTTCATTATCCCCAGAGATGGTAACTTTGAGCTGCGGGCACCCATCACAGGTTCCTCCCTGCTGGAGGGCTCTGCAGGCAGCTGGGCAGAGCTGAGCTCATGTTGTACTCCTGTGCCCTTAGCAGGTCCCTTTGCCTACCAGACAGCCCAGTTCCACCCCTCCTGTCATGTGTCTCTGAGGCCCCAGAACCCCAAACTTCAAGTCTAATTGCCCACACCATTTCAAGCTGCTCCTCAGGCCTGAGAGGAGCTCCCTATGAGGAGCTTGGGACACAAGTGCAACTGCTCACCATCCTTTACTAGAACATTTCTCAAGCCATGGGCAGGGACTCACCCACCCACAGCCACGTCAGGCTTCTGGGGTGGCCCCACCTCCAGTCTGGCCCTTGGAGGTCCTCTGCCCAGGGCAGACAGGTACTATGGTTGGAGACTAAAGATGGGGGCATATACCTGTCCCCCTTGGTTCCAGAGGGCCCTTACTTGTGCTCCTGGGTTCTTGAATAGAGGCCAGACTTTCCTCTGCACTGTGGGGTTGCTTTGCAGTGTCCCTGGCTCTGCTGTCCCCCTTCCCAGGAAGAGTGGTAGTTGGGGACCCCAGGAGCAGTGGATGGGCAGTTCATGGAGTTTTGGAATACCTACCCTTCTCAGTGAGAGGTCTTCTCCCCATCTGTGTGTATAAAGATATAGATAGATAGATAGATAGATAGATAGATAGATAGATATAAACGGATATATTAATGAGACTTCTATTTTTTCCCTTGAAACTCTTACTAGAAAAAAAAAGATAATAAAGAAAGAAAAATTCACAAATGCTGTTGGTTTTCCTGGAGGTGTCTAAGAGGTGGCCAGTCTAGGTTGAATAAAGAGACCCTAAAGGACATAGACTAGTCTGGTTGTCATTTACTGGGGATGGATTGCCCTGGACTGAATAGGAGAGGCAGGGAGCCCCCTCCCCCCCCAGGGAAGACCAGACTGAAGTGAGGAGAGGTGGGAGGCAGCCCAGCCTAGTCTCCATCTGTGCCCTGCTGGTACTGGGAACAGTGGGCTGAGGCCAGGGTGGGTCTCCCCAAGTGAGGGATAGAGGTTAAGGTCCAGCCTCACCCCTTCTGTTCATGGCGCCAGTGAGTCCTTCAGGGCCTGGTATTATCCCAGCACCTCATGGTCCTGACAATGGCCTTCAGGAATACTGCAGAGCACCCCAAACCTAGAGTAGCCTATGAACCCTGCTGTGTAGACCCCACTCCAACTCTCAAATGTGTAGACATTATCCCTAATGCATCCATATCCGACTTGTTCCCAAATGAGTGTCCTGGAGCTAGTGGTCTGCATTCCTGGCATGAGGACCTGGTTTGGTCCCTGGGCACAGAGCCAAGATTCTGGCCTGCCATATGGCCTCATGGCCACCTCCCACCTCTGCCCACCAGCCCTTGGGCACCCTCTCCCATTTAGATGAAATAAGTGTGTCAAGAATAGTTTTTCAGGGCCAGAGAGGTAGCATGGAGGTAAGGCGTTTGCTCTGCATGCAGAAGGTCAGTGGTTCGAATCCCGGCATCCCATATGGTTCCCCAAGCCTGCCAGAAGCGATTTCTGAGTGTAGAGTCAGGAGGAACTCCTGAACGCTGCCGGATGTGACCCAAAAAATAAATAAATAAATAAATAATAGATTTTTGTCTGTATCGGGCTGCCCCAGCAGGGCTCAGGGGCACTCTGGGCCTTCTCAGCCTCCAAGGATGGGGTTCGGTGGAATGGAAATAGTGTGGGGATGGAAATAGTCTGCTGCTCGCAAGTGTCCTCCTCACCCAAGTGGCCAGTTGATGCAGAATGTCTCAAGGGTGCAGGCACCCAGTCAAAGGCATATGCCCTAGAAGTAGAACTTAGCCGGTCTGAGCAGAGCTGCCAGGACCCCTTCCCAGGCCCCATTCTGGGGGGCTCTGGGTTTTGCCTGAAGCCTTGGATTCTCTGCCTTGCATCCTTGGGGACTCTGCTCTGTGGCCACTGTCCTACGACCTCTGCACTCACTGGCTCTGTGGAGGGAACCTCAGTCAGAAACAAGCTGAAGGGGGCAGGGTCCTGCCCCACTCCCGCCTATTGTGCAGGACAAGAGAACAGAGATGTGGTCACTCGGAAGCCCTCCCCCGAGGACACAGCCCATACTATTCACTATTTCTCAGCAAGTATGCATGAATTTCAGCCACGCCTTCTAGCACCAAATGCTCTTTGTCACCTGAGTACTCCCCCTGAGTCCTGGTAGCCCCAAACAAGTATGGGGGGGGGCCGGCACCCAGCTAAGTCAGCCCAGAAGGGGCCAGGCACCGGCAACTACAGAGTTCAACTACAGGGTTGGCTGTGGGCTTGGTCTGAGGGTTGATATGCAGCTAGAAGATTGGCCACAGATTGCTGCCCACCTGCCCATGCCCTAAGCGCCTTCAAGTGAGTTTGCAGCTTCAGGAAGCTCTGGCGGGGGTGGGGGGTGGTGGTGGTGGAGTGCCAGGGGCCCATGGGCTCACAGCCAAGGTGGGGGCAGGAATGCAGAGCCAGGAGTAAACCCAGAGCATCGCCGGGTGTGATCCAAAAACCAAAAACCAAAAACAACAACAACAACAACAACAACAAACAAAACCCAAAAACACTGGGACACAGTAAGCTCAGGGCCAAGACATCTTTATTAGAGACCAACGGTGTTGTTGAAGAAGAGGCTGTGTTCTCGGCCCATCCTAGCTATGGTCCGAGGCTGTTTGGGGAACTGTTTTGAAGATGTGTAAGCACCTGGGCCTGGTGTTTTCTGGAACCAAGACAGACGGGATATGAAGAGAGGTGCTTGGTTGGGACAAAGGGCTCATCAGTGCCTGTAGAGGGGCTGCCTCACACAGGCCCTCCTGGGTGATAGCACTCTTCCTGTTCTGGGCTCCCAGAGGTTGCAGGGAAAAGGGGGTAAATAGGGCAGGGGGTCTCTCAGCTGCACCTCAGGGAACAAAGTCCCCAAAGGGCATAGCCCTGGGCAGCTATTGTCCTGGTGCTTGCACTCCACTGCATGGCTTACATCCCACGAAGACCCAACTACCTATTTAGCCCTTGCTCCCGTCCACCCAACAGAACCTGGGGTCAGAGCTGTGACCCCAGTGGGCCCATTTCTCATGGGCAGAAGTTGTGTTCTGTCTGTCTATTTCAAGAAAGGCTCTGCCGGGCGGTGGCGCTGGAGGTAAGGTGCCTGCCTTGCCTGCGCTAGCCTAGGACGGACCGTGGTTCGATCCCCCGGTGTCCCATATGGTCCCCCAAGAAGCCAGGAGCAACTTCTGAGCGCATAGCCAGGAGTAACCCCTGAGCGTCACAGGGTGTGGCCCAAAAAAAACAAAAAACAAAAAACAAAAAAAAAACATTCACAACACTAGTCTTTTGGGGCCGGGCGGTGGCGCTAAAGGTAAGGTGCCTGCCTTGCCTGCGCTAGCCTTGGACGGACCACAGTTCGATCCCCCGGTGTCCCATATGGTTCCCCAAGCCAGGAGCAACTTCTGAGCACATAGCCAGGAGTAACCCCTGAGCATTACCGGGTGTGGCCCAAAAACCAAAAAAAAAAAAAAAAAGAAAGAAAGGCTCACCAGGACCCAGGGCAAACACGGAGGAAGACAGAAAGAAGAAAGGAAGAAAATGTCTCTCAGGGGGCCAGAACAATAGCACAGCATTTGCACATGCCTTGCATGCAGGCAACACAGGGCATATCTAGGTTTGATTCCCAGCATCCCATATGGTCCCCTGAGCCTGTCAGGAATGATTTCTGAGTGCAGAGCCAGGAGTAACCCCTGAGCGCCTCTGGGTGTGACCCAAAAACCAAAAACCAAAAAAAAAAAAAAAAAAAGAAAAGAAAAGAAAATGTCTCTCAGGCTCAAAAGGATACAAAGTTCACTGCTCACACCTAAGCCATGCAATTCCTTCTTTTTCAAAATTTTTTCTCGTATTCTCTCTCTCTCTCTCTCTCTCTCTCTCTCTCTCTCTCACACACACACACACACACACACACACACACACACACACACACACACACACACACACACACCCCTCTGTGGTGCTCAGGGCTCACTCCTGGGTCTCTACCCTGTACTCAGGAGTCACTCCTTGCAGTGCTCAGGAAATCATATGCTGGAGATGGAACCTGGGTTACTTTATGCGGTATTATCTCTCCAGCCTCAGGAGTGCCGATGCCCTAAGGGTCCCCTTTGTTCTAGTTGCCATGTGTCACTCTTTTACCCTCAGAAGCCACACACAAGAGAACACACAGCTTGGAATGGTGGAAGTACCACGCGCACCTGGTCTTGGCCACAACAGGTGTCTGCCCACACATGGCTAGGATTGGACACCAGTGCCAGTTATTCCCAGCACTGACCAAGCTCAACTGGGCCCCTAATTCAGTCTGGTTTCAGGCCTGAAGTCCCCCTGAGCTTTACACTCTGCTATCTTCTTTTTTTTTTTTTTTTTTTTTTTTGTGGTTTTGGGGTCACACCCAGCAGTGCTCAGAAGGTCATTGGTTCGAATCCCGGCATCCCATATTCTCCCCCAAGCCTGCCAGGAGCAATTTCTGAGCATGGAGCACTGCCGGGTGTGACCCCCCCCCCAAAAAATACACACACATAACATACATCACACTAAAGTTATTGCTGACTCTGCCCCGTGCCATCCTTATAGACCAGCCTCCTACCCCCTGAATCATAAAACCATGAAAACTCACATCTGTCTTCCAGGATACTCACTGAACAGAGAGGCAAGAATCGAGGTACTTTAGATTGAAAACAAGAAGTAATAGATGCTATTGGTGGTATCTTTAAGTCATAATCGCCGGGTCCTGGACCTTCATGCTAGAGTGGGGTTAGCGGGAAGAGAAGATTCAGTTACTGATCTTTCAGACATCCTTTTCATTGGTTTGTTTTTGAGCCACACCTAGCGACACTCGGGGGTTACTCCTGGCTATGTGCTCATAGAAATCACTCCTGGCAGGCTCAGGAAACATATGGGATGCTGGGGATTGAACTCAGGTCAGCCCCGGGTTGGCAGCATGCAAACTCCCTACCGCTATGCTATCTCTTAGACCCTCTTTCATACATTTATTTTTTTAATCTTTTATTTAAACTATGGAACGCTTCACGAATTTGCGTGTCATCCTTGCGTAAGGGCCATGCTAATCTTCTCTGTATTGTTCCAATTTTAGTATATGTGCTGCCAAAGCAAGCACTCTTTCATACATCTTTTTGTTGTTGTTGTTGTTGTTGTTGTTGTTGTTGTTATTGTTGTTGTTTGGGTCACGATCAGGGGTTACTTTTGGCTCTAAGCTCAGAAATTGCTCCTGGCAGGCTCGGGGGACCATATGGGATGCCGGGATTCGAACCACCGACCTTCTGCATGCAAGGCAAATGTATTACCTCTATGCTATCTCTCTGGCCCCCTCTTTCATACATCTTAATAGTTGCTTCACTGTCCACAATAAGTATGGATATGTAAATATCAGGATATACTTGAAAATAGATGTGGCACACATATTTTTATATTCTTTGTAAAATTCTTATTACTTTATTTAGCACCACTGTTTACATAGTTGCTCCTGATACATTTGTTGCTACCAACCAGTTCAACCCTTATCCCACCAACAGTATAAAACTGCTTCCCATGTGGCATCTATTTACCCAAATTTTATCACACAAAATGATGTATGGGTCAGAGCAGTGTCACAAGAGGTAAGGCATTTGCCTTGCACGCTGTAACCTAGGAGGGACCACGGTTCGACCCCCTGGCATCCCATATGGTCCCCCAAGCCAGGAGCAATTTCTGAGTGCATAGCCAGGAGTAACCCCTGAGCATCAGTGGGTGTGGCCCTCCTAAAAATATATATATATTGATGATTTGAACCACTCTAAATTTGTAGGACTTTATCCTAAGAAAACCACAAAGAAAGAATGTTACATCTTGACCCCAAAGAGTTGCTATGATGTTGTCTCTAAAAGCTGAAAAATGGAAAACAACAAGGCCATGTGAATAATGTAATAAGTGGGGATTCTGGGCATAGATAGTTACTAGCATGTAGCTGACCCAATTTCAATTCCTGGTACCAGAGAGGGCCTGCTCAGCCCTCCAGTAGTGATTCCTGAGTACAGGGCATCATTTGGTATACCAGGAATCGAACCCAGGTCAGCTGTGCACAAGGCAAATTAACACAGCGAGAAAGAAAAGTTCACTGGCAAGTAAGCCCTTAAGTCCTTTGGTGGTGGCTCTTCCTTATTTGACAATAAAAGGCTGGTTGGCCTTTTGTAATTATTCCACAATGGCCTTTAAAATATGCAGAAAATCAGACCTAATGTGTTGGGAGAATAAAGGTAGCAATTGGGCAGAAGAAGGAAGATGAAAGCAAATGTCTAGCAAGGTGAGTACAGATAAATGAGTCATTCCTGGAAGGTCTGTCACCTAGTCTCACTGGGCACACAGGCTGTGAATCAAAGACCTCTGGTGGGATTTCAGAGCTCATGGTCCTGCTCAGCCATGACATGACAGAGGTCATTGTGTGCCACCAGGGCTGCCAGCCTCAGTGGCCTCCCATGAACATATCTGTGGTCCACAGACACTCACCAAGGTCACCATCAGGGTCTGAGGCACTGTCCATTAGCACAATTCATAACAGCTTAGTTATGAGATCAATAACATTAATTAGCACAGCTCATGGCAAAGAGGATAAGGGTTCCCACTTCCTCCACTGACATGAGGGTGAGGTTCCACAGGCTCAGCTTCTCACTCAAACTTCCCCCTACAGACATCAGGGAATACATACACTTAGCTAGGAAGAGGATAGTCTAAGGGGAGGAGCTGAAAATGTGGATTAGGGACCCTTAATTACTGACCACCTTTCGGGACAACCTAAGGGCCGGGATCCTGTATTTACTGCTTTATCTGCCCCCTCTCCCAGAAGAAGACAATCTAAACTTTTGCAGTAGCTGCCCCAGACCCCTTTGATAAGTAAAGGTCTAGCTAGGTTAGATGAACAGAGATTACTAATATTTACCTTTCTGTGTTTACAGGTTCTAAGCAATAAAATCTGTAGGACAGTCAGGGCACCTCTCAGTCCACCAGATAGGGAGCCCTTAACCCCCATGATTTTCTCTCTTGTTTTTTTTTTTTTTGGTTTTTGGGCCACACCCGGTAATGCTCAGGGGTTACTCCTGGCTATGCGCTCAGAAGTTGCTCCTGGCTTGGGGGACCATATGGGACGCCGGGGGATCGAACTGTGGTCCGTCCAAGGCTAGCGCAGGCAAGGCAGGCACCTTACCTCTTGCGCCACCGCCCGGCCCCATGATTTTCTCTCTTATTCTGTCTTGTTTTCTTTTCCTTTCTTTCCTTTTTTTTTTTTTTTTTTTTGGTTTTAGGGGGACGCTCAGGGTTACTCCTGGCTATGTGCTCAGAAATCGCTCCTTGCTTGGGGGACCATATGGGGCACCAGGGATCGAACCAAGGTTCATCCTGGGTCAGCCACGGGCAAGGCAAATACCCTACTACTGCACTATCGCTTCGGCCCCGTCAGCTGAATTTTTAATTTAACCAATTGCTTACATGCAAAAACTCTGGAAAGATGCATTTTTTTGTTTATTTGTTTGTTTTTGGACCACACCCGGCGGCGCTCAGGGGTTACCCCCGGCTCTCTGCTCAGAAATCGCTCCTGGCAGGCACAGGGGACCATATGGGATGCCAGGATTCAAACCACCAAACCATCGTTGGTCCTGGGGTCAGCTGCTTACAAAGCAAACGCCCTACTGCTGTGCTATCTCTACAGCCTGAAAGATGCATTTTTTTTTTAATCTTGATGCAGATTGCTGAAGTTCCTGCTTCAAACTCCTACTGTGAAATGTAGCTAAGACAGACGAATCAGTTAACACTCATGGTAGTTGAACAGACTTTATCCTGTTTATCTCATCCTTTCCTCATTATTTATAGGCATGTCAGGTTAGAAGAAATCCAGAAACATCATCTTGAAATATTTCTGACATCAAATAAAAGAAGCCCTTTCGTTTGGCATTGTAAGATTTTGTTTCTACTGTCAGAAAGATAAGCAAGTCTCATTTTTCATTTTATTCAAAGCCGTGAAAAATAATAACTGTGCTTCTGAAAAGCAAATCACAGATCACATGAATGACTGAGCCGTAATTAAGTGGCAGCAATGGGACCATTTTTATTTAAGTGACTATATTGTATTTGGTGGTTATCTTGTTGACTCCTTCTGTCAAATTTTTAAAATTTTGTTTTGAAAAATTAAAAAAGTAATGAAAAAAGGAGCTAGAGAAATAGTGTAGTGGGTAGGTTTTTTGGTTTGTTTTTTTGTTTTTTGGGCCACACCCAGTAACGCTCAGGAGTTACTCTTGGCTATGCGCTCAGAAGCCACTCCTGGCTTGGGACACCGGGGGATTGAACCGAGGTCTGTCCTAGGCTAGCACTTGCAAGGCAGACACCTTACCTCTAGCGCCACCGCGCCGGCCCCGTGGATAGGGTTTTTACTTTGCATGCAGCACCAGGGTTTGATCTCTGGCATCGCATATGGGCCCCAAAAAAACAGCCAGAAGTGGTTCCTGAGTGCAGAGTTAGAAGTAACCCCTGAACATCCCAGGTGTGGCCCCCATATCAAAATAAAAGGTAATGAAAAATAAATGGACTGGAGAGATAGTATAGCAGGGAGAGGGCACTTGTCTTGCACATAGTTGACCTGGGTAATATCCTTGGCTTCCCAAATGATGCTCTGAGTCCTGCCAGGAATAATTCCTGAGCACAGAGCCAGGGATAACCCTGAAGTATTGTTGGGTGTGGCCCAAACACACACACACACACACACACACACACACACACACACACACACACACTGAAAGAAAACCAGTGACCAACCTTAATTATAGCCCCTCAGAACATGCTGGCACAGTTTCTGTGTTTTATAACATAGATGATTAGTCTTACAATATTAAAATCCTAAAATACATATCAATGTGTACCCTGCATTTTTAGATCTACACATTAGACTGAACATTTTTGCTATCTTATCGTTTTAACTGCAATTTTAATGATGGTAAAACACTCCTCTGAGTAGAGACATAATATTCTTCTCTCATTATTTCTCTACTGTCATGTATTAACTGTCAATGTTATACTATTGAAAGTAATCCCTAGTGAAACCTGTGAATAGATGATGATTTCTGCATGCGAGATTATGTCTTAAGCAAAATAAAATTAAGGGGCTACCAGACCATATGAACAAACTGCTTTTTGAGGCGCTGTTATTAGCCTACCAGGTACTGCCTCAGAAAGTCACCAAGTCTGTGCTTCTCATGCCAAGTAGCAACTGCAAGTGGAAAAAGTTAAACAAAACCTAGAGTCTTTCTCACTCCTCTCTATTCTAGTTGAGAATCACATAGAATCAATAGAAACTTCTATGACCATCATACTGAGGCTGAGGTTCAACCACCAACATCACAGAACCACAAAAGGAGGGAACAAAATTGATGTGGTTTGAGGCATCAGGTGAAAATGGAATCACTATCAGAGGCAATTAAATAAAGGGATGAGGAAAGGAGAAGCCATAAATGCCAATTTTAACTCATTTGAGGCTCTCAGATAAGAGCAATCAGGCTTTGTAGAAGTTGGTTTCCTGGAGAAAATGCCACTCTGGAGATGCTGGGCCCCAGTCCAGGGATGCTTGGTCCTTGTTCACTATTCAGGTGCTGAGAGCAAACAGTGTCTGGTCAAAATGTCCAGAATTATTGGTTTCCCTGTGGGTATAAAAAGGCCTTTTGTCCCCTGTGTGTGTCCCTCAATGCTCACATCAGATTTCTTCTATGGGACCAAACTATCATGTGACTAAACAATTAAGTAATCAAACATTATTTTAACAACTAAATCACTATTAAAAATAAATTAGGTTAGGGGCCGGGCGGTGGCGCTAAAGGTAAGGTGCCTGCCTTGCTTGCGCTAACCTTGGACGGACCGCGGTTCGATCCCCCGGTGTCCCATATGGTCCCCCAAGCCAGGAGCAACTTCTGAGCACATAGCCAGGAGTAACCCCTGAGCGTTACTGGGTGTGGCCCAAAAACCAAAAAAATAAATAAATAAATAAATAAATTAGGTTGGATGATGTAAATGTTGAAAACTATTTTCTTGAGGAGACACACCCTGGAGGTACTCAGGGGTTACTCCTGACTCTGCATTCATGGAGGACCATATGGGAGGCTGGGGATTGAACCTGGGTCAGCCATGTGCAAGGCAAACATCCTACCTGTTGTGCTATTACACTGGCCTTCTGAGAACCATTTTCTTTCTTGGGCATTTTTGGGAGGGTTGTTTTTGGTTTTTTTTTGGGGGGGGGGGATGGGCCACACCCTGCAGTGCTCAAGGACTCCTGACTCTGCACTCAGGAATTAATCCCAATTGTGCAAAGTGAACTATAGGAATGCTGGAGAAGGAGCCCAGATTGGCTCTGTTCAATAATCACCCTATGCTCTGGCTTCTGAGAAACTTTTTTTTTTTTTTGCTTTTCAGGCCACACCCAGTGATGCTCAGGGGTTATTCCTGGCTATGCACTCAGAAATTGGTCCTGGCTTAGGGGACCATATGGGACATTGGGGGATCGAACCACTGTCCAACCTAGATGAGCCCCTTGCAAGGCAGACACCCTACCACTGTGCCACCACTCCGACCCTTTTTTTTTCTTTTAAAAAAAAAAATTTTTTTTTTGGACCAGATCGGTGGCTCTTCTGGCTTTGTGCTCAGAAATCGCCACTGGTAGGCTCAGAAGACCATATGGGATGCCGGGGATCGAACCCGGGTCCATCCCGAGTTGGCAACATGCAAGGCAAATGCCCTATCACTGTGTCATCATCCCAGCTCCCTGAGAGTTATTTTCTAACTAGACAAATCCATTACCTATTACTTTTTCTGTGAGCTACTTACACTTTGGAGACAGAATGTAATTCTCTAACTGAATCCTAGATGTGAATAAATGTTGATTTTTTTAAAAAATTATTTATTTGTTTTTGGGGGCAGTTGTCTGGAATTACTACTGGCTTTGTGCTCAGAAATGGTTTCTGGCAGTATCCAGAAACTCTCACCATTTGCAGATGACATACTATCATCTAGAAAATCTGAAAGACTCTACAAAAAAGCTGCTAGAAACAATAGATTAGTATAGTAGAGTAGCAGACTACAAAGTTGACATGCAAACATCTGTGACTTTTCAATATGCAAATAATCAAATAGAAGAGAGATTGAAAAGTAATCCCAAGGTATATATAAAGCACTAAATTTTCTTTTTTTTTTTTTTTTTTTTTTTTTTTTAGTGGGTTTTTATTTTTTTTTATTTTTTATCTTTATTTAAACACCGTGATTACAAACATGATTATAGTTGTATGATTACAGTCATGTAAAGAGCACCCCCCCTTCACCGGTGTAACATTCCCACCACCAATTTCCCAGATCTCCCTCCTCCCCACCCCCCTACACCTGTACTCGAGACAGGCTTTCTACTTCCCTCATTCATTCACATTTTATGATAGTTTTCAGTGTAGTCATCTCTGCAACTGCACTCATCACTCTATGTGATGAGCTGCATGTCCTGAGCTGCACCTACCAGCCCTCATCTCTCTTGTCTCTGAGATATTGTTAAAAATGTCCTTCATTTTTCTTAAAGCCCATAGATGAGTGAAACCATTCTGCGTCTTTCTCTCTCCCTCTGACTTACTTCACTCAGCATAATAGATTCCATGTACATCCATGTATTGGAAAATTTCATGACTTCATCTCTCCTGATGGCTGCATAGTATTCCATTGTGTATATGTACCACAGTTTCTTCAGCCACTCATCTGTTGAAGGGCATCTTGGTTGTTTCCAGAGTCTGGCTATTGTAAATAGCGCTGCAATGAATATAGGAGTAAGGAAGGGTTTTTTGTATTGTATTTTTGTGTTTCTTGGGTATATTCCTAGGAGTGGTATAGCTGGATCGTATGGAAGCTCAATTTCCAGTTTGTGAAGGAATCTCCATATCGCTTTCCATAAAGGTTGTACTAGACGGCATTCCCACCAGCAGTGAAAAAGAGTTCCTTTCTCTCCACATCCCCGCCAGCACTGCTTGTTTTCCTTTCTTGTGATGTGTGCCAATCTCAGTGGCGTGAGGTGGTACCTCATAGTAGTTTTGATTTGCATCTCCCTGACGATTAGTGATGTTGAACATCTTTTCATGTGCCTTTTGGCCATTTGCCTTTCTTCTTTTTCAAAGTGTCTGTTCATTTCTTCTCCCCATTTTTTGATGGGGTTAGTTGTTTTTTTCTTGTATAGTTCTGTCAGTACCTTGTAAATTTTGGATATTAGCCCTTTATCTGATGTGTATTGGGTGAATAATTTCTCCCACTCAGTGGGTGGCCTTTGTATTCTGGGCGCTATTTCCTTTGAGATGCAGAAGCTTTTCAGCTTAATATAGTCCCATCTGTTTATCTCTGCTTCCACTTGCTTGGAAAGTGCTGTCTCCTCCTTAAAGATGCCTTTAGTCTCAATGTCCTGGAGTGTTTCACCTACATGTTGTTCTATATACCTTATAGTTTCAGTTCTGATATCAAGGTCTTTAATCCATTTGGATTTTACCTTTGTATATGGTGTTAGCTGGGGGTCTGAGTTCGCTTTTTTGCAAGTGGTTAACCAGTTGTGCCAACACCACTTGTTGAATAGGCTTTCCCTGCTCCATTTAGGATTTTTTGCTCCTTTATCAAAAACAAGGTGGTTATATGTCTGAGGAACCTTCTCTGAGTACTCAAGCCTATTCCACTGATCTGAGGGTCTGTTTTTATTCCAATACCATGCTGTTTTTATAACTGTTGCTTTGTAATACAACTTAAAATTGGGGAAAGTAATGCCTCCCATATTCCTTTTCCCAAGGAGTGCTTTAGCTATTCGAGGTTGTTTGTTGTTCCAGATGAATTTCAGAAGTATTTGATCCACTTCTTTGAAAAATGTCATGGGTATCTTTAGAGGAATCGCGTTAAATCTGTACAATGCTTTTGGAAGTATTGCCATTTTAATGATGTTGATCCTGCCAATCCATGAGCATGGTATGTGTTTCCATTTCCGCGTGTCCTCTCTTATTTCTTGGAGCAGTGTTTTGTAGTTTTCTTTGTATAGATCCTTCACATCTTTAGTCAGGTTGACTCCAAGATATTTGAGTTTGTGTGGAACTAATGTGAATGGGATTGTTCTCTTAATGTCCATTTCTTCCCTATCATTATTCGTGTATAAAAAGGCCATTGATTTTTGTGTGTTAATTTTGTATCCTGCCACTTTGCTATACAAATCTATTATTTCTAGAAGCTTTTTGGTAGAGTCTTTAGGGTTTTCTAAGTAGAGTATCATGTCATCTGCAAACAGTGAGAGCTTGACTTCTTCCTTTCCTATCTGAATTCCCTTGATATCTTTTTCTTGCCTAATCGCTATAGCAAGTACTTCCAGTGCTATGTTGAATAGGAGTGGTGAGAGAGGACAGCCTTGTCTTGTACCAGAATTTAGAGGAAAGGATTTTAGTTTTTCTCCATTGAGGATAATATTTGCCACTGGCTTCTGGTAGATGGCTTTGACTATATTGAGAAAGGTTCCTTTTATTCCTATCTTGCTGAGAGTTTTAATCAAGAATGGGTGTTGAACCTTATCAAATGCTTTTTCTGCATCTATTGATATGACCATGTGATTTTTATTTTTGTTGTTGTTTATGTTGTGTATTATATTAATAGATTTACGGATGTTAAACCATCCTTGCATTCCTGGGATGAAACCTACTTGATCAAAGTGAATGATCTTCTTGATGAGGCACTGGATCCTGTTCGCCAGGATTTTGTTGAGGATCTTTGCATCTGTGTTCATCAGGGATATTGGTCTGTAATTTTCTTTTTTGGCAGCATCTCTATCAGGTTTTGGTATTAAGGTGATGTTGGCTTCATAAAAGCTATTTGGAAGTATTCCTGTTTTTTTCGATTTCATAAAAGAGCCTGGCCAGAATTGGTAGTAGTTCCTCTTGAAAGGTTTGAAAGAATTCATTCGTGAATCCATCAGGGCCTGGGCTTTTGTTTTTGGGTAAATTTTTGATTACAGTTTTAATTTCCTCAATAGTGATGGGGGTGTTTAGATATGCTACCTCTTCTTTATTCAACCGTGGAAGGTTATATGAGTTCAGAAATTTATCCATTTCTTCCAGGTTCTCATATTTAGTGGCATAGAGTTTCTCAAAGTATTCTCTGAATACCCTTTGAATCTCTGCAGTATCTGTAGTGATCTCCCCCTTCTCATTTCTAATACGCGTTATCAAGTTTCTCTCTTTCTTTTGCTTTGTGAGTTTTGCCAATGGTCTATCAATCTTGTTTATTTTTTCAAAGAACCAACTTCTGCTTTCGTTGATCTTTCGGATTGTTTTTTGGGTTTCCACTTCGTTGATTTCTGCTCTCAGCTTTGTTATTTCCTTCTGTCTCCCTATTTTTGGGTCCTTTTGTTGAGCACTTTCTAGTTCTATTAGCTGTGTCATTAAGCTACTCAGGTAAGCTCCTTCTTCCTTCCTGATGTGTGCTTGCAAAGCTATAAATTTTCCTCTCAGTACTGCTTTTGCTGTGTCCCATAAGTTCTGATAGTTTGTGTCTTTATTGTCATTTGTTTCCAGGAACCTTTTGATTTCCTCCTTGATTTCATCTCGGACCCACTGGTTATTGAGTATGAGGCTGTTTAACTTCCAGGTGTTAAATTTTTTCTTCTGTGTCCCTTTGCAGTTCACATCTAACTTCAGAGCCTTGTGGTCAGCAAAGGCAGCCTGCAAAATGTCTATCTTTTTTATTTTATGGAGGTATGTTTTATGTGCCAGCACATGATCTATCCTGGAGAATGATCCATGTACATTGGAAAAGAATGTGTATCCAGGTTTCTGAGGATAGAGTGCCCTATATATATCTACTAGGCCTCTTTCATCCATTTCTTTTTGCAGGTCTAGTATATTTTTGTTGGGTTTCCATTTGGTTGACCTATCAAGTGTTGACAAGCCTGTGTTGAGGTCTCCCACAATTATTGTGTTATTATTGATATCCTTCTTCAGATTTGTCAACAATTGTATTAAATACTTTGCTGGACCCTCATTCGGTGCGTATATGTTTAGGAGAGTGATTTCTTCTTGCTGTACAAATCCCTTGATTAGTACATAATATCCATCTTTGTCCCTTACAATTTTTCTGAGTATAAAGTTTGTGTCATCTGATATTAGTATGGCCACCCCCGCTTTTTTAAGGGTGTTGTTTGCTTGAATGATTTTCCTCCAGCCTTTGATTTTGAGTCTATGTTTATTCTGACTATTCAGGTGTGTTTCTTGTAGACAGCAGAAGGTTGGCTTCAGTTTTTTGATCCATTTCGCCACTCTGTGCCTCTTAACTGGTGCATTTAGTCCATTGACATTGAGAGAAATAATTGTCATGGGATTTATTGCCATCTTTGTGTAGAAGTTTGGTGTGTTTTTTGTTCTGTCTTGTTTTTAGAGTAGATCTTTCAGTTTTTCTTTTAAGGCTGGTTTTGAGTCTGCAAAGATTTTGAGCTGTTGTTTATCTGTGAAGCCGTGTATACATCCGTCAAACCTGAAACTTAGTTTTGCTGGGTGCAATATTCTTGGCGAAGCATTTATTTCATTGAGTTTTGCCACTACGTCCCACCACTGCCTTCTGGCCTTGAGTGTTTCTGGTGACAGGTCTGCTGTAAATTTCAAGGATGCTCCGTGGAATGTAATTTCCCTTTTCGATCTTGCTGCTTGCAGTATTCTATCTCTATCGGTGGGTTTCATCATGGTGACTAGGATGTGTCTTGGGGTGTTTCTACTGGGGTCTTTTTTAGCTGGTACTCTTCGGGCATGCAGGATTTGGTCACATGTTTTCTTTAGCTCTGGTAGTTTCTCTGTGATGATGTTCTTAACCATTGATTCTTCCTGAAGATTTTCTTCTTGGGTCTCTGGAACTCCAATGATTCTGAAGTTGTTTCTGTTGAGCTTATCAAAGACTTCTATTTTCATCTTCTCATATTCTTTGAGTAAATTTTCCATTGTCTGATCATTTGATTTGAGGTTTTTTTCTAATCTCTTCTGCTGTGTAAAGTTGTTATGCATCTCATCTTCTAAAGCACTAATTCTATCCTCAGCTGCTGTTAACCTGTTGGAAAACTCATCCATTATGTTCTTCAATTCGTCTATTGAGTTTTTCAGACCTGTTATCTGATCTGATATTTCAGTTTGGAGTTTTCTGATTTCTGTCTTCATATTCTCTTGATTTTTATTAGTGCTCTGATTTATACTTTCTTTGATATCTGATAGCAACCTCCATATTTCGTCTCTAAACTCCATTTCTGAAAGACTGCTTAGGTAGTTGGTCGTTGTTGGGTCATCAGAGTTTCCATCTTCATTCTCTATGGTTGAAGTTGGTCTGCGTAGTCTCCCCATTGTCTCGCTTACGCTGTGGGTTTTTCTACGTGTTGTGGTGGTACTCATTGGCGAGGTGGAGTGCGCGGCCGCGAAGCGCAGCGGAGCGGCCGCGCTCCGGCCCCCAAACACTCACCTCAGCCGAGGCAAGCCGTCAGGGGATGCCTGGGGAGGCCCCCAAGTGTCTGCCAAGCAAAGAAACCAGCACAATCCACAACTCCAACAGAAAACTCACAGCCCCAGCGAGACACGCCTTGAAGAGATTAATGCTGAATCAGGTCAAAGTTCCCAGGTTGATGCAGGCTGGGGGAGGTCCCAAAATGTCTGCCGGGCCTAGGGGTCCAGCAGTCAGCCTGATCTGCAACTCCGGCCCCCAAACACTCACCTCAGCCGAGGCAAGCCGTCAGGGGATGCCTGGGGAGGCCCCCAAGTGTCTGCCAAGCAAAGAAACCAGCACAATCCACAACTCCAACAGAAAACTCACAGCCCCAGCGAGACACGCCTTGAAGAGATTAATGCTGAATCAGGTCAAAGTTCCCAGGTTGATGCAGGCTGGGGGAGGTCCCAAAATGTCTGCCGGGCCTAGGGGTCCAGCAGTCAGCCTGATCTGCAACTCCGGCCCCCAAACACTCACCTCAGCCGAGGCAAGCCGTCAGGGGATGCCTGGGGAGGCCCCCAAGTGTCTGCCAAGCAAAGAAACCAGCACAATCCACAACTCCAACAGAAAACTCACAGCCCCAGCGAGACACGCCTTGAAGAGATTAATGCTGAATCAGGTCAAAGTTCCCAGGTTGATGCAGGCTGGGGGAGGTCCCAAAATGTCTGCCGGGCCTAGGGGTCCAGCAGTCAGCCTGATCTGCAACTCCGGCCCCCAAACACTCACCTCAGCCGAGGCAAGCCGTCAGGGGATGCCTGGGGAGGCCCCCAAGTGTCTGCCAAGCAAAGAAACCAGCACAATCCACAACTCCAACAGAAAACTCACAGCCCCAGCGAGACACGCCTTGAAGAGATTAATGCTGAATCAGGTCAAAGTTCCCAGGTTGATGCAGGCTGGGGGAGGTCCCAAAATGTCTGCCGGGCCTAGGGGTCCAGCAGTCAGCCTGATCTGCAACTCCGGCCCCCAAACACTCACCTCAGCCGAGGCAAGCCGTCAGGGGATGCCTGGGGAGGCCCCCAAGTGTCTGCCAAGCAAAGAAACCAGCACAATCCACAACTCCAACAGAAAACTCACAGCCCCAGCGAGACACGCCTTGAAGAGATTAATGCTGAATCAGGTCAAAGTTCCCAGGTTGATGCAGGCTGGGGGAGGTCCCAAAATGTCTGCCGGGCCTAGGGGTCCAGCAGTCAGCCTGATCTGCAACTCCGGCCCCCAAACACTCACCTCAGCCGAGGCAAGCCGTCAGGGGATGCCTGGGGAGGCCCCCAAGTGTCTGCCAAGCAAAGAAACCAGCACAATCCACAACTCCAACAGAAAACTCACAGCCCCAGCGAGACACGCCTTGAAGAGATTAATGCTGAATCAGGTCAAAGTTCCCAGGTTGATGCAGGCTGGGGGAGGTCCCAAAATGTCTGCCGGGCCTAGGGGTCCAGCAGTCAGCCTGATCTGCAACTCCGGCCCCCAAACACTCACCTCAGCCGAGGCAAGCCGTCAGGGGATGCCTGGGGAGGCCCCCAAGTGTCTGCCAAGCAAAGAAACCAGCACAATCCACAACTCCAACAGAAAACTCACAGCCCCAGCGAGACACGCCTTGAAGAGATTAATGCTGAATCAGGTCAAAGTTCCCAGGTTGATGCAGGCTGGGGGAGGTCCCAAAATGTCTGCCGGGCCTAGGGGTCCAGCAGTCAGCCTGATCTGCAACTCCGGCCCCCAAACACTCACCTCAGCCGAGGCAAGCCGTCAGGGGATGCCTGGGGAGGCCCCCAAGTGTCTGCCAAGCAAAGAAACCAGCACAATCCACAACTCCAACAGAAAACTCACAGCCCCAGCGAGACACGCCTTGAAGAGATTAATGCTGAATCAGGTCAAAGTTCCCAGGTTGATGCAGGCTGGGGGAGGTCCCAAAATGTCTGCCGGGCCTAGGGGTCCAGCAGTCAGCCTGATCTGCAACTCCGGCCCCCAAACACTCACCTCAGCCGAGGCAAGCCGTCAGGGGATGCCTGGGGAGGCCCCCAAGTGTCTGCCAAGCAAAGAAACCAGCACAATCCACAACTCCAACAGAAAACTCACAGCCCCAGCGAGACACGCCTTGAAGAGATTAATGCTGAATCAGGTCAAAGTTCCCAGGTTGATGCAGGCTGGGGGAGGTCCCAAAATGTCTGCCGGGCCTAGGGGTCCAGCAGTCAGCCTGATCTGCAACTCCGGCCCCCAAACACTCACCTCAGCCGAGGCAAGCCGTCAGGGGATGCCTGGGGAGGCCCCCAAGTGTCTGCCAAGCAAAGAAACCAGCACAATCCACAACTCCAACAGAAAACTCACAGCCCCAGCGAGACACGCCTCAGCCGAGGCAAGCCGTCAGGGGATGCCTGGGGAGGCCCCCAAGTGTCTGCCAAGCAAAGAAACCAGCACAATCCACAACTCCAACAGAAAACTCACAGCCCCAGCGAGACACGCCTCAGCCGAGGCAAGCCGTCAGGGGATGCCTGGGGAGGCCCCCAAGTGTCTGCCAAGCAAAGAAACCAGCACAATCCACAACTCCAACAGAAAACTCACAGCCCCAGCGAGACACGCCTCAGCCGAGGCAAGCCGTCAGGGGATGCCTGGGGAGGCCCCCAAGTGTCTGCCAAGCAAAGAAACCAGCACAATCCACAACTCCAACAGAAAACTCACAGCCCCAGCGAGACACGCCTCAGCCGAGGCAAGCCGTCAGGGGATGCCTGGGGAGGCCCCCAAGTGTCTGCCAAGCAAAGAAACCAGCACAATCCACAACTCCAACAGAAAACTCACAGCCCCAGCGAGACACGCCTCAGCCGAGGCAAGCCGTCAGGGGATGCCTGGGGAGGCCCCCAAGTGTCTGCCAAGCAAAGAAACCAGCACAATCCACAACTCCAACAGAAAACTCACAGCCCCAGCGAGACACGCCTCAGCCGAGGCAAGCCGTCAGGGGATGCCTGGGGAGGCCCCCAAGTGTCTGCCAAGCAAAGAAACCAGCACAATCCACAACTCCAACAGAAAACTCACAGCCCCAGCGAGACACGCCTCAGCCGAGGCAAGCCGTCAGGGGATGCCTGGGGAGGCCCCCAAGTGTCTGCCAAGCAAAGAAACCAGCACAATCCACAACTCCAACAGAAAACTCACAGCCCCAGCGAGACACGCCTCAGCCGAGGCAAGCCGTCAGGGGATGCCTGGGGAGGCCCCCAAGTGTCTGCCAAGCAAAGAAACCAGCACAATCCACAACTCCAACAGAAAACTCACAGCCCCAGCGAGACACGCCTCAGCCGAGGCAAGCCGTCAGGGGATGCCTGGGGAGGCCCCCAAGTGTCTGCCAAGCAAAGAAACCAGCACAATCCACAACTCCAACAGAAAACTCACAGCCCCAGCGAGACACGCCTCAGCCGAGGCAAGCCGTCAGGGGATGCCTGGGGAGGCCCCCAAGTGTCTGCCAAGCAAAGAAACCAGCACAATCCACAACTCCAACAGAAAACTCACAGCCCCAGCGAGACACGCCTCAGCCGAGGCAAGCCGTCAGGGGATGCCTGGGGAGGCCCCCAAGTGTCTGCCAAGCAAAGAAACCAGCACAATCCACAACTCCAACAGAAAACTCACAGCCCCAGCGAGACACGCCTCAGCCGAGGCAAGCCGTCAGGGGATGCCTGGGGAGGCCCCCAAGTGTCTCAGCACTAAATTTTCTAAAGAAAAAAAAATCCAACCCTATCAAAAAATGACAAGAGATGAATAGGAACTTCCTCAAAGAGGAAATATAAATGGCCAAAAAGCAAATAAAAAATGCATTTATCTCAAATCATAGGGGAAATGCCAGTCAAAACAACAATGAGCTATCCCTTCACACCACAGACACTGGTACTGGCATAAAAAGAACAAAATAAAACAATGTTAGTGAGGAGGTGGGGGAGAAAAGAGACTCATTCGCTGCTGGTAGAAAAGTCAACTGATGCAGACTTTTTGAAAGAAATATAGACATTTCTCAAAAAATTAGGAATTGAGCTTACATATGACCAAGTAAATACACTCCTGGAAATATACCCCAATGGAACAAAAGCACAAAGCAGAAAAGACATCTGCTCTTCTCTGTAGAAAAGAGCCAAAATATGGGGTAAAAATCATGAGGTTTTTTTTTTTTTTTTTTTAGATAAAGACAGAAGAAAATTATTATAGGCTTAACAGCCCAAGAATTTGAGCATTTACAAAAAGTTTGAGGCAATGTTCTAGCACTTTGTATTTCCTTATTATATATTTCCTGTACATCATCTATCTACCATATCCCACTATTGGGATCAAAAGAGCAGAGGACAAGTTTATACATTGAAAACAAACCCACACATCTGCTCTGAAATGATGCAGAAAGACTGAACTTGGGACCATGGCTCTTTCTCTGGCTGGGAATATTTTCCATGAAAATATGCTTTGAACTTCTTTGAAGGACAGGATGTTCAAACTCAATGAGTGACTTTTATTTAGAAAATGAAATGGACCAAGAGATACAAATAAAAAGGATGAAATGAGGATCTCCTCTCAAATCTCTATCTCCACAGAGGTGGGATAACAAAGGCAAAAAACAGACTTGGGGCCGGAGAGATAGCATGGAGGTAAGGTGTTTGCTTTGCATGCAGAAGGACAGTGGTTCGAATTCCGACATCCCATATGGTCCTCCGAGCCTTGCCAGGAGCGATTTCTGAGCATAGAGCCAGGAGTACCCCTGAGCACTGCTGGGTGTGACCCAAGAACAAACAAACAAACAAACAAACAAACAAAAACCAAACCCAGTCAGAATTGATTGCCTCGTGCTTGGTTCTGGGTTCTGGGTTCTGGGCTGCCTTTACTGTGGGACACCTCACTGGAATTGCAAAAGGAAGTTTCTTGGAACTGATTCTGTTTACTCAGAGTAGATAGTGTTAAGAACTTACTAGCATTCACTAAAAGTACATTTCAACAGAATGGCAAAGTCCCCCATGATGCTGGGATGGGGGAATTATAACAAGGTAGGGAAGAATGATGAGACCATCTGTCACCAAAGTCCAGAGAAAACACACACTTAGCTTTCTTTCTTCCCATTTAATGAAGGCATCCAGGGCTAACACTGTTTCTCTTACATATATATGGAGACACTGATATCACCAAGATTGAGGAGGGGTGAATGGCACTCCAAGTGCCTAGAAGTCTCTAATGAGAAGCAGGTTGATTTGCACCCCACCCCAAAATTTCAGTTTCTTGGACTCTCAGCATCAGTGAGTGCAGTTGGAAGCAGAAGCACTGTGGGACTATCTCAGAAATGAATGAGTACAAGTTTAGGGTTAGATATATGGTTAGGGTTACTTTAGGGTTAAGGTTAGGATTAGTGTTAGGGATAGAGTTAAGGTTTAAGGATTAAGGTTAGGTTAGATATGGGGTTAGGGTTAGATTTAGCCATAGGGTTAGGGTTAGGAATTGTGTTAGTTTTAGGGTGGGAGAGGCTCCTTCTCACACACAGTCAGACCGCACTTGGGGGAGGCCTCTTCTCACACAGTCCAAATGCAGGTCTTGGGGAAGACCTCTCCCTGCACACAGTCAGCTGTTCAAAGCCCTGAATTAGGGATCAGAAGCAACAACAAAGCGGTATTTCAGACCTCAGTGTCTGTCCATGGAGCAGCCTTTGTTCGGGGGTCTGGATTTTAACAGACCTTGAGCCTTTGGGCATAGCCAGCGGAAGCCTGGCAG